>NC_040889.2:24636792-24952625 GCF_900634795.4 Betta splendens | reverse complement strand
TATTCCTGGCATCACCAGCAACTATAAAGTTAGTGGCTAATGGTTTTTCCCCATTTATTTATACAACTCAACAGGAAAGTTGTGTGCTGTGCTATGAGTGCCTCCATCGCCGATGTTTCCGAAGCACAATCTACCAAAGGACTCTCGAAGGAAAACACAACCCCAGTTACTTTTGTAAAAGTGACAGGAAACTATTTGTGTGCCAATGATATAGAATTCCTCTCCAACAACACCACAGTAATGTGGTGTAAACTTCCTGCGCTGCCTCCTGCGTTCTTCTGTGCCAGATGCTAAATACCGAGCCAGCATTGTATTGATAACGTTTTTTTTTTTTCTTCCGGTTTGAGTATGAAAGGCGAAAAAATAATCACTTTACCAGACACAAGCCAACAACGTTCCATATTCCAGGTCTGAATGGGCGTATTTATTTTTACCTCTTCCTGTGATTAATCTGTGAATGGATACCTCACATGTAGATCCTCATCACCTAGACCTAGTGTGTGTGTGTGTGTGTGTGTGTGTGTGTGTGTGTGTGTGTGTGTGTGTGTGTGTGTGTGTGTGTGTGTGTGTGTGTGTGTGTGTGTGTGTGTGTGTGTGTGTGTGTGTGTGTGTGTGTGTGTGCGTGTTGCCGTGTAGCATGTGAATCAAGGGGCGGATGTGGGAGCAGTGGAGGCCCAGTCATATTCCCATTGTCTCCAACCACAAGACAGGATGTGGTGGATTCTAATTGGGGAGGTGGACGGACAGCACACACGCGCAAACAAATAGCGAAGAAGCCCACATACCCAGTCAGGACATCGGTGACCTCATCCCTGTGAAACGAACCCAATAGGCAAAATAGCCGGTATCCTATTCAGCCCACCACGGAGGAAGTTATTTGTTTAGCCTCAGTGGCTGCCTCCTGCTGCCTGTAAATGTCAGGTCTCATCATTGTTGGACACAGTTGGACTGTGCAGGGTGTCCCTGTGTGTTAAATGTCTTGAATAAAGGTGCTGTGTGTTTGTTTAGTAGGTCTGTTGTGTCACTTTCATTCGCAGCACGCTTCTTCCTCTTGTTTCTGCACTCATTAAGCACAAAGTTTGCTGTTAATATATATAGTATATACAAATATACACAGCATATAAGAAAGCCTCTCCTTCTCTCCTTTCCTCCCTCCTTTCCTCTCACCTCCCTCCATCTGTCTGCCGTCCGTGTTTGGGTGTTTGTGTTTGTGGCCCAGTCTCTCAGTGCATGTAGACATATGCCCTGCTCCTCTTCTAATTGGTTCTCTGTATTCATGTGGGGATGCAGAGAGAGAGACAGGCAGACTGCCGGCGAAGCTGCCTCTTAATAAATGTCAGTCCGCAGCCAGGCTACGGATGGACAGCTCACTGATGGGCTGTTTATAACAAGGCGTCACTTAATGCATGGGGAGACAGACGCTGAGGCAAGTCATGGAGGGGAAGAAAGGGAACGCTTGAAAGGTGATGCATCTGGCCAACGAGGGATGGAGAGGAGGCGAGAGAGAGACGAGAGCCTCACCGGGAAGGCGGGACCGAAGAAGGCCTCCCCTTGTACTGGTGCAGCCTGAGGGCAGCGAGTGTGAGAAAGCACGGTGTGCAGCAAGAGGGAGAGGAGGCAGCAGTGTCTGCAGACTTTGACTTTGATTAGTTAATGCAGTGACTCCCAGCCAGTGGGCGACGTATGGAGGGAAGTTGCCAGTACATGTAACCAGCTGACGAGAGGCTGATGCTGTAGATGATGATCAGCTGTGTACTCTGGTTGGGTGCCTGGGCCTTTTGTATTTATGCATAGATTTATATATATGTCATGGTGAGTGTCAGTGTGTGTGTGTGTCGGTGTGTTTTCAGGAATCCATCCTGTCAGGCCTGGAACCTGCTCCGAGCTCCTGTCTCCACACAAAACAAAGCAAAAGCCCCAGTTTGTTTGTTGTTTTGCCTGCCTTGTTTTTCTTTTGATTGTTGTCAAAGTTCCCACCGTCTCCCCTGGTGTAGCACCAAACACTCCACTCCTCTATGCTATTATTTACTCCCTGCGGTTTCCAGAGTTTAGGTGTGTGTGTGTGTGTGTGTGTGTGTGTGTGTGTGTGTGTGTGTGTGTGTGTGTGTGTGTGTGTGTGTGTGTGTGTGTGTGTGTGTGTGTGTGTGTGTGTGTGTGTGTGTGTGTGTGTGTGTGTGTGTGTGTGTGTGTGTGTGTGTGTGTGTGTGTGTCATCAAAAGGCCTGTTGAAAAAGAAGAAAATGCTACGAGGGATGAAATATTCAGACTGATGGAATGTTCTAGGCCAATTCATTCCCAGGTGTTTTCTCTGTGTCATAAAAATTAAAAGTCTGAATGACATGTTGGCACATTTCTGTTTTTGGGAGGGCTCTTACTGTACATTCAGAAAATTTCATGTCACTGTCTGTATGTGGTGGTGGGGTTAGGCCTCTCCTCTATCCTCTCCTGCCTCCTCTCCTGTCTCCTTTGCTCTGTCCTCCCCTCTCTCCTTTGCTGCATGCGTGTGTGTGCGTGTGCGCATTCCTGCTCGCGCTCATTTCCGTTATAAATACCAGAGCTGATTGACAGTTGCCAGTGTTCGGCTTTGACAGCTCTTATTTGTTGTCGTGGACAGGCTTTTAGTTGAACGGCTGACGTTTTGAGGTTCCGTGTCTGTCACTGCCGTGGCTGCAGGGCGCCGCCGCCGTGGATGAGGCTGCCAGTTCACGGCGCCCCCCCCTCAGCGCCGGCGCATGTGTGACTCCAACGTTCGGGCTCTGTCCTCAATGGCTCCGGGCCCATGGGGTCATGGGAAGATTACACACGCTTGTTTCTTGAGCTATTGATTTGTTGACTGGCATGTTCCAGCTCTGGACGGAGCTATTGTCCGCTGCCTTTTCTGAATTATTAGGAAATAGATGGCACATAAGAGACGTTGAATGACTGGACTGAAGCTTTTGAAGACGGGTCACTGAGCTTCAGGGCTGTTTTATAATCTGCTACTACTCTCCTTCCTAGATCTGCTACGGCTTTTAATCATATCACAAGATGCCTGGATGTGATGGAAATCATTTGTAGGGTAGCAGCTTCAGTAACTCAATCTATATAATTGCCGTGCTCATGCTGGAATTTTTATTATCAGTCACTTTTGAGGAAAAAAATTAACGCTAATATATGAAAAATGCTGGATGCAATAGATAATTGTCTTAAAACTCATAGAGGATCAATAAAATAATTTAATAACAATAATTCTATGAAAGGTTTAGAATTATAAGGCTGTTATCAAACACACCCTGAGCTCAGGCCACTCGTGTCTGCTTGTCTCCTCACCTGAACCGCCTCTGATTTCCCATCTGTGTTTCTCCTTCACAGGGAATCAGGTGGCGGCTGCGAGCTATTCAAACGTCCACAGTGCTGATGAGGTTCAGACAGATGGACAGACATGAAATATAAAAGGGGAGGCAGCCGCACCTGTAGCACCGAGGCGCGCGGCGAAAATCTCTATTAAGACGTTAAAAGAGTCGGCGTTGACAGCACAGCTGCCTCCGTCAGAGCAGCTGTTTCATAGTGAGACAGCCACAAAAACACATCTGCATCCTCAAGCACCAACACGCTTTTATTCACAGGTGTGCTCCTGCTCTATACATAACACATTATCAGCAACCTTTGGTCTCCTGGCCAGAATTAAAGTAGTTTCTCACGACTGTCAGCTGAGGTAACTTTTTTTCTTTAAATAGAAAGATAACATAATTTTTATTTGTCATGAGTTTATTGCACATAATTACCTGCTCGTGAAAAATAATATGATGTGGTGTGTCTGTGTTATTTGTGCTGTCACCTGCCTGCTTGGTGACAAGCAAACCCTCCTCACATCTTCACAAATGAAACACGCAGCTGATCATCCTTCAGCCAGACAGAAGAATGCAGCTCTGACAGCCGGGGAAGCGTTTAAATGTGGGCTGGTGCACAGAAGAAGTGGAGGACGGGCCGACGGCTTGGCAGGCGCTGGTCCTTTTTGTAGACTGCCCCACAAACAGCGGTGACACTTATTCGGCGGCTGCTGTACGCCGGCCAACAGGCGCAGTCGGGCATGCAGACGAGGTGATAGCCTGTCAGTCAGCCATCGGGGTTCACAAACACGTGCACCTGCGGAACTGTGAGAGCGCCGATAATGATGCTTCCTGTAGCCGCAGAGCGAGGCAGGAGGAGAACGCGAGAGAATGAAAGGGATAAAAGTCGCAGAACTCCAGCAGCTGATCCGCCTTAGCGCTCGCTGCCTCCCCCTCCTTCAGCCCACAGCTGATGACCAGGAAGCTGCACACGGCGCCAACCGTCTCCAAATGTCAAGGAGCTCCTAGCGCCGGAAGACGCAGAGGACTTCTAATGTGTCATATTATGCTTCTGCAGAGCGCCGGAGCAGGCAGAACCAGGCCCATTCACAGTAATGCTGTGTAGGTTCATATCCACATGTCCAGAAAGGCAATTCAAACAAGTCTAAAGCTATTTTAAATGACTATTATCTCTTATAATCAGTTACATTACGTGGAGCAGAGATTTGGATGCAGCTGGACGTGAGTCGTTCGTAGGAGCTTCACTGCATTAAGTGGCTTGTGGACACTTGAGCGTGTCTTGCTCTGCTCCACGCTCCCATCTGAGCAGGGGGCGGGGGTTGCATAATTTAAGATGGCTTCCCAGACAGTACAAACTGTGTTGTTCCATATTTATTTTCCTTCTCTTTATGATTTTATAGACGTTTGTTGTTGTGTTAGCTTTGAAGTGGGAGTTACTCTCTTTGTCAGTGGACTCTTTCGTTCGTAGTTTGAAGTTAGAGATGCTTTTGGTTGTTTGTTAAATTGAAAGCTCTCTTGGGTTATCGCATTGTCATTGTGTCTTCACTTCCTCCTCCTCCATTCGTCTCATGTCTCTCCCCCCGCCTTTGTTTTCATCACTCTCCGTTCCCTGTCGTTGTATTACTCCCTCTTCCTTTCCTTATTCCCTCTGTGCCCGTATTTACTTTTATCAGCGAGAAGTAAGAAATTCAGTTTCTGTGAAGTGCACAGGGGGAAAAAATCACTTCTTTGACAAGCGTCTGAAATCCAAGTTGTCCTTGCGCTGTGCTGACAGAAATAATTGATGAAGAGTGCTTCTTTGCGTCCACTCAGCCCCTTTCACGCAGACTCTTCGCGGTATGAGAGCACCACCGCTGGCTGCTGCGCACTGTGGTCTAATACAAACTGACATTACTGACACCAGTTACGGCTTGATGGGATAAAAGCACCTCCTGGTAAATGGGCCTGTTTTCATCAATTGGACTTGGATTTATTCATTCAAGAATGTAAAAAGCTCCTGAATCCGATGATCATCATTCGTCAGGTGTTGCTTGTACAAAGCGACCACTGCTTTTGCATCATCCGTCATATTAGTTTCTGCTCCCAATGTGCTGTTGGTGGTTACTGGTGAGATTGAACCCAGCTAGTCACAGCTAAGCAAGGTGATGGATGAAAGAAGGAGGATCAATGAAGATCATCAAGGCTGTGATTGTCTGGATTAACCTGCTTGGAAATCAATCCAGCACTCGTCCGGGCAGCTCTGAAACCCAGTCTGTTTGGAAGATGTATAGATGTGCCACTTTCCAGCAGTTATTGAAGTTCAAGTTCTTCTGGTAGTTTGTGTTTTCCTCCAGCACTTTTATTCTCCATTGGGTTCGTCCTTGGTGTAAATAAATTCATGATTATCTTAATGGGGTGATGCTGTTTTCTGTATCCAACACAAGATCTTTACGCTGAGAGGGATGTGTGTGTGTGTGTGTGTGTGTGTGTGTGTGTGTGTGTGTGTGTGTGTGTGTGTGTGTGTGTGTGTGTGTGTGTGTGTGTGTGTGTGTGTGTGTGTGTGTGTGTCTTGGTAGTAGAGGGCTGTGATGATGCCATGATGCATTCTATCCCCATTAGTGTTAGCCTAGATCTGTCAGAGTCTTGTTGGGTTACTGCCTGGCAAAAGCAGAACCCTGAGGAACAATGGGATGGGCCAGACTCACACGTATAGACATGCACCCCTGTGCATATGTTCCCAGGACAAAAAGCATGCTGACACACACACACACAGACACACACACACACACACACACACACACACACACACACACACACACTCAGCAACACCTGGAAATTCTCATCAGCACACTGTCAATCTACAGACACGCACGCTTTCATCCTCATCCCTGTGTAACAGACGGGAGTTGTTGCCGTCTGAGTTGTTGTTGTTTCCACTTTACGATAGCATACTTTTGATCGACTTCATATTTCACACCCTGAAACCTCATTTTCAGTTGCCCCTCGTCTCACCTCTGGCAGACAACAACAGCGCCGCCTGCGCTGTCTGATGTCTCTCTTTCTTTCTCTCTCAGCCGGGGTCGCTGCTGTGACCCCGACACTCCAAAGACCATTAACCTAAATATCTGATTAAGCAGCGCCGCTTCCCCTCATTAAAAACACTGTTTGCCTCAGTGGAGATCAATAAAAACCTGCCCGGTGTGAAGTGAGACTCCGGTCCGTGCCGCTGAAAGCACAAGCTGTGTTCATCAGTGGGCTAATTTATTAGCATACATGGGCACTTTTTATGCATAGCCACTTCCCAGCATCAACGCTGTTTACGCTAAGAAATTATTTATCACCTTGCACAACCACTTTGACGCGTATCTTCGATTAATTTTTGGTTACTTGGTAACAACACTCTAATAAGTGGCTTTATTACCTGCCGTGTGGCGGCCGTCCTTGATCCCTCCGCTGCAGCCCAACGCGCGGCTGCCCTACTTTCCTGTCTCGCTGCTGTGGAGTTGGGGCTTTGACAAGAAATAACATTTTCCCTCTGTGTTCTCTTTATGGGCCGTTAATGTTGCTTCTAATTAATATCTCTGTCGTTAATTTGCCGTGACACATGGCCTCCCTCCACCCACCCAGCCAACCAGCCAGCCAGTTAGATTCAGGCCCCCAAGCGCCATTTGGTCTCCAAGCGCCGAACTGCAGGGAGGACGCTTTTAGATCACGGAGCAAAACCAGACAACTCACTTTCAGTTTCAGCGTCTTCAGCACAAACGTGTTTCTTTCTCTTCTGTTTGGTTCTTTTGTTGTGCGTCTGTGTTTGGCTTTTATTCCTTCTTCTGCCCTCCCCAGTGCCAGAGGTTCAGCACCATTACAGTAGCAACAGTCATTGTGACAGCACTGAGTGCACTTTGCTCGGCCAGGAGACGGCCCCTCTGTTCCACCCAGAAAGCATTTCACATATTATAGCTATTTTCCCAATGATGGTTGTTGATAAAGCGTCTCGCTGTTACACCTGCTCATTGTTCAGCCTTCATTTCTGATGGTGTGATAATGTTGATAGCGGTTCAGAAAAGGTTGCCCTTGTTTTTTTTGTTTTTTTTTGTTTTTCCACGCAGCCTTGCTCTCCATCGTAGCTCATCAGCCCTGTTGTCTTATCAGAAGAGGGAGAGGGAAACATCGTTGAATATCACTGTGTTTTTGTGCGGCTGAAAATAAATGTAGCAGAGCATTTACACGTTGACACAGTAACAAGATTAATCTAATAAAAAGAGTAACGATCGAGAATGTTCCCCCGATCAGAGACACACAGAAGCACGTGTAAGACTTTCAGCACGTTTAGTCACACCGTCCTATAAACCCTGAGACGTAACTACTTAAAAACGAAGAAGGAATGATGTGTTCCTAGACAGTGACTTTGCCTTCTGTCTATTTTTAAGCGCTGATGGATAAGACTTGGGGGATAGTTCATACTGGCCAGAGAGCAGTAATAATTAATGAGGCTTTCTTTATAAAGAGCTGCAGCCGTTGACTGAAGGAGTCTTTGTCATGACTTTTATGCGTTTGCTTTTATCTGCCTTTTCATCCGGTGCCTCTGTGAACGTATTTTTCTTATTTTTGTGGTAGACTGCCTTCAAGCCTCCCTGACCTCTCTGCTCTTTCCCTCTTTCTTTCTCAAGGTTCAGGACAATGTCTTTGTTGAGTTTAACCACCAGGAGCTGCTTGACTTCTACAACAAGGTCTGTGTTCCCTGCGATTCCTCGTGTTACACTTGTATCTTGTGTGTTGTCTACAGTGTGTTACTTGTGATCGCACACCGCCTGACTCGTCTATCTTCCTGTCTCCTTCATGCTTTGATACATTTTGTTTTGGCTCCTTTTATCAGTGCCTTTCTCCCTTTTCTTTCTTCTTTTCTTTCTTTATTTGTGTGTTTTTCTTTGTCTCCTTCTTTTCACCCACCAACTCAACCTGTTCTTGTTTTTCTTCCAGCTTGAAATCGTGCAAGGCCAGTTGGATTCCTTGACTTGATGTCTGGTACCCTTTGTACAACTTCACACAGCTACACACACACACACACACACACACACACACTCTCACACACATCATTAGTGTTTCAGCTGACAGCCATGTCAGCTGTTAGAAACCTAGCAATTTTGTTCCTTTCTAACTTCTTCTAATCCACGTTTGAGCTCGTAACTGAGGAAGGTGCAGCGAATGAAGTTTGCAGTTTTGTGCCTCTATAAAGGAGATGTTGGGAAAGTTAAAGTACTTAAACAGGCTTAATAACATTGACTGAATGCTGACGGCAACCGCTAGCTTAAACTTTCTTTAGTTAAGCATTGTGTTGTATTTGTACCCAGACAAATAGAAGTTAAATACTTCCAATGTCAAAGAGTCATTTTAGACTTTTAGCCCATTCATTTTGTAACTTGGAGAATGAGTCTGTGTTCATGCCATTCCAATAAATTCTGAATTGGAGGTGAAATCCATCCAAGCTGTTGTTATTTAGTGAAGGCTCATTATTTCTCATTAAGACCAACCTGGACTGCTGTTTTAACAGATGGGACTTCTGGGAGGCCCTGTGGACCTCCAGCGTGCCCACGTCTACATCCGTGTATGTGCTCGCCTCCCTGTGCACGTGCACAAATCGCTTTTTTCCCCCACTTGAAAAGTTTCTCCACTCCCCGATGTTTTAACCAAGCCCAGCGCTGCCAGATATGCCCAGTGGCTCGGTTCTCAGGCAGCTCGTCCAGTGGTTGAGAGGGGAGTCTTCCTGGAGCCGTCCAGCGGTCACACCCTCTGTTTTCCACTGTGGCTGTTTGCAAGAGCCAAACATTTAGATTCCTAGTATGTTCAGACGGGTCCATAGAGGATTCAATCCTAATGCACCTACAGTACATACTGTTTCGTGGCAATTAATGGAGTAATTTCGGGAATTAAATCTATAGAAATCCAATAAAGATTAAGAAACAAGCTGAAACACTTGACAGAGTCGACTGAATCATTTAGCTGAGCAGTGGACCGCGAACTGCAGGGTCAGACACCCACACCCTGCAGCCATTGTACAGTAAATGTGCATCTGTTCCCCACAGGGATCAGTGACGTATAATTATTTTTATTGCTTCTGACATGTGCTTCACAAACCTGCGTAACTATTTCACTCCTGACATTTTCAGATGACAAACCAGTCATAAACTTTCCGATATTTAAGATAATAACAGTCATTTAGAAATGCTAAGTTCAACCAGCGAGACCCAGCACTGATGTGTAGGTTGAATCTCATGTCAGGCAAGAACAGGATGACGTCCCCTCAGTTCCCAGACCTTCACAGACTCTAGTGAAATGACGATGGGTATACGACTTTATGCTGAACACGGCCCTGAATATCCCAAAATATCCAAAGGACAAATTATCATGTTGAACCATCACATTCCTATGAAACTGTAGAATGAGAAAAAACTTAAAACACCTTGAGACGTGCCCACTAACACTTTATCATTATAAAGGGTACATTATCACCCACTCACAGAACCAGAGTATGAGTGGATGGTCTGAGCTCTGCCTGAACCACTTCTATCCTGTTTCATTTCTTCTCGAACCCCCACTCGAAGCAGCGGCGTGATGGGCGGCGCCGGAGCGACCGGTCCAGGTGGTGCCGCTTTAATGAGCGCCTGATGGACTCACCTCCGGCTGCTGCCGGGTCCTGCAGGGCCCACGCGGCCGCAGCCCACGGACGCCGCCATCAGGCTGGAAAACATTGTCCTCCGCAGTCAAAGCCGGTGACTTCATAGCTTTCAGAAAGTTCCGATTCTGTGAATGGTCACGGATGTGCCAACTTGGTCTAAGTTGGAGGTTTACCTGAGGTGAACTCCTGAGCACCACCGCGCACATTTACTTGAACTCCAGCAGCAAATGCAGCACTGAGGAGAAAATCCAGAGAACTGCGATGATGTTAAAATTCAGCTTTTTACAAATGCGGGTCTGACCGAAACCTAAGGCCAAGCTCAGAAATGAGCTTGGTTAAAATGGGCTTCCTGCCCGAGCAGCCTCCCAGCAACGCAGCGCACAAATGCACTGGCTGCTCCACTCCCAACTTTTCTGTTGACTCTCATTTGTTCAGTTCTGACTAAAGACTGACTAAAATAAAGATTTGACGTTCATTCGTGTCAACAGCTCAGCAACTGACAGACGGTGACAGGTTCTGCTTCTCTTTTGTCTAAAAGCCGTTTGATGAAGTAACATATAGGTTTGTGCAACATACACAACAATAGCATTAAACACCAAGCTTAATGAGCAGCTCTACACAACAGAGGAGCAGCTGTTACACTGAACACCAGCAGAGAGCGAGTCACCATAAATCAGCGCTGTGAAGAACGCTGCGCTTCGTCTGCCTTCGTCTCTGACGCTTAACTGTTTAACAGAGCGTCTACAGCAGCGCTGCTGAAGTTGGACATCAGCCCAGTATTCTTATGTTTACAGCTATAATGTTTAACTGATTTCAAATATAGGACTCACAGGATCCCAGTGTCTCCAGTCTTCTCGTCACATAGAACAGCTTGATTTGCCACAAACTCACATGACTTGATTCAGGCTCCGAGGAACAATTGTAGACGTGTGTGTGAACACTATGTTAATGTGTGTGTTGTTTCCTGAGGTGCAACAAAAAGTGAAACACCTTCAGAAGCTGACTCCTAAAAATCAGCTATTTCCTGAGGCAGCAATTTACTTTCAAGCCCAGTGCAGAACTTTACTGTAGCTAAGCAAATCCACCTGCACCTGATGTGTCACGTTTTCCAGTCAGACTCAAATCCAGCGGCCTCATTTTCAGTGTTCAAACGCACTTTCCATTTAAATGAACGCTTTCTCTCAGCCTTCAGTCTGGACAGTGCAAAAACCAGGATCAGAACGGAACGTGGTGGGAAACACACTGGTTCTAGTCTTTATGGGTTCTACTAAAGGCAGCCTC
The DNA here is from genome assembly GCF_900634795.4 of Betta splendens. Lineage (NCBI taxonomy): Eukaryota > Metazoa > Chordata > Actinopteri > Anabantiformes > Osphronemidae > Betta > Betta splendens. The sequence continues at coordinate 24,941,364 of NC_040889.2, read as the reverse complement.
TTACATGAACTTAAGTGTGGCTGTGAGAGTGAAGGCCTTAATTTTGTTATGCAGAATAATTTTAAATGGAATTACTAAATTATTGAAGCAGTGACTTGCTTTGAATTGAATTGGGAGTTCTGTACTTTTGGCACCGGCCTCGTCCAAAGGAGCTTTGGAAAATGGGTTAAAGCTGTAATGGCTGGAGATAAAGGAGTGACACCTGTGTGTGTGTGTGTGTGTGTGTGTGTGTGTGTGTGTGTGTGTGTGTGTGTGTGTGTGTGTGTGTGTGTGTGTGTGTGTGTGTGTGTGTGTGTGTGTTCATTATATGCAGTATCTGAGTCATTTTAATGATGCACATGCAACAGTGAATGTTTGTTAACTGACTCCTCTCCTTTATGTCGGACCTGTGCTCCGCCTCTACATCTGCAGCAGGTTCCCGGCGCTGAAGGACGTCTCTGAGTGTCTGGATTTTAAAGCCTGTAGCGTTAAAACGGCCACTCGTCCCGCGTGCAGTTCGTCTGGTTTTCATCCTTCTGTTGACCTCCGGCACGCGGCCGTCCCTCCGTCGGCTCCAGTAACTCACCCGTGGCCGCGCTCTCGCAGGCTCTGGACCCGACCCGTGGGGCTGCTGGGTCAGACAGGACCACTTCCAGCCCCAGGGTCTTCCTGCGCGTTAAACGATGGCTGCAGACTTTTATGGGGTTGAAGCAAACCTGCAGCTCGGCGTCGTCTCTCTCTCCACCCCCCCCCCCCCCCCCCCCCCCCCCTTCACCTTCACTATCTCTGGAGCGCAGCCACGAGCCCCACTTGACCCGGCAGCCTCCGGTTCCGGCGCAGATAAAGACACTTCACCCCTTCCCCTCAAAGCTGCTTTTCCTCCTCAGGACCAAACTGTTCCTCTGGACTGGAGTTATTACAGTAGAACTCTGCTCCTCATCCTCCCCGTCCTTCGTCCTCTTAACTTGGGAACACTTTTTGAAAGTCACAGCTTCCACGCAGAAACTTTTTTTTTTTTTTTTGTCTTTTCTAAAAAAACAGCCTTGTGTGTCCGTCTGAGATGAGACTCCATGAGACATCTGTCAGTTTTAGGACTCTATTCGACTGAATGCGATGACGCGTCGCCAGCATTCGTCATCGTGCTTCTTCCTTTCTACGGCTTTCTGCTAAAATGAGCCCCGTCTCTGTTTCTGCAGCTGCTTGTCCGTCTTCACATCAGCCGCTTCGAGGCCTCCTGAGTTCCGGCCTCCAGTTGTGTGTTTATGTCCCGTCCACAAACAGGCTTGTGGCTTGTTTTTCTTACAGGTAACATTCCATTTATGATCGTACTGTATCACATAAAAATGAGCTTCTGATGCTGGAAACTGGCAGCATCCATCACAGCAGGAGATGAGTCGCCTCTGTCTTCCTGCCGACAATACGTTTAAGTTACATAGGGTTTGATTTGTTTCCTCCTGGCATGAAAAGCAAATTGACATTTTGCTGGTTTCTAATTACTATCACTCACTCTTCAGAGTTACTGTGAATCCAGTAACAGATTAAAATCTTTAATGTTCATTGACAGCGTGTTTAACCAATAGCTCCAAGAGAAAAACACCTAGAAGACCAGGATGATTCATTCATTCTGAGCAGTGAATGAATCATCCTGGTTTTTGAAGGGAGCTCTGATGTGAAGTGACAGTAACAGGGTTTGTTTGGTACAGAACTAGGACTCGCATTCGCCGCCCCGACGCCCGTCCTTCCTCGTCCCTCTCTCTCTTTGCCTCGCTGGCTGCGTGTGGCTGGGCGAGTGGCCCCCTGCTGGGCCGCCGCCCCGGTGCCGGCGCTGGGCACCCGCTCAGCCTCGTCTGGCTCAGTCGGCTCTGTTTTCCGCTGCTCGGCCAACGGGGACCTGCCAGGCCTCACTCACGACTCCCATGGTCTGCCCCCCCCCATCCTCCCCCCCTCCCCTCGCCTCCCGGTCCCCGGCACTGTTTCTCCGAGTCGTCTTCTCATCTCGCTGCCAGCCAAGATGCTCGGCCAGATGGGCACGTTTTCCAATAGACAAGTTGCAGCTTAGTTCCTGCGTTGTGGTCGAGCGCAGTGGACCTTGGCACCGCTGAGTGGACCTGGCCCAAACCCACGGAACACGGGCTCCGGCTCGGATGTCTGCTGGCTCTGACACACAGTCACGTCACGTGAGACTGAATTTACCTTTAGCTCCACTTTTAGTTGCGGATGCTTCATCTGCCAGTTAATTATACGTTTAAAATAATAAATAATATTTCTTTATTACACATCCACATTTTTTAACAATAGGGACTGAAGTTAAAGCTTAACAGTAATAATATATTCACATACTGAAGTCACTTCAGCCTCCTACTCTACAGGACGTGCCGAGTTCAGCCTTGCTACGAGAGCTCTTCAACTAAAGTACACCTGTTGGTTCCTAACGCCAGCCACTGAGTTACACTGAAAGGAAGCCACGTTCATTTATAAATCAGTCTGCTCAGACTCAGCGTGCGACAGCTGAAGCACCCGTCTTTGTGTTTCACCAGCACCTTCTCTCTGTGGATGTTTGGTCTGAGTGGTTCTACACACAAGGACGCGTTCTGATTCTGAGCAGCCAGTGTCGGCTGAAGACGTCTCTGGGGTCTGACTGGCACCGCCGAGACGCGGCAGCGCTGTGTACACACACACGCATACACACACACACATACACAGAAACACACATACACAGAAACACGCACAAACAGAAACACACATACACAGAAACACGCATACACAGAAACACACACACTCTCTCTCTCTCCCTCTCTCTCTCTCTCTCTCTCTCTCACACACACACACACACACACACACACACACACACACACACACACACACACACCACCCACACACCCACACACACACACTCACACCACCCCCCACCACTCGTCCTCTCTCCCCCCCTCCCCCCCCCCACACACCCCACCCCACACACACACACCACTCACCCCACCTCCTCTCCCCTCCTCTCTCGCGCTCTCTCTCCCCCCTCACCACACCACACCCACACACACCACCACACACACACACACACACACACACACACCACACACACCTCACTCTCTCTTTCTCCCCCTCTCTCTTTCTCACACACACACACACACACACACACACACACACACACACACACACACACACACACACACACACACACACACTCTCTCTCTCTCTCTCCCCCTCTCTCTCTCTCACACACACACACACACACACTCTCTCCCCCTCTCTCTCTCTCTCTCTCACACACACACACACACACACACACACACACACACACACACACACACACACACACACACACACTCTCTCTCTCTCTCTCTCTCTCTCTCTCTCTCTCTCCCCCTCTCTCACACACACACACACACACACACACACACACACACACACACACACACACACACACACACACACACACACACTCTCTCTCTCTCTCTCTCTCTCTCTCTCCCCCTCTCTCTCTCACACACACACACACACACACACACACACTGCTTCGTCTTGGTCCGTCTCGCGCCGCCTCTCGTCGCTCTCCGTCCTCGTCTTCTTGCCTTCTCGATGAGTGTGACATCACTTCTGTTGTTTGTTCGTTCCCTCCTCGCTCTCGCTGCTCGTCTTTGTTCCCAGTGAGAAGCTGTGGCAGACGCTGTGTCGCGGTTCATTGTTTGCACTTCTTACATGAAATAAATTGAAATTTATTTTGATCAGCGCCTGTGAGCGCTGGCTGTCGTTACTGTTTAAGGTCACGTTGTCTTAGAAGCAACAAATGGCAGCAACACATTGTCCCTTGTATTTTTATTTTTTTATTACTGCTGTTACGTGTGAAGCTAAGTTGTGCAGCAGCAGCAGCGTGTTTGTAAACAGTCTCTCCGTAGATGCTGCAGCCTCCACACACACCAGGTTCACAGCCTTGAGAGCTCAGCAGCCTCCTCCACCCCTTCCTCCCCCACTCTCCTCTGTGTGTGTGTGTGTGTGTGTGTGTGTGTGTGTGTGTGTGTGTGTGTGTGTGTGTGTGTGTCTGCTAATAATAAACCTAATCCTACCACTTATCCGAGATCTACAGTAGGAGACTCAGATGTGTGTAAAGACATGACTTGTGTCTGTGAGCTCTAAATTTGCCGGCTTCATCCTTCGCTCCTCGTTGGCTTCCTGCTTGTCGATAGGTGAAGACAAAATAGATGAGAAAATGGGAAAAGTGGCTTGTTTGCTTTTGCAGCATGTTCGACCTGAGAGCTATTTCACATGCTCTTCTGCACATGTTTATATTTCATTTCATTTAGCATATTCAAATATTGCTCATCTGAAATGAGAACTCTGGGATGTTAGTGATCGTTAAATGAAACCTATGGAGTGAGCTGTAATTCATGATAACCAGTGATTCAAGCCCACAGCGTTCAATTGCTGCTGAATTCTCCCAGATACAAGCGGAAAGTGGTGTTTTTATTTTCATCGATAGCACATTAAAGCAATCAGACAAGCGCTGCTATTTCTTTGCAATGGAGGAGTGAAATGAAGGGATGGAGTTACAGGGTGGGAAGATATGAGAGGAGGAGGAGGAGGAGGAGGATGAAAAGAGGGAAAGTAGGACAGAGCGATGACTGACTGCTGGAGCCTTCTGGGTAGTTTGTAGCGGGAGCTGCTCTTGTGTTTGGCCTGATGGGAAGCTCTGCTTCCCAGTTCACTGCACACGGCGCGTTACGAACCAATTCAGCCCATTCAGCGCAGGTGTCCTGGACCCACAGGCCGAAAATCCCGTTTTCTGTCAGGTGATGACTTTTCCTTATGACGACTCTGCGGCAAACTGTGGTTAGCCGCTCGGCATTCTGTTGACTTCATAACCCGTGTGCGGACTATTGCAGCACGCGCCGCCTCACATTGTTCTATGTTTTCCATTCCTATGAAAGCCTCTGTGTACTGGACTCTGTGCTCAGTGTCCGACCTGCACCGAAAACAACACATTTGACCTTGTGCGCAGCTCAACTAAAGGGAATAAAGAAGATAGTTTTGGTTTTATTTATAAAGAGTGAACGTATCTGCTCCACAACCGAGCAATGATGGTGAAGAGCTCTTAGTTTCTAACAAACTGTGTTTTTCAGGGTGAAACACATTATTTGAATTCTTAATCAATAATAGATTCATATTTTGTTATTGGAAATAAGTGTCTCAGTCTTATTCAGTCTAGACCTCTGACCTGGGCTCTGTCTGCGTGTTTTTTCCATCATTTAAGTAGCACTGTGGTAGTACTGAAGTAGAGTGGAATGTGTTAAGGTCATGAGGTCACTAAGTTGGGCTCAGTGAGCTGAGGTCAGTGTGGAGGCGCAGCGGCCTCGTCCTGCTCCTGAAAGCAGCAGACTGTAGCTACAGGGTGACGGATCAGAGGCCGCGTCTGGAAGCGCCGACCGAGCGCCACTCGCTTCCTCACCCGTCACTGCCGATCTGCGTTCAGCCGCTCCCGTAATGCAATACCTCCAAACTCTACTCAGCGTTTTATCAGCAGCCACATTAAATGAAGCGTGGAGTGGATCCGGGGACGGGCGCCTCACTGCAGACCCTCGCTGTTTGTCTGCAGGTGCCTTGAGGTGAAGTGTAGTAATATTGGAGTCCGTCTTCACAGCTGCCCTTATTTTAATATGTTTAGCTCAGAACAGATGCAGCAGTACGTTCAGAGGAGTGGGAGGTGGTAACGGGCAGATGGTCAAGAGTCAGTCCTGTCACAGCCTCCTGATCCGGGTCCACGGATCTCAGCCCAGCCTTGAATTAGTGCTCTGTGTGCTTTAAATCTGAAGATATGCCCACAGGAAGTTTATTTTGAAAAGCTCCCGTGGAGGTTATTTTATAGATAAAGCTTAAAGCTAGATAATGTTTTAGGTCAGCTGCCACTGTTTCTGGCATATTCCACTAATAATAATAATAATAATAATCTACACTACCCACAATGCACCACTCCAGCTGAGCTACAGTTAAAATGTGATGCAGGCTTTCAAAGCCGAGTGGAACTGTTGTATTTATCATCATCATCAGCGTGTTTGTGGTGGTTACACCCTTGGAGGAACTTGGAGACGAGTCAGACCTCACAGCTTTGTGTTAATGGCGTAATAATGGCTCAGATGTCAAACATAAACATTGTCTTGTTTGTAATTTCCCCGATTAGGAAATTTGGCTCACGGCTAAAGGTTTTCAATGAAAGTAAACAAAGGTCCCGTCGAATAAAATGACTGCGTGTTTCCAAAAAGACCGGCTAATTATTATTCACAACCGCTTTTGATGGGATTTGTGTAGCAGCTTGAGAAAATATTTACGATTCGTTGGTATTTAGTTTTCATATTTCATAATGGGTTTGTTTAGCTGTGGAAATAGAGCAAAGAGAAGAAGGAGATTTCATTGTGGGACCTTTTTAATCCCTGCGACTGCTCTCTTTGACCCCTCCGCTCTACACACACACACACACACACACACACACACACACACACACACACACACACACACACACACACACACACACAGCACATGGATGACTCTGTCGAGTGCACTGCCCCCATCACATCCACATTATTACACAGCTGCTAATCCTGTTTCCCAAATCCCAGTACCTCGGAGTCCTCGGAGTAAATCCTATTGGTGCTGCACATTTTTTCATATGCCTGAGTCCAGAGTTCTGTCCTCCAGCCGGCCTTTGTCTTCCTCCAGCCGGCCTCGCCCCTGTTTTCTGCTGTAAATCACCCCTAAACCCCTGCGCCGCATCCATAGTCAACAATGTCTCGAGTTTATTATTGCGTGCATTGTTGAGAAGAATATCTTAAGAAGACACAGAAACACACAAAGGGGACACTCGCCATCTCTGCCTGTCTGTTGTTCTGCTGTAACTAACGCTGTGGTTTATTCATCGCTCTGCTTGTTTATTGATAGAGTTTCATTTAAGAATTCATGAGGCTGCTTTCTTTGCTGTGAAACTCGAGAGTTTGTTATTCAAAGAGAGGAGAGGACGGGTTGTCAGATAATCTCCGTTCCGTCGCCGCGGCTGGGTTCATAATTAACCACGTGAGCGCGAGCGTGAGCGAAGGCCTGTGTGCGATACACACTGACGGGTGGAAGGACTACTGTGTGTGTGTGTGCGTGTGCGTGTGTGTGCGTGTGTGTGAGACCTTTAAGGTTTGTGTGACCTATTGTAATAGCACAGACAGTTAAACCAGGCAGAACCCACCTGCAGAGTAATATTACTGTAATATGTCCAATAAGCATATTCATCTTTGTTGGGTGCTGACTTCACCATAAACCCATAAAGCAGCAGTGCACAAACTCTAAATATGTTATTACTGACGGTTTCCATTAATAAATAAAGTTGATATGAATGTTAATATCCCCATATGCAGAAACAAATATTGTTTTCATCTACTCCAACCTGCTTTTTGGGACCGATGCTTGAAGTGATGGGAATGTTGGCAACAATGGCTGCAGCTGAGACATTTCCTGACCTTTCTTGTTAAATGACTTAATTGCGCGGCATCTGTGATGGAGGACTGATAACCAACCAACAACTGGTGCTAAACCGTGGAAGACGAGCAGCACAGGAGCAGGAACGGGTCCGGGATCCGTCCAACAGGACGCTGAACGGGTCCCGGCGTGGATTTGCTGTAAATGAGTCCATCTGTGGGGCACAAACAGAGCCTCGCTGGGTGAGTGCGTGTCTGATCAAATGATTCGGCCTCAGCTATTTGTTCTGTGGAGCTCAGAGGCGTGCGAGTTCACGGCGGTGAAAAACACTTGCAGCACGCGTGATTAGCGCCCGCTGGACCGGCGTCGGCGTGTGACGCCTGCGCTGATGTGCAGGACAGAGACCCGGAAGCACCGCGTGAGCAGGACCTGTGCCGTGTTCCACTGCAGGTTCCACGCCGAGCAGCTCCTCGACGTCCACCTGCGAAGTCGGCGCGTGAAACGGAGCACAACATGTGTTTGCTGATTAGACACACAAGCACCTGGTCAAAACCAGTCAGAACACGGCCAGAACCAAGCTCCCCCTTTAAATTCTCCACCGTACGTCCTATCAGTCGGATTAAGACGTGCATCGCACAAAGTGAAGCACCCCCGCGTTTCCTGTTCACCTCCGTGTGATTTGCCCCCGTTTTGACAGATGACATCTCATGTTGTGTGTGTGTGAACACATCCACTTGTGGGAACTGCAGGTTGGATTCCACTTGACAGATGTTGCTTCCCCCTCTGCCCATCTCCCCCCTCGCTGTCGGGTATTAAACACAGGCAGAAAGCGGCCTGTCTCCCTCTCGCCACAGACGACCAGCTCAGTGTCTGCGCTGCATGTGAATCCATCCACTCGCTCTCATTTGCAGCTGTGACTCTGTTAAAATGCTTCTTTTCTATAGAACTTTAAAAAAAACAGCACCGAGGAGCCACTGAGCCCATTCTCAGCAGCAGTCTGGCTTCACGTCATGTGCGGGGGCCTGGAGGCTGGTCAGAGGACCCCCCCTCACACACACACACACACACACACACACACACACACTCACACACACACACACACACACACACAAACACTCACACACACACACACACACACACACACACACACACACACACACACACACACACACACAGGGCTCCAGGCTGCCTGCGAGGCGAGGCTCCGCTCACAGACACACAGCAGACAGAGCCTCAGGCTGCAGCAGGTCACTGCCATCGCATCATTTGCAGAATAACGCGATAGCGCGATGTCTGCAGGTCGTCACCATGTTGCGGATGAGTGTTTCCTCATCAATCTGAATCTCAGCCATCGCAGCAGCCGCTTTATTTGTCCGGCGTACGGTCACATTGTGTGGAAACCTATGGTTTCCTGTATTCAAGGCCTAGAGGTTCAGGTGTCGACACACATAATGATCATTTTAACTGGAAACTGGTGACATATAGTTATAGACCAATATTTTTATCAATTCAGTGCGTCTGAAAATAAACAAAAAAACAATCTTCAAAGAGACTCAACATAAAAGCTATAGCATAAGACGACTTTACGCATCAGAAGTGTTGTGGGAGCGCACGCACAACCTTCTGAGGACAGTGGGAGTTTGTGAAGTGTGTATTTGTTACTTCTAACCATAAAATATTTTCCATTTCAGGAACCGTAGCAATAAATCAAATAGGGATTCATTTATAACAGCATTAAGCTACTTTGTGGCACAAAGAGCGTATGACTGTCATTTTGATAAACCGAGACTCAAATAAAGTAATAACATTCGGTCAGCTTGTGTTGTTGTATAGAATACGAGCTTGGTGCCGAGTGACAGGCAAATGTGAAGCCTTTGTTTCGTGCACCTCCATCCTGTCCGTCTCTTATCATTATTACCTGCACCATCTAGGCAGACACACAACATCTGGACAGTGACCCAGGTGTGGTGTGATAAAAGCCTCAGAGGAGCGTGCACGTCCTAAGGTGTGCACGTGTGTGTGTGTGTGGGGGGGGGGGGGGGGGTCTGGCCCGAGATACAGATATAGAGACGGAGACGGACAGAAGAAGACGAGCTTTAAAAGCGCGCATCTGGCTGAGAGCGTAGCTGCGCCGCTCACCCGCAGCATCGCCGGTGCATTAAGTGGACGAGGGCCTGCAGGCATGTAAATTGGTGGACGAGATGAAAGGCTGGAGACGTGCGGGTGAAATGAAAGCGCGAGCGGGAGACGGGGCGCGGGAACAGCTGGGAGAAATGGGAGGGGCGAAGAGAGAGAGAGCGAGCGGCGGCGGCGGCGCCCGGGGAGACTCATCTCCCACATCAATTATGGAGGAGGCGCGCGCGCGCGCGCGGGAGACGGAGCAAGAAAAACACTCTTACGGCGGGAGTCCGGCTCCGCGAGCGCAGCGCTCGCGCCCGCCTCACGTCCGCGCGGGCGCAAACGCACCAGCCGGCGCGCTTCGCGCTACAGCAGAGAATGAGGGCTCTTCATCACGAGCTAATTAACGTGCACGCACTCCTGGACGCGTGGCAGCGGCGCTTTATTTAGAGCTAATACGCAGCACGCGGCATCATCGGTGACTTTCATTTCAGATTCTGCACTTCTCTGTGAGTAAAAGGCCTGAAACCGGCAGTCAAAGCGTGCCGTCGAGCGGCGCGTGCCTTCACCTGCCCAGCGCTGCTGATTAATGGCGTTCTGGCCCGTCACCGGGTCCTGCGGCGGTTACCGGACCGTGTCCCCATAAATCTTGCAGTTCCCTCGGTTCTGTGGCCTGCTGCACCTCAACACTGACCCAATGTCTTAAAGCTGCTTCAAACTTCCACCCGCAACGGAGCGAGCATCCACTCGGAGGCTCGACCCACACTCACATCTGCACTGTGAGCGTGGCCGGTTCCGTCGCCTTGGGTGGCAGCGCCCATATTCCATCTGATGCTCCTGTAAATATGTTCCTGGGACATAGGAAGTGTTTATACAGTCCAAAAAAAGTGTACAGTGCTGGAAAAATTCCAATAAAACCCTGGAACGGAACAAAAAGACAGTTTCCACGACTCCCTCTATTGTTTTAACCCATAAAAAGCTACAGTGTCACACAATCCAAGACATTTGTTCTGAGGTTTGTTGCACACGGTTCCTTTGATTTGCTTCACATCCGCCCAATGTTTCCTTTAAGTGCAAATGGGTCCGGGCTCTGACGGGTGTGTGAGCATCAGGTCAGATGTGATGGATTGGAGCCCATTACACGCTGGTGCCTTTTGTTTGCAGCCCTGCTCTTTGCATAAATATTAGCAGTGATGTCATCACCGGAGCGCGCGTGTCTGTGTGTGCGTGATCGTGGAACATCGGGCCGGTTCCGCGCTCTGCAGAGGTCAATGGGAGACGCCCAGAGTGACGGATGCGCCCCCCCCACACGCCGCGCGACCCTTGACCCCTCGCGTAACAAGGCCTGAACCCAAATAACATTAAAAGTCCATCTCGCCCGGGTGTAAATGCTTCTCATTATAGAACAATTGGTTTCTTGGTCCAATAATCCCAAATGGAGATCAGTACACACATTTTGGGCAATTCATCAAGTCCTCTCCTCCCATGCATATTAAGGAGAATCAGACAGAGGCCATCGCTCCATTCATATTCATGCCGAGATTGAGAAATACTGGCGGAGTGGTCATTTGAATTTCAATAGCAGGGCAGACGTTTTACATCTCAGGATTAAAATTTCAGATGAAACCTTTTCCTCTGACCCCATTTGACAGTTCATTCACATCCAAGAGAATACATTTCCACCTGTCCACCGAACCATCAGCGACCTGTCACAAACACAGGCTGCTCCCTCACCTCCGAACTGCTAACGGCGAGATCATTCATCAGCGTGAGGATGATTAGTGTGTGGCAGCGAGGGGGGGGGGGGGGGGGGGGGGGGGGGGGGTTGGTACAGTATGAATTTCCATCTGGAGCGACAGGAAGTCGATGTGGATGAGCTGCCCTTCGTGCTCCAGGCCTAAGCTGTAGTCAGCTCGCCGTGACCTTCACATCACGCTAGCACGCGCGTGCAGCATCACATGGTCAGGTGCGCTCACGCTACTGGGCTCCCTTACTGGGCCGGTACCAGCGCGTCCAGTCCGTACTGAGTCGCACACGCTGCTGGTTTAGCATTTTACAGGCTTTAAATCCATTCTCCAGAGGTTGGAACGGCAGACGTGCATGGAGTTTGTGGAGGAAAGGAAACACTGACTGGTCCATAACTTTCCCTCATACACACTGACACTCCATTAGTTTTATTAGACACTGCATATTTTATATACTGACGCTCCTTCCTCCTCATGGGAGCGCTTAACCTGACTCCTCCTCCTCCCGTGTTTACCTCATTATTACTGGAACAAAACAAAAAGAAGCACATGAAGGTATAAATGTATAAAAGTAGCTGTGATTCCTAACGGGGTTTTACAACAGTTCTTATCAGACTCCTTGAAGGGAAGTGGAAACCTTCACACGCTCATGATGGGGGCTCATTTCAAACTCTTTCTAAACTTCCTGTAGTTTCCCTTTGGAGTAAGTGAAGAGACCTGAAGAAAACAGAGCTGAACACAGACTGATCTCCAGAACCGCGTCTACACAAACAGTAACGCGCGTGGACAGTTATCACACGCGGTTCCCACAGGTCCACCAGCAACGGCGCATCTGTTTCAACACTGTCAACACACATTTACTGTGGGACACCAGCTCTGCACAGCAATTAGACAAAGCTTTCCAAAGGCCTCACACACACACGCACACACAAACACACACACACACACACACACACACCACACACACACACACACACGCACACACACACAAGCGGTAGAAACACACTTTGTCGTCCCCCAGGAGAGCTGACTGATCTCTGCAGACCTCAGAGACGAGATGGCCAGAGCAGCAGCTGAGATCCCACTGATTATAGTTCAGAGAGGCAGCAGGAGACAGGCGCTTGTGTGTGTGTGTGTGTGTGTGTGTAGAGGTTACTGATATCTGCCAGCTGTGTCCCGCTGCTGTAAGGTTTTAGTGGGAGCGCTGATAGGCAGGAGGAGGAGAGCGATGGGGGGATTTGATAGGGGGGGTGGGGGGGGGGGGGGGCAGGGGCGTGGAGGAGAGAAGGAGGTGAGATGATGCAGCAGCGGTGGGGGGAGGAGAGGAGGCGGGCGGAGACAATGGATGCGGGTCCTGCAGGGTGAAGGGGAGAAGGAGAACAACACACGCTGAGAATACATTATCCCCACCCGTGAAGCAGACGTATATCCACATGTTTGTGTCTCTCTGGTGCAAATGTTCAGATGAATATACAAAGACTTCACTGCAGACATGTTGCAGCTCACACTGCTGAAATCAGCAGCTGGATGGATTTAATGACAGGGAACAGTTTAACTTGAGCTTGATTTATTGACCTACTGTAAGTGTTGATCCAAGTGTCATTGCAGGTTGGTCAGAGTGAAGACGATGCTTCTCTGCTTGTTGTGCTGCTCTGCACTTCCTTTGAGCCTGTGTGTGTGTGTGTGTGTGTGTGTGTGTGTGTGTGTGTGTGTGTGTGTGTGTGGGTGTGGGTGTGTGTGTGTGTGTGTGTGTGTGTGTGTGTGTGTGTGTGTGTGTGTGTGTGTGGGTGTGTGTGTGTGGGTGTGGGTGTGTTGGCTCGGCCACACCCAGGCAGACCAGAGGACCAGATGGCCTGTGCTTTACCTTCTCCTCGTTACACGTCGTGTGATTATGTGTCTCCAGGTGATCCGTGCGTATCTTGTAATAAATATAGAGAGGCAGCGTCATGCCCCCCCCCCCCACACACACACACACAGGACCACACAGCATCATCAAGGGCAGGGACAAAGGCTCAGCATATGTGCACATGATGGAAAATAAATCTAGTTGTCGTATTTTATGTGTGTTATGTGTTAACATCTCAAGTTAAATACGCATGGGGCTGGTGTCACAGCCCAGATGTGCGCAGAGGTTAATGCTGTAAATAATAGGAATCATACATTCCAGCTTTCATATGGTGCTGACCTCCTGCGGTCGTGGCTGTGATGGAGGCGACAGCAATTAGCCGACCTCTTCTAAAGGCCTCAGCTGCAAAAGCCTAATGAATTGGACCGAGATCATGACAATGAATCCATTCGTTCATTCTGGGGGCACCTTCAGATCACAGCTCTTGCTCTGTTTTATGCCACCGTGGCGACAGCGATGAGGCCGTGGCGGCTGCTTGATTGGCAGCCAGATGCACCGTATGTAGCCAGTTTCACCTGAGATACTTTAATCTTCCCTCGGCTGATTGGAAGCTGATTGTTTGGGTGGACGCTCTGTTCGCGGGGCTCCAATCATCAAATGCGTAGAGGCTACATGTAAGTAGCTGTTCGCTTTGAAGTGAAGAGTGACGGCACGTGGCAAAAAAATCATCAGCCGCGTTCGAACCCGTGACCTCCGATGTCATGGTGCGATCGTCAACAGTCACAATAGAGTTATCACACTCAAATTGGCATCACGTGGTTCCTTAGCTTAATGCCAGGAACTGGTTGTGAGGGTTGAGTTGGTCTCAGCTGATGAAGAGGAGCTCTCCTGTGGATCAGGATGAATGTACATGAGAGGGAGTCGACCTTGACCAGCCGGCGGCCTGTAAGTCACAGCTGTGAGCTGATGGATGGTGCACGGAGGAGGACAGAGGACACACACACACACACACACACACACACACACACACACACACACACACACTGTATATACATCTAACTAATACATATATATATATATATATATATATATATATATACATATACACACACACTCTATTCTCACCCTCCGCGGGTGGTCTCATCCACTTTCCAAGCTCGGGTCCTCTACCAGAGGCCAGGGAGCTTGAGGGTTCTGCGCAGTATCCTTGCTGTTCCTAGGACTGCACTTTTCTGGACTGAGATTTCGGATGTTTTTCCAGGGATCTGTCGTAGCCACTCCTCCAGTTTGGGGGTCACAGCCCCTAGTGCTCCGATCACCACAGGCACCACTGTGGCCTTCACCTTCCAAGCCTTCTCCAGTTCTTCTCTGAGCCCTTGGTATTTCTCTAGTTTCTCATGTTCCTTTTTCCTGATGTTGCCATCGCTTGGTATTGCCACATCCACCACTACGGCTTTCCTCTGCTCTTTATCCACCACCACAATGTCTGGTTGGTTCGCCATTACCATTCTGTCAGTCTGGATCTGGAAGTCCCACAGGATCTTGGCTCGCTCGTTCTCTACCACCTTGGGAGGTGTTTCCCACTTTGACCTTGGGGTTTCCAGTCCATACTCCGCGCAGATGTTCCTGTATACTATGCCAGCCACTTGGTTATGGCGTTCCATGTATGCTTTGCCTGCCAGCATCTTACACCCTGCAGTTATGTGCTGGACCGTCTCGGGGCCTCTTTGCACAGTCTACACCTTGGGTCTTGTCTGGTGTGGTAGATCTGGGCCTCTATGGCTCTGGTGCTCAGGGCCTGCTCCTGTGCAGCCAGGATGAGTGCCTCTGTGCTGTCCTTCAGCCCAGCCCTTTCAAGCCATTGGTAGGATTTGTTGAGATCAGCCACTTCAGTTATGTTCCGGTGGTACATCCCGTGCAAGGGCTTGTCCTCCCATGATGGTCCCTCTTCCAGCATCTCATCCTCTGTTCTCCACTGCCTGAGACATTCACTCAGCACGTCATCTGTCGGGGCCTTATCCTTGATATATATATATATATATATATATATATATATATATATATATATATTATATATATAATATATATATATATAATATATATTATTATAGGTATATGATCTATTCTCTATTCTCTGACCTAATGATTGTGCATTTACATCCCTTGAAGTCATTTAATCCTGTTTTCCAAAGCACTTAAAGCTTCATATTTGCAAAATAAAGTCTGTTTTTTTATTTATCATGTAATAATTTTGCTCCCTTCACAATAACGGCTCCGGCTGCTCCCGGCTGCTTCTTCTGCAATTTCTTAGTGCTGCGCTCCTTCTGCATGAAAACTATTCCTCCTGGGAGTGGAGAAGCTGCTTTCGGTGGCCACATCTGTGCTTCAGTGTGACGCCCCCCCCCCCACCGTATCAGATGTGCAGTTTAGGACAACAGCTCCCCACTTCACACGGGGCCGGGCTGATTCAAGTCGGAGGCTATAATGTGTGAAGATGTGGGAGGAGGCTCATTTGGCGAAGGGAAGAGCGTACACAGGCCTGCGGTTGCTCAGCCTGTTTTCAGATGGATATATAACCATCGGGGGAGCGCGTCTGAGGAAGTCATGCCCTGCACAGGACGTTTATAGTCCATCCCATATGCGCAAACACTTAAATACATCTAAAAGGCAGAAGTTATGAGTCTTGGGCTTCAGCAGATCTGCACGTGGAGGCATCGATGCCAATAAATCCATGGCGACGTCTCCACTTTTGCAGGTCACCCTGCACTTTTCCAGCTTTTCCTCCTTTATTTGTCACTTTGCTACATTATCCGATCGATCCGCCCCGGTTCGGACCGACTTCTACAACCGCTCACCTCAAGGCTCCTGGAGCGAAACGGCGTCCGATGACCTGCGTAGCCTCGGCGCATTACACTAAGTGCAGCCTTGTGGGCGTGTTTGGCCACAGCCTCGGTCCTCAGCCCAACGCCGACTCTGCCCGACTGAGCCGGAGCCAGGGTTTACACAAGCATCCTCCTTCCCACACACTGTAATATTTTTCTCGCTCCTGCTGCTGCAATAATCCACGACGCCGGTGAACTGCGTGACTCCCCCATTAGCTGTAATTCTCTTCATTTGCACTAATGTCTAACTAAAAAAGAATTACAGTCTGGATGATGACAGGCCACGCGCTCACAGAGCTGAAGATAAAGCTATTGTGAGGATGTTTGACACTGCGCGTTCGACTATATTACAAGCTAACTGGCTGATATGTAAAATGCTCCCTGAGCCAGACATTTACATAAACTCTGAGCAGAATCCATCCGTCTCCGTGTCAAGGCTGTCCTTTTCATATCTCATCTCCGTCTGCAACGTGAAAGGCTCGACGCGATAGCGAGACGGAGAGCAACGATTATCACACGCCGCCTTTCACTTTCCCCGTGTGATGCAGACTCAGGCGGGCGTTGAATCAGACGAAGCAGACGATCTGCGTTGGCAACAGTTGTCAGGTGTCGAGCCTCCGCGACGGCATTGAGGCGTCTGAACACTAACGATCTGTGCTCAAACGTAATGATGAAACAAACGGCCGCGGACGTGAGCGCCTCCGCGCCTCCGCCGGCTCGGTGTCGGGGGGGGGGGGCGTGTCGGCGAATCGCACCCTGGGTGGAAAGTTGTTTTCTGGCTTTTGCAGCTGGAGGAGAGGCGCCATCGCACTCGGTGGGAAACCTGCCTCTCCTCGGGTCTGAGGACAAGCCCAGACTCCCTCCCTGATGACACGTATCAGCACCCATCAGGCGCCGGAGGCTCCTGGCTGAGTTGGCAGCGGTGGGTGATGGATATCAGTAATGGGAAGTGTTGTTTTCTCCTGTGCTTAAACTCTGGCTTTGTGCTGTTTTACAAGTGGAGGTTGTAGTTCTGCAGCCGACTGATGGAAAGGATGGAAACTCAGCCTCCCGGAACGCTTCGTCCAAAAACAGCCTCTGGCTGGATGAGAACGGCCCAGACGAGTGCTGCACGACCTTTGCTAGTAAATGATTCAGCTTATGAATTGTAAATTTCATATTTTATGACCTTTGTCATAAGAGACACAGTTGTCAGAATTATACCTTCAACAATTTATTGCTCGTTTCGAATCTTCTCCTGGAAAAAGGCACAGTTTGTCAAAAAAAAGCAGAAATCTACATTTCTACTGATCTTTTTTTATTTTGCTCAGTTTGTGCTTCTGTTTCATCCATTCATTAATGCTTCTCCTCTGAATGACTGGCACTTGAGAAGGGCTCTAAAAAGTAAACATTGGTGAATCAGCCTTTATCTCTGCTGCTAATGACACCTACATTAATTTTCCAAGCTTTTGTTAGTGTCAAGATTGTTTTTAATACCTCCTTGACACAACTGTGAGGGCGACAGCAGGTTACAGGCTGCTTGAGATGAATGTACGGTGGAAGCGGATAAGAACGGAGTGAAATGATAAGACCATGAAAAGAAACGGGAAAAGAGAGGCGAAGCAAAAGCGAGATGACAAAGTCTATTCCGTGGCTCTGAAGTCGGTGGATGAAACCCCGTCAGCAAATTAACAAGTATGTGTCAGCCTTCACACTTGCATGTTTTCACTCCTGTCCCCTGTCAGAGTGGCCTGGGAGGGTGAGGGAGGGGGGAGGGAGGGGGAGGGAGGTGAGACTTTTAACAGACCACTCTTTGACCTCCTCCTCCGTCCGTCTTGGTGACTTGAGGCGCAACAAAACAAGTTCGAGAAGAGTGAAAGTTCTATTAATACGTGGCTCCGACGTGGCCTGATGACGGCTGACGTCAATCACTGCCAGCGGCGCGGAGGGAGCTGTTCGAGACGCGGCGCCGCAGCTGTGACGCTTCAGGGACCTCAAACGCGGCTGGAAAAGGGGTTTTGAACATCTACAAGCGCGTGGTGTTTCATTTGCCGATAACTGGCGATGACCTCCTGCGCAGGAACCCCGGACGGCGACTCATCCGTCGGGTTTCTCGCCGTGGGAGGCGGCGGATTGTCGCTCATTGGGAGCACGTGCGCAGCCGTGAATCACGCGGCGTCCTCCTCGCCGTCGCCGCCGCCGTCGCCGGGTGACGCCATCGCCCGTAAATCCTGACTTCGTGGTTCCGCCTGAACTCATCACACACACATGCAGCGTCGTTCCAGGGACAGAACCACAATAACAAAACACTCAAAATAAGTGCGGTGGCCGGGTTGCAGCACAGAGGAGCCGGTCACCGATGGGTGGAGGTCCACAGTGACTGGCGGTGGAGACTTTTCAAGGAAGAATTAAAGCTATGTTCGTGAGATAATATATTATATTTTTAGAGGTTGGTATATTATATAATATAATGGTAATTAAGATATTAGAAGAGTGAGTGAGTGAGTGTGTGTGTGTGTGGTGTGTGTGTGTGTGTGTGTTGAGTGGTGTGTGTGTGTGTGTGTGGTGTGTGTGTGTGTGTGTGGTGGGGTGTGTGTGTGTGTGTGTGTGTGTGTGTGTGTGTGTGTGTGTGTGTGTGTGCGCGTGTGTGTGTGTGAGAGCGCGTGTGCATGCGTGTGTGCGTGTGCAGATGAGCAGCTCGCTTCCATCCCAGGCTGAGCTCCCCTCCAACGTCACCCCTGGGCTCTGTTTTGATCCTGCTGCCAGTCCTCCTCCTCAGCCACCTCTTAAACCCGCTCACCCTCAGCTGTATGTGGGCCACAGGGACGCACGCGGCGGCCCTGGAGCCCTCTGTGCTCCACATTCACACCGTCCCTGCTCTTATTCCCTCTGCCCGTTTCCTCAGCGTGTGCGTATGGACCCCCCCCCCCATCAGAAGTCTCCATGCGTCCTCCTCTCGCTGCTCCTTCTCTTTTTTACTCCTCGAGAATCTTCTGCTGGATTCTGCTGGAGTTCTGAGGAGGTTGAGCTGAATGATGCACGCTCCAGTTCGTTGGAAGTCATACAAGAGTCGGCTGTTAGCGCCGCGACAGGGCTTGACGTGCTAGCGATCCCCAGCTCGCTGCTTTTACAGGGAGCCGTCACATCACGATACCCTTTCCAGGAAATATTCATGGCTTCCAGCAGAACGTTCCCAGAATAAATGCAGAAATATTTCTAATGGAATAACACCTGTTGCATTTTGTATGAAGGTGGACACACACACACACACACACACACACACACACTCACACGCACATTAGAAGATGGTCCTAAGCTTTTTCTGCAAAACATTAGCCCAGTCTTACGATTAAATCAGCGAATTAGACCAACATTTGCTCTGTTGGCTTGATATTGGTGCTTTCTGTTAGTTTTAGAGAATTAACGCTTATGCTACACATTTGTTTGTTATTTTTTAACATTATAACCCAGGCGTCATAAAGATTTTTGCAGCATATATATTTTTAATGTTCCCTCACTCACTTTTATATTATCTGTGCAGCGGAGTAATCTAAATACATGACATTATTTATCATCATTTATTCAACGTCTAAGTCTCTAGGTTTCTGCTGAGAACAATCTGGCTGGAAAATTGAATCCTTTATAGGTTATTGTGTAAAATGCTGAACTTATTTTTATATCCACTCTGTGCACACGCTTAATTGCAGAATATAAATTCCTCCTTTGGTTCTCAAAGCTTTATGACATTAATGTCCTCAAAGGTAGTTAGACGGCTGCACCACACACACACACACACACACACACACACACACACACACACACACACACCGTAAAACAGACACACAGGCTCCACCATAAAGCTCACATGTAGTTATCCCACGACACATTAACGACAAACCAACCGACATGGAGAATGGCCATTAAGGGGCCTATTGACCCCATTAATAACCCATTGAAAGCCATGTTAATTCACGAGGGACATGTTATTCGGGACTTTGTTAATGTGTGTGTGAGCCAGTCGGCGTCCCAGCCTCTGTTTTGATGTCATTTTGACACGGGATCTGAGTCGTTTGTTCTCTCGGGCAGCGACCTGCGCATTAAAGCGCGGGGATGAGCGCCATTAAAGAAGCGGCGCATGCAGACAGTATCAGTGCAGGGATAATGATAGCTCGATGGGACGGCAGGGATTAGAGCGCCGCTAAGCTTGTTGTGACCACAGATTGCGGAGCACTCGAAATGAGCACTCCTGGGCCGTGACATGCAGGACGGATTATAGAGCCGTGAGAGTGGCAGGGACACGGGCCCGACGACAGCATGGACAGCACACGCCGCCGTGAGCGGCCAGCCCGGCTGGGGGCGGGGCCAGCCGGCTGTCAGCGAGCTAGGGGGCGGGGCCTGATGACAGCATGGACAGCACACACCGCCTGGGGGTGGGGCGGGGCCAGCCGGCTGACCGCCAGCTGGGGGCGGAGCCTGGCAGGCTGACCGCCAGCTGGGGGCGGAGCCTGGCAGGCTGACCGCCAGCTGGGGGCGGAGCCTGGCGGCTGACAGCTGCCTGGAAAGGAGCCACCCAGGGATTGACGGGTCGTAGTGTCAGGGCACAGGCCGAAGTGACTGATACTGATTTACGGTAGTGAGATTTGCAGCAGCTAATCATAAAGCGATGGGTTTTGTAATTCTTGTCTGGAGCTGTGAAGCTGCTGCGATGCCAAAGTTGTCTCTACTGGGATCCACAACAGCAGCATCTACGGTTAACATCAAACATCCAACTCTCAGCTGTGTCTCTGATTAGAGCACAACCCTTGTTGCTGCGTTTGCTTAATTGGCAGAATATTAGAATAAACCTATTTAACGCTAACATAGCCTGATATGTGTTCATCCTTTATGAAAATCTGTGTTAAAGGATGTTGCATGACCATTGAAGTTAACTGGACTCTTAACTAAACACCAGTTCAGGTTCTGACCCAGTCTTAAGGTCTGATGTCACCGGGCCTGAGTAACTCTCCGATAGTATCGGTTCACACTAGTCACAGGCAGATACAATTGTGTTCTCGTCACTCTCGTCAAGTATCTGAGTTTGATCTGAGTCGTACGACAACACGCGGGCGCCTGAATGGAGGGGAGCACAATGCAGCTTTGTGGAGCCAGCGACAGGCCTCATTAGCTGCACCACATCCTGGTTATCTGATCTCCGCACAGAGTGCGACTTGCACCGACGCATGTAAGTTATGACTCACGTCGAGATCAAAGGCTCGTTCCTGGTGAGGACAGACTACGGTGAAACTGGAGCCGCTGGTTCTGGTCAGTGTTCCTCAGCGCTGATGCACTGATCTGAGGTCTGCTCAACCAGAGAGAGGAATGCGATAGAATCATAATGTAAGACAGTCCTCTCATTGTCTTGCAGTTGCCTTCAGAATGCCATGTTTGGAGAGTTCATTGATTTCTCATATGGGAATAGATTTCTCTGAACCTAAGCTCCACTCATGACCTCCTAATGCCCCGATGGACAATTGTGTATTGTAGTTGTCTCCTCTGCTGAAAATATTTTATGAATAGTCTCAGTCAAAATGTTATTTTCATTCACAGCATTGAGTCAGACACAAAAGAAGAACACACTCAGCCTTGTTAAACTTTTTTACCTGGAGTATTAAGTAACAGTGCTTCCATCCATCTACAAAAGGCATCTTTTATATCTGACTTATGAAAGAAAAGTTGCTCAGATCTCGAGAGGTTATCTTAAGTTTATATAGAGAGAAGAAAACACCAGGTCACACAAGTAAAGCATTTTCCTTTAAACCGTCTCTCATTTAAGAACGCAGACTTAGTTTTCCCCCAACGAAGCTGCAAAACCCAGAACTAGATGCTTCTGTAACGATTATCACCCGAGGCAGAGAACTAAAGTAAAGGACAAACATCACCACAGCCTCCATGACAAGAATTTTATTTTTTTTTTTTATTACATTTTGCATTAAATTAAAGAGTTTTTTTTCTTTACAACATACATTAAGCTGTGAATCAGATGTTAAGGAAGTGGAGAGAGTAGGGCAAAAAACTTTGTGACGTCACAATATCTTACAAGCTTACAAAGTTCAAAAGGTTGAGAGGAGAGTCAACTTGCATCTAACAGCGGTGCATTATAAACCATGGTGAGACAAAAAGGCACACACCAACCAACCTCACTGTCCACAGCAGCCTTCCCTGTCTGACATCAAACCTGAACTGCACCCACACATCTACACAGGACGCTGCCTCCTGTCCGTCCTCACTCTGTGTGAACGTGATGAGCGTCTGAGGGATGAGATCAGCATCATCCCTCGCCTGCAGAAAGCTGCTGGTTCCACTGGTCCCAGCGGCGGCCAGTCTAAAAGGTCTGGAGTCCACCCACCCACCCACCCGTCATATGGTTTGGGGTCGTTTGCACTTTGAAGGTGGTAGCTTCAAGTAACTGACTTGGACCTGGCGCTGCAACCGAACCCTGCGAGCTTCTACGCACAGTGGAAAAATCTTAGTCAGGTCACGGCTCCTACTCGTCCTTCTCACGTCAGCTGTGGGTTGAGACTTAATTGGCTTTTCTCCGTTGAGAAACAGAAAGATTGCTTCATGTCAAGAAAAAAAAACAAACGTCACCTATCTACACATACAACACTAAGGGAGCGCCGCTGATTTCGGCGTCGGGGGGGTGGAGGTCCATAAAAATCCTCAAGTAAAGGAAGTGAAAGTAAAAAAGGTCTGATTAGTCGAACTCTCAGCCTCGAGAGTTGGTGAACGAAAACAAAAACACAAAATGTCCTACAGCCGCGTTCTCTTACAAAAGGGGGTTAAAAAGGTACATTTCTTAATATCTTAGTTCGAAACGTTGACTTTCTTCACAGGAACCAGCCTGTTTCTGCAACTACCTAACAAATGAGTGTTAAGGACAAGAGGCCTAGAGCCGGTTAGTGAGTGCGTCTCACACTGGACGTCCGCTCTGGTGCCGCCGCAATATCTGCAATATTATCACCATCATTATTAATATTATTGCAGTGCACCGGAAAGATACGTACGCACGCTGGCCTTGTGGGGTTGCAAACGTTATTTGTTCACTTAATCAGTCATTGAACCGTCACTCCAGGCGAACAGACAGCAACAAACAGGACTCGTATAAAATAGGAAATCAAAAACACTCACAACGTCTTCATCGACACTGTCAGCACAACATAAAGGGCTGCTTCAAGCGCATTAATGGCACAATCAGAAAGGAACCACAACGTGTGTGTGTGTGTGTGTGTGTGTGTGTGTGTGTGTGTGTGTGTGTGTGTGTGTGTGTGTGTGTGTGTGTGTGTGTGTGTGTGTGTTATGCCTAGGGACCGGGATAACAACAATAACACCTACATTCTTTAATTGCATTTTTATCAAACCAGGGAAATATCATGATGTAAGAAAAAAAAAAAACACTACGAGGAGACAAAGTTAACAGCTATTAAAGGAAACATTGTCACTACTTTAGGGTGTAAGGCACAAATTTACATGTGGAAAAACAAGCAGGCAATACAGATGTTTTAGTAGTTTTCTTCTCCACCTGCTTATCAGTGTGACGCCGACGCGTCCCAACATGGCGGCACCGCTCGCAGCCTCGCTCCGGCGCCGCTCGCTGCGGATCGGACCAACGTCGCCGACTCACACGAAAACCACAGTGCTGGTTGGGGGAGAGGTGCTCACTGGGAGGAGGAGTGGAGGGGGGAGATTCAGGAAGTCGTTCCTCATGATTGGTCTGAAACTCTGGTCCGCGAAGGTAAAAGTCCCTGTCTGGCACAGTTTAAATAAATATCCCCTCCTCTCCACAGAGGTCACATATATCTCAAGGTCCCACTGAGCACACAGTAAGACCTAGTGGACGCTTAGTCATCAAGAAAGTTCTACTGGCTCCAGTTTAATGACTTTAAATAAGTTTTTTTTTCTTCTCACACATTAATTAATATTAAAAGATCTCTTCTCTGTCCTCTCTCTCTCTCTCTCGCTCTCTTTCTCTCCAAGCCTAAAAAGTCAGATTTTTTTCAAAAGCACTTAATAAAAATAAATACAACAAGCTATTAGTATTAACAGTCATGTGTTATTCAGTAACCAGTACAGCAGGAGGTTTCTCTGGCCCAAGCAGGACTCAGGTAACACTGAGAGGCTTTTCACAGTTTCCCACAGACCTCGGGCAGTCGTCTGTCCCTTTCAGCCTGGGCTCAGTCTCCTCGAACCCCGTGGGCTCAGGCTCCACAGTCCCCACGATGCCGTTCACCGGTTACCGCCCAGTGCCGCCGCGCTGCCTTCACTGTCCCCAGTCACAGGCCGAGAGGCCGCTGTCCCGGACGCGACTCACCGCCGTCCGAGGACGAGCTCGAGGCAAGCTTCGTCTGAGTAGCGTGAGCGTGTCTGTGGAGCGGAGCGGAGCGCGGGCTCCGCGACAGCGACAAATGACAACAACCATTGTGTAATATTTACATATTTATATAAAAGAAAGTGTGTTTCCTTAAAAAAAACTGTGTTGCATTTTCACTGTACTGTACACCAAAGACGATCAGACACGAACCACTAAAAGAGATGCAAGTTGTACAGTGTTCCCAGTTCGGGTCCGTTCCCACCGGACCGCCGGTCCGACCGGCTGCCTATGTGCACGAGTCACTGGACTTGGGTTTTGTGGAGAGCGACACCACGGAGGGTTTGGGAGGGACGTCGGGTCTGAGGTGCTTGGCGCCCGTTCGGGGCAGCGACCCGTAGGAGGCCGCTCCCGCCTGCCGGGTCAGAGAAACGCCCTGCGCTGTCATTTGTATGGAGTCCACCCTCTGCGGCGCCGGCGGCGGCGTCTCCACGCGGTTGAAGCTGTGGTGCCGTGCCAGGTGGGAGGAGTTGGACGAGTTGGTGTTGTGCTTCCTGAGGGCCGAGGACCCGCAGGCGGCCGACGCCGAGCCCTTCCTGAGCCCGTAGACGGACGAGTGCACCTCCAGCCGCTTGCCCATCTGCGGGACGGCGGGCGGCACCGAGAGCGAGGCCTCGCGCTGGGGCACGCGCGGCGGCAGCGGCCCGTCCGGATCCAGCGCGCCGAGGCCGTGGCACGGGCTCTTCACCGCCTTGTACTCCAAGGTGGCGCCCTGGTCGTCCAGGACGCCGTGGCCCATGTTCAGGTCGCTGTGGTGCGGCTGCTCCACGTACTCGTGCTGGTAGGACTGCTGGTGCTGCAGATGCGGCTGGAGCTGGTGCTGGTGCTGGTGCTGGTGCTGGTGCTGCGGCAGCGGCAGGACGACCACGCTGGGGATGTGGCCCGGCGACGCCCTCAGCGGTAGGTCCGTGGAGATGACGGGGGAGCCCATCGGGGGGATGTCCTTGGTGCAGGCGTTGATAAGGTTCTGGTTCCGCTCCCACTCGCGGCTCCCCCTGCTGGGCTTGCGCCGCGGCTGCATGGGGGTGGACTCGGGCGTCGGCAGCGCCGTGAGGTCCAGGTGGTGCTGGTCCGCTTTTATCAGCATCTTCCCGTTGGTGGTCAGCCTCCCGTTGTGCATCAGCGGGGTGAGGATGGCCTCGGGGCGGCCATCTTTGGCCTGCGTCTCGAACAGGCCCGTCAGCTTGGTCACGCTGTTCATGGAGCCGCGGCGGGAGTGCAGGTGGTGGCCGTCCTTCTCCTTGCGGCCCGCCAGGTCCGCGTCTCGCCGCCGGTGGTCACAGACGCAGTACACGATGATGCCGGAGAAGATGGCGCCCATGGCGAACGCCAGGATGACGGCGATGGCCAGCAGGGTCACGGGAACCAGCTGGTCGCGACCCTTCTGGTAGCTCTCGCGGATCACACCTACAGAGAGACGTGGAGATGGCATTCAGAGCGGCAGCAGGAGGACAGACTGCTGGTGGGAGTGGGCTGTTTATTATTAGACTTGGCCAAAAATAGAAATGATATTAAATTATTACAATTAAAAGATATTTTCTGGGTAAAAAGATTAGCGGTTTAAGTAATTTGATGAAAAACATGCAAATGAGGGGGGTTTATCCCATCACGAGGAACACCTATTCAAAACGGGCACAAATTGTAGCTTGAAGTCGCAACATTCAATATTTCCCCCAAAAATCCAATCTGAAGCTGGAAATGTGTTTTGGAGGGGTGATTATGATTCACATTTTAAATCCCAGATAAAACCGCACTGCTGAAATGAAAAAAGATATGAGCGCAGATAAAGGCGCCTGAAATACGCCGAGCCTTTCTTCTCATGGATGCAAATGGAAGACTTTTCATAAAGCTTGGATCCAATCTCATGAATCACAGAGAATACATTAAAAAGCCTCTGATTAGGTGCTAAATCCAATGAGCTGTGTCATCAGTGTCTTTTGAAAGCGCCACTTTCAAAGACCGGCGAAGACGCACAGAGATAATTCAATAACAGCTGCTATGAAGCATTCTAGCAAACGTGAGGGGGGGGCAGGTTGGGTGTAATAAAATGGGGTCAACAATAATGTGCACGCGCCGATCAGAGGATGGGACACTTGGGTTCTGTCCCACGATCGGTCCCGCGGCGTGCCACCACGCGCCGCCGGCGGGGCAAGCTCGTGGCGCGAAGGCGTGGTGCGTTCACTGTCCGTAGGCGTGTCCTCCACGCTTTTACTCGGCGATAAGACAGGACAGCACGCCGGTGTTTCACTGTGTGAGTGGAACTTGGCTCCACAGATGTTTTTGACACAATCTAAAATTAGCACAACGTGCCTGATTTTGTGTAACAGATTTCAGACATCACCCTGAAACTTTACCCACAGGTGGCGAAAGTGGCTGAACATGTCTCTTATCTACAGTATCACCTTGAGTCACACTTTTTAAACTTTCTGCCTCGTATTTATAGACTTTTATCATTTGTACGACTTTTTGACGATTCTGCCATTGACACCTTTGTTTTGTGGAAAATGTCAAAAAGCACACGCTCAGTATTTTGAGATGTGAAACACTCCACAGACGAGAGCTGCGAACATCAAAGTTCAGCGAAACTTGTCGAGAAGGTCGATGCAATTCTGCCTTGTTACGACTTCCACAAATCACTCACGCTTTTCCTTTCTAAAACAATATGCAGCGAAATTAGTAGCAATAATTGTGTAGAATCCTGAAAAAGGCCCCGTAATCGTGTCTGGGCTTCAACGACACAACACAGACACAGAGACAACACGCTAATCTGCTCTGAAGGAACCCAAATCCAGCCGCTGCCTTTAACTAACAGCCGTAATCCTCGCTCGCTGCAGTCGTACTTCATTAGTCCGAAAACATCGCTTAAAACCTTTTTCCCGCAGCAGAAATGAAGCGCTGGGCGATGATTCACTCGCTGCTCAACCTGGATGTTTTTTTTTTTTTTAAAAAGGAGCAGTTGCATCTGCTCTGCTCATTGCTCACGTCTTTGTAAAAACAAAACGTCACATTTCTCCCTAATGGAGCGCTGACGCTGTGCAGCCGCGGCCGTAGCTCATGGAGACGCAAACAAAGGGCTCAGAAGCGTCTCCTCTGGCCAGAATCACCTCTTATCAGGGATGTGACTGGCCGGGCGGACGGTGGGAGTGCCGGGAGCGGCAGGAGAGCCGGGCACCGCTATCGGCAGAGCAGCGCCGGGTTCGGACGAGCGCCGTGTGACCCGACGACCTGACGGCCCCATCAAACATCTGCTTCACATCTCCCACGGCCACATCTGAGCCGCACACATACACTTTTCCGCGCCGCTATCTTTCATTGTGTTGACTTTCTTCTGCGCTCACTTAGATCTTTTTTTTTTCTGCCACTTAACAGAAACAGTCCACTGACTGTTTTCCTTCACGCCCTTCTCTCACAGCTTCCATCTGGTTCAGTGATCTGCTACGTGGAAAGGCTGGAACTACAGCCCCGTGGACTTTGTGTTATCATCCGTTTGGCTGAACCGCTTCTGTTATTTCCCCGTGTCTGTTCTGGTGGAGCCGGGTCTTTGTCTTGGTTTCTAAGGGTGAAGCCCTCTTTCTGCACCGCATGCCTCTTCCTGTGCGCTAAAAACAACCTTTTCTCCTTCTCTTTCTCACGTTTTCGCCCACTCCATCCATCACTTCCGTCTTCAGCGCACTTCCGAAGGGTACTTAGCCCAAGGCTTGGCGTAAAACACAACGACAGACCTCCATCCTTCATGTGAAGGATTGTTTCCCGTCCTGACATCAAAGGGAATGGAAGCGGCCGCCGAGGACGAGCTGTCTTGCTGAATCGCAGGACTTGAGGGTTCTGAACGAACGCGGTGGCGGCGCCGCCCGTTTCTGAGAGCCTGCTTTTATTTCTGGGCCCAACTTTCTAAAACTTCCACAACGTGACCTTGAAGGGTATCAAAGTGTAGCTAAACCCACAGCTCGCCCCGCTTTGGTCTCGTCTTGTCGGGGTTCTGACCGTACAGCGACTTATAATCTCCTGGTTTCATCCCCCAGAATGCTTTGCAAGGCATCCTGCAGTTCAACACTTCTCTCAGCGCTTGAATTGATTTGAATTTCACGCCGCCTCGGGCCCAAACACGCAGATATTAAACACACAGCTCAGATATTCCGATATTTCTCGCTGTCTAAACAGCCTGGGTCGGCAACGCTTACTTGTAAATCAGAAACATTGTAATCGTCTGTGACTGGAACTTGCGAATGCTCTTTCTCAGTATCTCTCTCTCTGTCTGACACGTACGCACCCTTGCACTCTTTTAATCTCTTCAGAAGCACCAGCTGACTTAAGCCCACAGAGCTCGTCTTTGTGCTGGTGTTGGGAAAACTTCAAAGGCAGTTAAACATCACAGAGGGGTCACGGCGAGGGCCGCGACCTCTGGCTACGCGCCGCTGCACAAAGACACTGTCTGCAAAATGATAAAAATCCTAATCAGCCTTAACTGCGCTCACAGCGCGGCCACTTGTTGACGGACAGAACGGCGGCTAACATTTACCCAGAAGACACTGGTGTTTGGAGTATGACTGCGATTCATTAAGCTCCATTTAATACCCAGTCGGAACATTATCCCATTAGGTCCTGTGTATCTTTGCGTTGGAGAGGCACTCGCATTAACGCCGTTATTCAATATTAAAGCATTCATCACCCAACCCGCATGCCGATGAGCTAGTTAGGATATAATTAAAGCACTAATTGCATCGTTCGCCACCTCAGGTATTACCAGCGATGCACTAACTTAACCACCTCGCTGCATACGAACTGTGGGTTTAAATGCTCACAGGAAATCGGTCTAAATTAAATGTCCCCGAGAACATTTTTCATTAGCAGGTTGATGTCTTCAGCTGACACCAGTCCTGTTTTTATTAATGGACGGCGGACTTGCTCAGCATGGATTATACAGCTGAAAGAATTATCCCATTATTCTATTGCCGCTGTCACGTGGTGATGTATCGCTCGCCGACAGCACAGGTCGACTACAAGTGTTAGAATCGTATATCACAGTTTATAAAAATGAAGATGTATGCGTCGAGAAAGCTCCGCTGCGGCTCGTTCTTCCGTGTTGATTCCCGTTAATTAGTATTCGGTCTTGATGAGTCCTGTCTACGCAGATGGCGACCGGCTCAAGTGTCTTCCATCGTGCTATGATTGCGCAGAATGTGTGGCTTCTGACTTGTATGGATGACTAAAGCACTACTTGTGGACCGCTGTAATTCATGCCGTTTGAAACGCCGGGGCTCATAATCATTCAGAGGCAGACTGAGTCGTAGCACAGAGAGCGGCTCTCGCAGACGCTGTGAGCGTGAACGTGACCGCTCACATTCAGTTTAAAGCAGAATGATGACGGCTGAACGTGGCCTCGGCCCGCTTCAGAGGCACGACGGGATGAGCCGCCGTGATACGGGGCCAAAAAGGCAAAGCGCAGCTTTTGTGCGAACCAGCGACGGCGAGGGGTCTCAGTTGAAAAGTGCGACCAAAACACACAAAAAAAAAAAAAAAAAACTGAAGAGAGAGCGACAAATGTGTAAAAAACAAAGGCAATCTGCAGGAACAATGCACTAATCAGCGGAGGAAATTATGGCTTGACGTCAGCCGAGGAAGTGCGTAACACATCCAGTCCAGTGTTTTCATTATGATTCACAATAAGCTGTGAATAATTCTTGTGCCTAAGAAAAGCCCATCACGGCCTTGGGCCAGAAGAAACACCAGAACAAATCACCGCAGTTAATGCAACCGCGAACAGGTCGCAATGAATAAAAGAGACGTTCAACATTAACCAGTTTCTGTCACTTTACTGAAAAAAAAGACGTAGAACACAATTAAGGTAGAATTTCCCCCACGGGCTCAGCCACTCACGCATGCGTGCTCCTGAGAACTCGATTCAAGCACCTCCACCTCCACCATTATCTGGCTGTTTGCAGAACTCACGTTCTATTCCCTCTAATCACCTTCAGGGGACAGTAATTAGAGAAGAAACATGTCTCCATGTTAATCTGGCTGATCGGGAAAACTCTTTAATACAGAGGCCACTCTTTAGAAAATCTAATATAAAAACACAGCTGCTGGCAGCAGCCGACTGTCTGCTCTTCATAGAGTCATTACTTTTATATTAAGATTATGACAGAAAGTCAGTAAACAAAAGCCCGTCTTCTGTGCTCTGACAGTTCCTCCCGTAACGACAGGTAACACTCAGGACTGACATGCGTCTGCGGTAACGACGGCCGACCCGTCCTCCCAGAAAGCGGCACGCGTCTTCTCCGCTGAGGATGTGCCGGCGGGGGTCACACTCCGCCTCTCGCGCTCCGCCTCACCTTCGCACGCGGGCGCCAGCGACACGCCTGCGGCTGAAAATAACCCCCGCAGAGCGTCTGACAGACCGCCGGCATCGCCGCCGAAGCCCCGCGCCCGGCGGAAGCGCATGTCTCAATACATGACAGCACCGGGTGTAATATCACCAAAAGGCCACAATGGCATTTGATCACATGGTTTGAAAACTACATGGTGGCTCCTGAGTTTGAAGCAACACCAGCTCATTGTTTTTCAGGAGCCGAAGAAAAATAGACCAGACTTCACTTCTCCTGGAAATTACAGTATGTTATTATTATCATCATACAACACTAAAACCTGGGGAAATTGCATCTTGTATTATATTTGTTGGATCAAAGTTGTTCCTTGTTTTAAAATGTGTTTCCTGCTCTATGATAGCACACAGTTCAAATCAGATGTCCTCATTGATTTCTGAAATCTATCCTACAGTTTCAGCTGAGATGCGTTTTTCTAAAGGCCTGCGTGCAGACGAGGGTCAGCGAGGCGGCTTTCGCCCGGTGTGAGAACAAATGGGCGCAATGGAGGCTAACGCTGCCGTTCACCCTGGACGCCTGTCATGTCTCTCCATCGTACCCCCCCCCCCACATCCTCCTTGTCTCTCCACTCCATCGCTCCCAGCCTTCACTGCGCGCTGTCCTCTTCTGTTTAATAAATCTTTATCATGTGTGTCCTGCTCGTCTCCACTCCCTCATCTCCCATGCGTCTTCCTCTCTCCATCCCTCCTTCCCTCCACCTCTCCCCTGGAAAGCCACTGTAATGAACCCATAAATTGGAGCAACACAGTGGTGGCTACAGGTCGGGGGCTGGGGGAGGTGAGGGAGACGGACGTGGAAGGAAGAGAGCGAGCGAAGGTGGGGGGGAGGTGGAGCGGGGCAGGGGTTCATTCCTGGAGACGAAGGGAAGAGATATGACTCCGGCTGGAGACAAGACAGCCTGTAGAGATGGAGGATGAGGGGGTGCGGAGATGGAGGGGGCCGAGAGAGACACGGGGGAGGGGCGTCGGGGGCGGGGGCTCCGTCAATTGGTTGAGGAAGTAATTTGCACCGGGTGAGGTACAGCCTTGGAACATGCCATCCCAGTCGGATGAGAGGTCCTGCGGACGGGAGGCTGATCGCAAATGGCAGCAGATGGTGAAAAAAGTGGCAGGGCTGGTGGTGTCAGGGGAAAGGTGAGTGATGGGAGGGGAGGGGGAGGGGGTGGGGGGGGGGGTGGGGGGGGGCGACAGCAGTGGGTAGAAAATATACCAGAGACAGATGAGGCCCAGCCAGACAGACAAACACCGAGCTCAAATGTGCTGTGAAGCGCAGGCGGCCACCTGGCGAGTGCGACGGCCCCTCTGGAACGGCAGATAATGATCCTGTTGGGTGCTAAACAGCACCAGTGTGTGAATGCTCACCAGTTTGCAGCATTTCTAATTACTCTGGTGGTGTCGGGCTAATACATATTAGCGGCACTGTAATATTCATCGGGAGATAAGATTCCACAGTGTCTCGGCTGCAAATGAAAAAAGTTGGGGGCGTAATTGTAATTTCTTTCAAATGGCAAACAAGCTTTCAAGCGAAGATGAACTACGACGTCTTTATTTGCCCGACTTTACATTTTTGCCACTTAATTTGAGAAATAAATAGCGTGGCTGAATGTTTATCTTCTTATTTTGCCTCTAAAACTTGATTTATTTCTCAGCCTGGCGTAAAAATGCTAATAAAATAAGTCTTTTACTGAGCGTTTGGCTGCAGAAGCGTGTCTCATATATTCATGTTCATTCTCACTTTCACATATGCACTTTGCAGAGTTTTCACAGCACATTTGACACCTGAAGCCAATAATACTGACGTTGACAGGAAGGAAGAGGAGGCAGGATGGGTGGAGCGGGAAATGAATGCTGTTGACTGTGGTGCTCAATTTGCCATGCTGAAAAGCATTAAGCTGCACGGAGGCAAAACTGTGCTTAATACCATCAAAGCAATCAAGGCAGGGAAAATATATACACAGCAAAAAAACAGACGTGGTCTCAGACCAAGCCATGCAAAATATCCAAACACTGCTACAAGAAACCAACACAAGAATCTGATCGGAGCTGAGAGAAAAGTCAAAAAAAAGCAAAGCAAAGAAAAGACCATCGAGCTGAAATAGAAAAAGGAACAAACGAGCTGCAAAGGTGTCTCGTAAAATAACAATAACGATCATACAGAACGAAAAACAGCAGGAAGCATTGTGTTGGAATGTGAAGGGCTTGTTGCCGTCACCTGAGCGTGAAACTCCCACAATCCCTCCGAACGCTAGACGTTTGTGCTCGCGTCTGGTTCTGGTTCTGGTTCTGAGTGCAGAGCGCCGCTCAGGTGACGGCAACGGGCCGAACGCACGCATGCCGTCCGGACTCTCTGCCGCCATTGTGCTCAGACCCAGCTGCCGGTGCCGCTTCCAGCTGACGCGAGAGTGTGTGTGTGTGTGTGTGTGTGTGTGTGTGTGTGTGTGTGTGTGTGTGTGTGTGTGTGTGTGTGTGTGTGTGTGTGTGTGTGTGTGTGTTTGCGTGCGTGCGTGCGTCCGTGCGTGTGTGTGCGTGTGCATGTGCGTGAGTGTGTGTGTGTGTGTGTGAGTTCGTATGAAGGGTTCACCAAGTGTTTGATTTCCTATTGAACTGTCTCATTCAGCACCGTGCGACTCTGTAGGTGCTTCCAAAATCTTCAAAGACTCTTTCTAACATGTAGACGAGAAAATATTCCATCTCATTCTTCTCCCTTATTTCCTGTCCTGTTCCTCTTTGCACGGCTAAAGCAGATAATAAACTTATTAGTATTTAGAAGATGAAACGACTTCATAGCAGAATCATAACTGTCTGACAGCTTGGACTTACGTAACTTTAAATATGAGACATTTACTTTTGTAGAAACTCTTTAAAAGTCTTGTCTCGGCTCATCAGACGTTTTCTCTCTGTCTCCGTCCCTGCGTACAGTGAGTCCATGGGCGGCATCGACCTGGCTGCGCTCATGATGAATCACCCGTATGAATAATCAATACGTTCTCGTGGCGCTGCCTCTAATAGCGTGGACTCCGTAATGGACGCGTTGCATGTTGTTCCAATGGGCTCTGTAATTGCTGCGGATGTTTTATTACGAGACACAACATGGATCAGCAGCGAGCGGTGACCTTTCCTCCGCCGCCGCCACCGCGTCTCTGCTCTTTTCTCCGTCTCGTTTTTCCGGCCCGTTGTCCTTGAGGCGCTGCAGCGCTGGGCAGGTTGTTAACACATGAGAAAGGGGCGTTCAATGTCATGTCACTGTGTTGCAGGGCATGACGGAGCCGGGACTCGTCTCTGGGAAATAAATACATCACCGTCCTCCGAGTGTAATGGTCTGGATATTACATGTCCTGTGGGACATTACAGTCCACGGACATTAATTCTGTCCAGTGTGTGTGTGTGTGTGTGTGTGTGTGTGTGTGTGTGTGTGTGTGCGTGCGTCTCCTTATGCATAAACTGTGTGGGTGTGTTCGTGCACAGCGGGAGCCAATTTGTCCCCTGGAGAAAAAGTGATTCCCTATTGCTAGACGTCGTCAGCTGGAAGCAGCCAGGCAGCGGTGACTCCCAATTATAGGACCCCTCCCCTCCCATCCGCCGCCCCCCACCCCCCCACCCGCCCTTGCCACAGGTGACAGGGGGCCGCTCGCTGTTGCGTTCCAAGGCTTACCATTGGCTTCGGGCTGAGTCTGAGAGGGCACGGCCACGTACGGGTCCTCCCCTTTGTCTGAGCTCATGGGGGGCTCC
Organism: Betta splendens; assembly: GCF_900634795.4. NCBI lineage: Eukaryota > Metazoa > Chordata > Actinopteri > Anabantiformes > Osphronemidae > Betta > Betta splendens. Next base: position 24,906,848 of record NC_040889.2, on the reverse strand, counting down.
TTCGGCTCCACCATGCGGCCCCGGCCCAGGGGGCCCTCGGCGGCCTCGGGTAGGGCCGTGGTGGGAAGTGAGAGGGTGTGATGATGGTGGTGGTGATGGTGGCCTGCCGGACACAACACAGGTTAACGGACGCTCGAGCAGGACGGGAACAGGGGTCGGTGCGTGTGAGCACACACACAGGCGCACACACGCACGCACACACCCACACACACGCACACACACACACACACACACACACACACACACACACACACACACACACACACACACACACACACACACACACACACACACACACCTGCCAGGCTGTGTGATGCTTCTGCTCCTGATCCTGGGCAACTCATTAGCAAATGTACATGCGTGTGTGATTCTCTAGACAGACATGTCTCTTTTTCCTGCCTCTCTCTCTCTCTCTCTCTCTCTCTCTCTCTCTCTCTCTCTCTCTCTCTCTCTCTCTCGCTCGCTCGCTCGCTCGCTCACTGTTCTGACTGGCATGTCAAAGCTCCGCTGGGCCTGTCAGAGAGGGGCAGCGTCGTGTGGAGCTTCTCACCATCACCGTAGGGGGCCTACCTTTAAAACGCAGGACCAGAGACCAACTTTGGATCCTTTGTTCCTGTCAAAATCTCTGCCTGTATTCGTTCCCCCTCTCATTTCTCCCATTTTTACCCGCAATCTAACTTTTTGATCAATTTTGCAGTGATTGCCAATCACCTTGATGCTCACTGTTAATTAGATATTTTTGTCCCTCAGATCGACTCCCACAGATGTGCGCAGCTGCTAACGTTTATGTAGCGACACGCCCACACGTGGATCAACCACCAGAAAAGTGAAGCCGTTAATGACTATGGCGGCGCACGGCGCCGCTGACCAACAGTCACATCCACGAGCTGTGTGGTGAAGCAGGTGACGGGTGGTTCCCGGTCGCCTCCGTCCCCCGCTGTGCGTCTGCACGCAGGCGTTTTCCTGCATCCACCCCTCAGCTCGTGCACGGGCTCCGTCTGCCCGTGTATTTCTGAACCATGCTAATCACATTAGCATCCCACTTGCTTACAGCTAAGTCAGCCTACGCACTTTCGCCAAGATATATATTGTATTTAACATAATGTGTTTAAGCCACTTATTTAGGGGAATAATCTCCCCCAGATGAGGAGTGACAACACTTTTATCAGCGTCCTCCGTGGAGCTCCGTCCCTGATTCCCCCTTTTAAGGCGCTGTCTCTCTCAGCGGAGGAGGTGACAGCAGCGAGGGTGTGTGTGTGCAGACATGCGAGCGTCTTCTCAATATGTGTTTATGCCCCTGTTTGAAGATGGAGGGGGGGGGGGGGGGTAGCATCGCCGCCGCTGGTAGACGCACAGCAGACACCCGCACACAACACCACCCAGAGCCTCCTCCTCCTCCACCGTGTGGCGTGGCAATCATTAAAATGATTTATTTAACTATTGGCCCAAGGCTGAGAGATTAGTGTGACAGGCCTATTTTATAATTCATTCCCCCACCGCCAGGGGAAGTGCAATTCAGGCAGATGACACACATAGCGAGGGAGAGAGCGAGCTTGGAGCCTCAGAGCTGCTCCACAGATCGGGAAAAAAAAAGAGCCCTAAACTGCCGACGGATGCACATCCCTCTTTTTCTACAGATTAAAAGAGAGGCGAGGACGTCTAGTCTGGAGCAGAGGAGAGGAGAATGAAGAGGGGGAATTTATATCTTCAAATCCATATCAACTCCTAACAGAGTGTGTGTGTGTGTGTGTGTGTGTGTGTGTGTGTGTGTGTGTGTGTGTGTGTGTGTGTGTGTGTGTGTGTGTGTGTGTGTGTGTGGAGCCCGTGGGAGCATATTCAGCACTATGGGGGCACACACCAACACAGATGCTTTTCCTGTGACCCTGAATCTCCAGAAGGAGGGAGAATCACAGTGGGGCTCAGCCACAGGGGGGTGAGACAGAGAGAGCCGGGCGTTTCTGGAACAACTTCAAAATATCTATTCCTGTCATTCTGTGAGGATCTGACTGTTTTGATCTGGCAGCTGCAAGGTGTGTGTGTGTGTGTGTGTGTGTGTGTGTGTGTGTGTGTGTGTGTGTGTGTGTGTGTGTGTGTGTGTGTGTGAGAGAGAGAGAGAGAGAGAGAGAGAGAGAGAGAGAGCGAGAGATTCACTGAAAACCTCTGATTAGATAAAAATGAGCTGGGTGTGAGTGCTGTGTTTGGGGGTCTGATCACATCTATATATCACATCCAGAACGATGAACTTGAAGGAGGCAGAGGTGCATAAATCAGCCGCCAGTGATGTGTGGCTGTAACATGGGTCGGTGGTAACTGCACATGCTCGGTGGCGGCCGGCAGCAACACAGCGGCTCTGCGCTGAGTCTGAACACACGGGTTTAATCTCTCTCCCTCCGCCTCCGTCAACACATCCCGTTTAATTTGCACCTTGAAGCATCTCTTCACCATCAAGACTTTAAAACATCAACAACCACATCCATCCAATTAGCAAAGCAAAGCAAAGGTCAGGGCTAATCAATGCTAGCGCGCGGGAGATAAAGAGGACAGGACGGGGGGAAGTAAAAGAGAAGATGTAATTGAACTAATCAAAACAACATCTGCCTTAAGGATTTTCTGATCTACGTTTCCGATTTCTAATTCTACGCCTGTTGAAACACCAAAGGGGACGGACGAGGGGAAAACACTGGGAAATGAAACTAAGCGGGCGAGCTCTAATGTTTTACCTTCGTAACTGGAAGGAAAGTCTATGGAAAAGAAGGAATCAAATGAATTCAGTTAAAAGCCTGCAAAGCTCATTAATAACGCGTCTTTACGCGCGTGGGAGGAGTTCTCATTTGCCTGAGAGGGAACGATTGATGAGAAGATGAAGAGGTGTGGCTGAAGTTCCAGAGACTGGAGAGATAAAATGCAGCCGCTGGCTTTTATGTGATTGCCTCTACAGTGTATGCATGGGACACTTACCGTTCAGCGCCACAAAGGTATCTGCAAGAAAACAGACCAGGGGAAAGCTGTTATTGCGTGCGGCAATAAAGAGAGCTCAGGCTTCAGCGCGATGCGAAGCCACGACTTTTAAGTAATTCCGAATCGACTGGCTGCTCGATAGTCTCCAACTTCTAATCAGAGGTGATCTATAAGGCTTCTGCGGCTAATGAAGGCCCTGCGCCGCGGCAGGCGCCGAATAAACACGGTGATGAAACCGAAGGGAAAGTGCCACACTTTCCTTTACGCTCAGTAAATAGTGGAAATTGAGATCAAATGGACTAAGATGAGTGATTTAATGTCGGGTTGTTTTGAAGGTTCTTCAGCGAACCGAGCGGCCGAAACAGAAAATCGAGACATTATCACGATAAATTGAACACTCTGGCGGCTTAATGTTTGGACGCACGTTCCCCGTGTGTGTCGTTCGCGGCCTCGGAGGCTGGAAGACCGGGTGACGCTCGCATTGACGCACAGCGTGAGCCCGTCCCGTCTCGTGGCGATCTGCGAGTAGCAGCCCCGTCTTTACTCAATGGGACACAGCACTCCATTAACCAGGAGAGCGGCGGCGCGGCGCGAGGAGGACGGAGGAGGACGAGCGCCGAGAGGGACAGATGGATGGAAGAGGCTGAAAGGGAGGATGGTGAGGGCTGAACAGACGGGGGGAGAGAGAGGCGACAGCAGCGACGAAGGAGGGAGCGGAGGGCAGAGAGGGAGGGGGGGGGGGCGAGCGACGGCGTGGGGGGTGCAGAGGAGGGGAGGAGCGTCGCAGTGAAGCGGGACGCTTACTTTGGCAGTCTCCCAGGCCATCTGTGTTGCCGTGCTCCACGTCCTGCTCGAAGGCCGACCTGCGGGGAACACAGACACGGTGGTCAGCAGCGGAAAGCGAAGCGGGCCGCGGCCCCGGCGAGGCGACGCGGGCCGCGGCCCGCTACTGCAGAGCCAGCGTGCGCCGCGCCTGCACACGGTGTGGGCAGCAGAGAGCCGCCCGGCGCTGGAGCAGAATCAAAGAGCACCTAGCAGGTGCCCCGGAGGCCCAGATCAGCGCCTGTGAAGAAGGCTGGCAGGCTCGTCAATCCATAACTGGCCCGGGACCCGCTGCCAGCGGTGCTGATACAAATAGATGCACGCTGATCTGACTCTAACCTATGTTATACCGTACGTACAGTACGCGAGGCACAACCAGCAGCTGCTCAGAGGCTCCGCTCCACCTCCACGTCTCACTGAGCACACACGCTTTGTTTGCATAAAGTGCACAAAATAACAGCAGAGCCGCGTTTTGCACATGGTTATGTACTGTAGCTGCTGTACTTGGCTCTTAGCAGTTGCCAAGCAACCAGAGGAGACTCCAGGAAGTTACTGGTCCTGTCCAAGGTAGAGCAAGGCATGCAATATTAAACAAATAAGATATTATTAACAATAATAATAATATTAATAGTTGAGGTTTAAAGCTGCTATTATTGCTGAGCTTAGTTGTTGCAGTCATGGGAGTGTTCAATGTGTTCACGTCCCGACACTATTTCTTTAGAAAACATAGATAAATGTTCATAATACAGTTTCACAAATCCTCTCCTTTTATGCCGCATCTGACATTTCTGGGTTGAGTCGACTTTTGAGGTTGAACTCCCGATCACATGGGCCAAAACCCGGGCAGTGAGGGGTAACCATGCTTGAGGGCCATCATATGACACAGTGGGAGCGCGGGAGACGGTTTTCGAAGATGTTATTTTCTGATGCAATCTGCACCGAGACCTGTTTTCTTCCTTGAAAGACCACCAGGCAGGCGGTGAGGAGATCTGTGAAACAGAGCGGACCAACTGTCAACCAGGATCACAGTCACGCATGGCAGCCTTCACAGGCCTCCTCGGCGCCCGTCCACCCGCCCCTCGTCTTCCTCACCCTCCACTGCTCACAATTATAGCATGAAGAAGAGTGATTTTTCCAAAACAGCATCACCCACCCGTTACACCCTCGTCTGAGCGGCGGGCGTGAACCTGACACGAGGACGAGCGCGTGAGACTTCAGGAGGAAGATACAGTTGTGTTTATTTATTTATATATTTATTCCTCCTTGTTATTGCCGGTCAGAGATGGCTGAATGGGCTCATGTGCTGTTTTCTATTGGACAGGACCTTAATTAAGCTGGAGATGGCAGACGTTACCCTGATGAAAAACAATTTCCCTATGAACGCCGCCACAATAAGAGCGGGACACAGCAAAAAGAGCAGCTTCCTCCTCTTATTTCCGGAGTTGGGCCCACATTTAATCAGCTTATCTGATTTGCTTCTCGCACACAGCCATAATCACAGCAGACGCAGAGTTGCACAATCAAACCCGTGCAAGGAGTCCCAGCATCTGCTACACTGGCTTCACATGTACCCGATACACACAGACAGCAGCCTCACGCGCCGCGAGGAGGCTGTTTGTGCCGCCGCGATCCCGAGGTCGAGGTCCCGTCGGTCGGGAGATGAATGCACGATGAGTTGTCACACTACGGCCGCGGAGCCTGAGCCGCACTTGGCAACATGTGAATGCGAAGAAATGACAGCGTGAACCTCGGGTTAAAAGGTTCAGCTCCCACAGCGGCTGCATTATACGTGCCTCTGCCGCTGCAACCACATAATGCATATTTAAATTAGGCTCAAGCTGCACACTACACAACAAGAGGCCGCCTTCAGTTGCTGAAATGCAGGTCAGGCATAATAGTGGAATTATTAATGCCAGAAGTGAATGGGAACGGGATTAATACACTGTAAATAAAGGTGGGAAACCTGGGGTTAATACACTGTACATAAAGGTGAAGCAATGCAAGTTTCCTGTAGGTTGTCAATGAGAATTGTGATTCTGATTTACAAAGAATCACGTTATTAATAAACAAACATTAATGAATATGCAGAGAACACATTCATGTAGCTAGTTTACACAATAACAGCGCTTGGTAATCATATACAATCATATGCATGAACACGGGGTGACTGGGGACCATATTGCAGGCGACCAGAGTACAAGCTGTTTTTAGGCAGTAGGTAGAAGCGGCATAACTCCACATGGGAACGCTGGCACGCTAGCACCAGGGCCAGATGGAAGAAGAAAGGCGGGGCGGCGTGCGAGAGAAATAATGTCAGAGAAAAGCTCGAAAAGGAGGATGGATAAAAATAGAAGGACGGAGCGGGCTGGGCAGGTAGGAGCACAGAGGGTGGCGGGTTAGACCGAGACCAGAGCAGAGACGGACGACGGCAGAGGGGGGGTTCAGCTGCACATATGCTTCTATTTTACTGCAGAAAAAAGGGGAAACTAACATTAAGTGTTTTCTCTGCAGGGGTCCGGGCTGCATGAGCCAACATTCTCACTTAACACCAAAAAGCACCGTCCCTGGTTCCATCCTCCTTCTGTGCAGCCTGGCAAATGCTTTGGAGAGACCAGCGCATCCCACCGGGCCTAATCCCTCTCTCTCTCTCGCTCGCTCGCTCGCTCTCTCTCTCACTTAGAAATATTGTAGCATGACACAGAGAGGTCATCTGCCCCTTTAAAGCCTCTATGTGGGCTGCGGCTGCAGTGGAAAGTCAGTCAGAACAATCCGCCGCTTTGACTTGATAATAACAGGATGGGCAGCGCGTGCGTTGCTGCAGCACATGCTCCGTGCGTGCGTGCGTGCGTGCGGCTCCGTGCGCCGTTGCTGTATTGGAAAGCCAGACCGGTGGCTTTGCAGCAGGGGGATCGAATTCATTCAGCATCAAATGGCCAGCGGAGCGCTGCTTCTTTTGTTATGACTTCATCTGTAGAAGGTTTCTTTCCACCACAGAACTCCATATGCTGTTTGTTCAGAAAGCATAATCTGGTTGTGTGTCATAACTGCAGCCACAAATTATAGGTACGGCGGCCATCGAGCGTTCCCCCCGCGCCGCACGGCCAACGCCGAGCCCGGGGCGAACAGCGCGTTCCTTCCATTCACCCGTCCAGCGGCCCTTTCAGCTGGAGGAAATTGCACTCGCGCACCATAAAATTAGAAAGATCAGAGACACGACAAATTGAGGAGCGAAGGCCTCTAGGTGCAGATTCTAAAGCCTAGTTTAACGTCCAGCGTTGCTCCTGCGTTAAGATAAATATAACCAGGACAAAAGTCTGGAATGTGTCATAATCTAATCACGATTTTGGAAAAAGCATGGATTGAAACTCTACGGCTCCCATGAGCCTCAGCGGCCGGCGCTGTGAGCGTTTTACTTACTTCACACTGCCGACCACCTGTCTGCAGGCTCCCTCTGACACCCAGCCACAGTACGGGTCCCTGGAGGCGATGCAGGACCTGCACAGCAAACACACAGGCGCGGGTCACGCGACGGGAGCGTTTCGGGGCCTCCGGCAGCGGACGAACGCATCTTACTTCTTGCATCTCCCGTGCCTGTCGCAGCGGGACAGCGGCACCTTCACCACGCAGGAGGAGAACGCCACCCACAGAGCGTGGCTCCTGCTGTCGATCTGCATGCCGATGATGCGCTTGTCCTCCACGCCGTCCACGCTGCACCTGCAGGAGGAGAGGAGGACGAGGACGAGCGTCGTTTAGGGTCAAAGGTCAGAGGAAAACACATTTAACCGTTCGTTTAAAGGAGGGGGAAAAAGGACGGCGATTAAGATGCGGTAGCGAGACAAAGTGTGAGGCCAGAAAGCGGAGATAATGTTGGTCTCCAGACGTGGGGTCAGGAACAGAGTGGAGATAAAACCAGATAAAGCACGCCGCGATACAGTTCCAGCAGATAAACGGACAGATGGGCACTGGGAGCAGTCAGCAACAACACTCTTAACTGTACAGCACGCTCACATAACCCCTCCCCTCCTCCATTCTTCCATCGCTCCATCCCCGCGGGTCTTCTTTGTCTCCTCGGCCCCACAGGAGCTCGCTCTAATCCCTCAGGGCGTGTGGAGCACTTTTCTGCCCGGCCATGGCTCTCTCCATCGCTGCATCCAGCTCCTGGGATTTAATCTCCACCGCGCAGTGCTCTGCTCTCGCATTATCGCTCTCAATTAGGGCTTAGGGTACATCTACACTGGGTAATGCACCACCGTCGGGCCTGCTTCTGATCCGGGCGGTCGGGAAGCGAGGCGGGCAGAGCCACTCACTGTACAAGACTCGGGCCAGATGGCCTGCGACAGACGAGGCCTCGCTCGCAAACACAGAGGAGGCGAGAAGGAGGCATGGTGAAGGGAGCAAGAAAGAAACGAGAAGGAGGCAGGCGAGGGGAGGGAGGAGGAGGCACGGTGAAGGGAGCGAGAAGAGGTGAGAAAGAGGGACGGCCAAGGGGAGCGAGAAGGAGGCAAGAAGAAGGTGCGGCCAAGGGAGCGAGAAGGAGGCATGGCAAAGGGAGCGAGAAGGAGGCGAGAAGAAGGTGCGGCCAAGGGAGCGAGAAGGAGGCAAGAAGAAGGTGCGGCCAAGGGAGCGAGAAGGAGGCAGGCGAGGGGAGCGAGCCGGCCTTCGTCTCCTCCGTGCGGCTCGTCATGCGGCTGCAGCATGTTGGATAACGAGCAGCTGTAGCCTTAAACGCCCTCAAGGCCTCGGCTCCTTCCCTCCGTCGTCTCAGCTGTCTCACACAATAACTTCTACTCAGCTCTGCTTCTTTCCATCTCTTCCCTGCGGTCGCCACCTCTCCCTCCTCTGTTTGTGCTGCAGCTCGTTCCTCCTCGTCCATTACTCGCTGTCTAAATATTTGCTTTGGCAGGGTTGCACCTTGGTTGCGCTTTTTCCCGATTCACCTCTAATCCAAACACGCGACGCGCCTCGCCGTGCGCGCGTGCACGAGACGCGCGTCGTCCACGCGGCGGCGCGATGCATCGGCGAGGGCCCGCGGGCCGGCGCCGAGCACAAACACGGGCCCCAGAGCGTGGCTGCGTGCGCGTTTCCTTTAATCAGCCGGCGTTTTGGAGGAGCTGGGCTCCGCTGTGGTCGGGAACCACACCACTACATTATCCAGAGCCTCGGGGGCTGCGTCTTTAATTTAGTAGCTGCGGTCGGGCAGAGTGTAACCTGATAAAACTCCTCTGAATGATAGAGTAGCCATCTGCTCGGCTGGCTCACCGTGCAGCCTGGGCCGGGGGAAATGACTGGTAGTGGTGGAGCGGGTGGGTCGGAGGCTCGGCTGGACTGGGAGAGCGCTGGAAACGTGCACAATGACGCGCTCTCTCCGAACACACGCATTTAGTAACGGCGCAGCAGCCGCGTCCACGTCCCGCTTCGTTTCCATGTGTCTGCGCGTGCGGAGCGGGAGCTCGTACCTGTCGGGGTTGTAGACGCTGAGCTCCTCCAGGAACAGGCTGTCGTTGAGGAGGCCGCTGCTCATCTTGGCCAGGAACTTGAGGATGATGCCTTTCTCAGACCCGAGGAAGACGACGGTGTGGTTCCTGTGGGGACCGGCCTCGCTGTCCACCACGATGCGTGTCAGACGGTACCTGGGCATTAAAAAAAGTTGCTCAAGCATCACAACTTTCTCCTCTGACTGATGCAACAGATCTCACAGCTTGGCTTGGCACAAGGTGGGCGATAATACAACTCAATCAGCATTACCTGGTAGAACAACTGGCATCAAGTTAGCCAATGACACCTCCATCTGACAGAAAGTGTTTTGGAATGGTGCACTTCAAAATGCTCAAATAAATAGACTGTTTACTTGACATGTGGTGCTACTGTATCTTAGATGCTGGAGTATATCTATCAATCAGCTCTCAGGCAAAGAATTATCTGATCATAAGTCTATATTATGCAAATGTGTTTTTCATGAATTTTTAATTAAAAGAGATGCGATTTAAAGATTAAAGATGAGATCTTATCCTTGAGCTTAGAAAGTTCACTTGATCCATCATTAATGGTTCACAGAGTGTTCTCTATGTCAAGACGAGTGAAAAGGCACCAAGTGAATTACTTGACTTTGGACGTGGTGAAAATGAGTCCAACCTTACTACAGAGAACAATTTACACTGGGAGTCCAGCATGAACAAGGCTAAGCCCCCGGTCCCATTTCCCTTCTGTTTTCGTGAAATCTCTCAAAGAACGCTGTGTATCCAATCAACAATAACAGCAATCCACAGGTCTAATATGGTTTGGATCCTTTGGAGCGTAGCCAGAGCTCCAAGGACTGTGTCACTGGGATTTGATCTCTGTGAAATAATACAATCTCAAGGACTAGGACATTCACTGTCTGTGCTATTCAGGATAATAAAAATCTGGAGTGGGGGATTCTTCAGCGTGTCTCCCCCTCCTCCACTTGATTCATTGCGGCCCAACAGCTGAGGTTCCTGCCACAGCCAGCGCCCAGTGATATCGGGGTGTCCTCTCCAGGCTGCAACCGGGATCAAACCCTATTACTGATTTCATTTCCAGTTGACTCCAGGTCAAGAACAATGTTTCGCACCGAGGCTTGTTACAGATGTCGTAAAATGCCTCCCTTCATGCATCCATGTTCCTTTTGGAGCTCACGTTAAGCTTCTAACCACTGCCTCTGACTTCCACGCTAGGTTCCACTCTCCATGGTGTCATTTCGGATCATTTCAAACCATCTCACAGCTGATTAGAAAAAACAGAAACCTTATTATTCATAATATGCCCAATGAAACAGTCCACTAATGAACAGAAAAGAGGTGTAGCGAGAGACATAAGCCGTTCACATTCTGACTAAGCCAGTATGTAGGTCAGACCTCAGCAAAGAGGAGATATGACACGATTCATTTGTAAGAGCTACGGAGAATCCTCTCAGCTTAAAGCGATGACACCGCTGCTGAAGTTCGTCAAGGGTCTGGCACGAAGTCCAGACGAGGAACTCCAAGCAACTGCAATTTAAAACGAGGTTTCACAAAAGCTCTGCCAGCGACTGGAGCCGGGCTCTGCTGATGGGATGTTGGTGGGCTGTCGTGGTCCCCCAGAGGTTGACTAAAAAAAATAAAAAACCCCAGACGGACCTTTATGATCAAATGGTATCAACCACACTACACTGTTTTTTGAGAAATAGGCTCAAATCCAGAAACTCGGGAGAAAAGCCAGCCACAGAATAAAAACAAACTCAAATCCGCTCTTTGTAACGTCCTCAAAGGATTTAAGCAAACAAAAGCTGAAATCATCGCCGTCGAAGCCGTCTTTTGAATACGGGCTCGTACTGTAGGTGTGAACGTGTAATTGTAACATCTAAGAATGCAGAAGGTTTCACCACATCACATCACAGTCACTCTGGGAGACCGGTGCAGATCACTGTTTCCTCCGATGTAGCAGAAATAGGTCAGCGGATGGTTTGTGGTGCAGCGCCGCTGTTTTAATGAGCTGCCTGGCTCTCGCAGCAGCACTTCACGTAATTATTGTCCTGGCCTGAAGAGGCTCCCAGGCCTCTGGTGACGACACACGCCGGAGTGTGTAACACTTACCGGACCATGGTCTTGAGGAACCAGGGCCTGTTAGCGATGGAGGGCACGGCCTCGTCCATCAGCGGGTGCATCTTAATGAAGTTGAGCGTGTCGTCGGGGAACTCGTTGGACACCTTGAACTTTTCCATGGATGGAGTGCCAGCACAGTTGCCGGGCCTGAGGAAGAGGAAGGTGATGAGGAAGGAGCGTGATGGGGGAAAATAAATGCAGGCAAAGTAAAAGAGAGAACGCGCGTGACTGGAAGGGGCGCCATCAATTTTTTAGGTTTCCTACAGATAACAGGAAAGTTCTGTAGCTTTAAATGACTAAACTCTCATTTCAGGAGGCTTTGGTCGGAGCAAGGGACACGAGACGTCTTCTTTTCTCTAGACTCGGGGCAAAGCACTGAGGCATTCTATCCATCTGATCCTTTTACAGGGAGTCGGTGAGCTGCTTGTAAAAAGAGAAGCTGCTTTTGATAGCATATCCCCTTTGCCGGCGCCTCACCTCTGAGCGCTCGTAAAGCCCCGTCACTGCGTGGTCTTTGATAGCCTGCCACGCCACATAATCCACATCAGATCCAAGAAATATCAACCAGATGGCCGCTGAATATTTGACACTGACAACATGTAAGAACCAGACTCTAATATATGCACATGTGTAGTCAGGAGAAATGTGGTGTGGGCATCGCTATAAAGAAGATGGAGAATCCTTCAGGCTTTCTGTGCATTAAACTCTCTGCTCATGATGTAAAATTACTGAATTTAGCTCTTGTAACACAGTCAGTCTTTAACTAAAGTGCAACTGTATGAAATCTATGATAAAAACATACATTAAAGTAGAAACTTTTTTAACTATTCAAGGTGATCTGATTTGAAAAGCGGAAAAATATTCTCTTTGACACATGAGCTTCATCTTAGCCTTCAAACCGATATTGTTAAAGTAAGTGGCAGCAGTTGCAGAAGCATTTATCAGAAGGCCGAGGTTATTGCGCCTCCTTTGCTGTGGCTGCGCTCATGTCTGGGGACATACGGCGACCAGAATGAAACCAGACATCTCTTAAATATGAAAATCTGCAAACGATTCGGTACGAGAGTGCAACACATGGAGGAACAATCTGCTGCAGGACCAGACCTAAGTGGCATTGTTACAGCTCCCCGTCTGTTTGCCTGCAGATAAAAAGCTTTGAACGCACCAGAGGAAGGAAATGAAATCAATCGCTGCAGAAAACAACAGTAGTTACATCTGATCTCTGCAACGTCTGACCTCGTTGAACATAAACAGCTAATTAAATGCTAATTGAGGCAAGTGGGTAAACTGGTGCGGGCCAACAGCGGCTCGCGCCCACGGGGACGAACGTTAGGGCTTTCTGTCGGTGAGGAACCACGCGGGGCACCAACCGTTATCGTGGCCCAGATCTTCGGAGTAAATCTGTTTCTTCCTGGAGGACAGCGGAGCAGCTTTTAGCGCGCTAATTAGCAGCGCTATAGATCGGAGATTGATCAGGCTGGTACATTTGTGAAATGAGTCCGCCATCTGTAAAACGACGGGTCGTCGGGTACAGTTGGACGGGGGTGGGGGGGTGCAGGTGTGGGTGTGACGCGCTGTGGAATGGGATGTGTAGTCCCATGTGCATGCGGTGGTACGTGTGGCTCATTGTGTGCGGCGGTACCTTGGCTTGGGAACCCTCTCCTCGGGAAACGGCGTCCAGGTGGAGTCGGGGGATTTCTGTTCTTTGAAGCGGCCTGTGAACGTGTTGGCCACCTCCGCCATGTCGTAGGCGCACACCGCCGAGCCTGGAATGCTGCCGCACACACACACACACACACAGGCGCGCGTCAACAAGCGCGCTCGCACCAACGTATCGGAGGAGCACCGTGCCATGGCTGGACCGTCACCGGGAGGCAGAGAACGCATCAGCAGGCCCCGTTCCCGGGGTCGAATCCCCCGCGGTGGGCTGTCTACACTGGACATGCGCTCCAGTTTAAAGATTACACAGTTGTCCAGTCCTTCATCTTCTGTTTCTCCTACTTACTTAAAATGGAAAATATGTCATTTTTAATTGGTCTGTAAACACGCCAAGCCCGATGAGGACAGCGTTTCCCAGCCCTCCCCCCAAAGCCTGAGTTTACCCAAAAGCCTGGAGGCAGAGGAGTTCATCACAAGTCCACTGTCAGGCAAGAAGCATAAAAGGCAGCTTATCTTACTACTGCTATTCATTTGGGAAGGGGAAAACACCCGTCTTGTGATAGCAATGGACACACTGGCTTCTTTGCAGCTGGTGGAATCCATGCATAGTAGATTGCTGATTCACTTTTCTATTTTTCCCTCATGTGCGCTCAGAAATAAAAACCTTAGAGTAGCTTATTCTTCGCCCGTCGCTCTTTTGAAGGGAATTTTTTGATTGGCGCTCTCTCTGTATGAGCCAGCTGGATTTTATGGCTGTTGCATCATGGGTTAAACTCATTATGGAGACGTTGGGGAGACGGGCGTACACAAGGGCAGTATTATGGAGCACAAGGTCAGAGAGCTGTTAATTCCGAGCTTGGCTCCTAAATTACAGTAATTACCCTCCGTATTGGATACGTACAGAAAGTTAGACAGTCGCACGTCTGTTTATAGCAGGCGGCCAACAAGGCAGATAGATGGTGATGATGACGGCGAGCGAGCCAGACAGACAATTAAACATTACCAACCCTGAGTGCTGCCTACAGTCTAACTGCGCTGCCTCTAATTTCACTCCCTGACTATTAAACGGAAAATTAATGCCAGGATCAAAACCAGCGCATATAGACATTTTCACAGGCGCCGCTTCATTGGGTTTTAATGTCTATTAACCATGCCCAATTGCATTGTCACAAGCAATTGTCTTATCTGCTAAAAAGCAGCCATAAAATGGAAAATTACAATATGTGCGCGCTATCGGCCGAGCTCTATGGCTGTGTGGTAATTTTCAATTTAGATATCAACTGCCTATGAATATGAAAGGAGCTCTGCGTATGAATTGCTAACAGGGGAAATAAGGTTAGACACCTGCGTGTCAAAGGGCATCTAAACTGTTGCAGCAGCACATCAAACTGAATGAATGGGTGAATGGCGGCTACCTGTTGTAAGGCGTGGAGAAGGTCGCCATGACGACGTCCCTCCCGCTGACGTGAATGACGTCCGTCACGGCCTGCAGGATGTTGAAGTAGAAGTGCGAGTCGCCGGGGATGGAGCAGTTGAGCCGCGACTTGAGGAAGGAGGTCCACTGCTTCTCCAGGACGCGGGGCGAGCCGCCGCGGTCGTTCTTGCAGACCCTCGCCACACGAGGGAACACCACCTGCCCGAAGCAGAGGTTGGAATGAGTGTGGGCGTTTCTCAAGCTTCTTTATTGGAGCTTCATTTTGGAGTCTGTCATTGACCAAAGTCAGGATTGATTAACTTTTATTTGCACAATTGGGCAATTTTTTTTCCAGTGTTAAGCTTAGTTTCTCCAATGCACAGTAGAGCTGGGGCCTGGGCACAGTTGATTGGGCCTGATTCACTACATTGTCCCTCCATTGGAGTTTGATCTTAGCCCTTAATTGTTCCCGGCATCCTGCCCTGTGTGGCCCTGTGAAGGACACGAGTCTTAAGCTAACGTTTCATCACTTCGCGGCAAACGAAAGGCGCAGGGCAATAAATTTGCGGCTCTGATTGGCCGTTAGCGAGTCGGCACCTGGCAGCCCAAGATTTAAAGTGTACGGCTTCAAACGGGAGCCGGGGATGTAATTACAACTGTGCTGTAGGATGATGTAGCCAGCGTAGTAATTAGCTGTTGTCACACTATACTTATGAGCAATAAATCTAACCCTGACCTGAAATTGCAACCTAGAGTAAACAGTGTGAATGGGAGCGAACGTGCATTTAAAGCAGACAATCGCGCGCGCACGCGGGGCCTTCGCCCACGCGAGAGCCTCAAAAAAATAAAAAACCTGTTCGCTGGGAGATTATAGAGCGGCCAGATTACAGACAACGTATTACACAGAACAGGTGAGACTGTCAAAGTAAATGTGGAATTATGTCAGCTTTGCATATTGCAGTTCAGCTGCAGTTCAGTCTCTCCCCGACGCTCGCTGAGCGCTGCCTCATGCATACGTATAGAAACCGCTTGTAATGAACAAATAACTCAACTCGCGGGCGGAGTGAGAACTTGTACCCATTCAACGTTCTCCAACCCGACAATAAAACGGGTAAGCGCAGTCCTTCCACGGCAAATTCATCAATTTGCCCTAAAGCACAGTGGATGTTTAAGCTGTCAGCGAAGGCCATTCTTCAGTCTAATAATGAAGAGATATCATTTGCTAAATGTTAAATTGCTCTCTGCACCATCGGCTCCACCGCCACACGCGTAATTATACTGACACTGCTTTGAAAACACCCGGCAGATTGAGAGGCTCGATCTGCATTCATGCTCGGTATAACACATGCCTGTCACTCCTGGCAGGGAATCCATTATTCCGGTGTGTTCCGCTCTGTTCTCGCCTCATGCCCCCTCTTTCTCGCGCTCTCTTTGTGTGTTTCTGCTCATTTATTCTTTTTTTTTTTGTTACGCATTATGTGCTGATATGAAATTAAACTTCCGCAGGTCAGGGTCACAAAGCTTTACTCCCACTGGAGTGAAACCTGGGGAAGCCTCCGTCTGTTCCCGCATTTCCAAACTATCTCATTTCTCGCAGACTCTCGGGGTGAAGGCCTCCTGGGAAACGCTGAAATGACGGGTCAGACGGGAGTGTGCTGGACAGGCGGAGACGTTGAAGCGGTATATTTAGCCCTCAGAATGGGATCTCCAGACACCCGCACGCATTTCAGCTTGAATCTATTTCAGCTCCCGCATCCTGTCCAGTGTTTATCTGTTACAGAAAAATGCAGTGGCCACCTCACAGCTCCTGAAAGCCTCCTTCCAGTTACGTGATACGCCCATATCCTGTTAGCTTCCTCAGCCGCTTCCTGGTTCGGCCCGAGTAAATAGGAAGTCACCTCTGATTAGAGTTCAAACAATAACAGAAGAACGGGGCCGGCGCTCACCTTTCCCATTGTGTTGTACTCCATAGCAATTTCCCGAAAGAAGAAGTAGATGAAGTCCCCGTAATCGACTGCCTGGACGAAGTAGGGCTCTGCGGGACGAACAAAATATATAATAAAATACCAATCAAAGTGGCATTTCGCTGTGACAAAACAGTTCTGACACCATATTTCACAGTAAACAGCCGGAATATCTGTCATATTATGCAGAAAAGCACCGACTGTGAGCCTTGAGTGCCTCACTCTATCATCCATCATATCAATGAAAGTATTTGCATGCGAGGGAAGAAGGATCTCTCTACTGAGTTGTGACAGGCTGGACTTGTGCTTGTTTTCCCTCAGGGAGGAGCAATTTCGTGGCTGCAGCACCGGTGCCGGGCCAGGCCGGCGGAATGAAGGCGTCAAACTGAGCGTGAAGCATTAGCATAAGTGGCCCTGTTCTCTATACTGGACCTGGACTCATACACACAGGTGCCAAGACGTGTATATACACATGGATCATGAAACAGATGGCGAGTCACACACGCGCCACGCTGTAGTTTGTTTTAGCCACTTTGATGCTTTTTCCACCGCGGCGCCTCTGTTTGTGTGTCCTGCACTCACCTTTCAGCCATTTAGAGTCATGTTTGACGGTGCGCAGAGTCGGGCTGTCTCCTAGGCTACGATAGATGACCGCATCGATCGCCAGAAAGTCTGTCACGGTGGCCGAGTACAGCTTGCCATCTGGAGAGGGAAGACGGAGACGGAAAGAGCGATAATGACGAGAGGACCGAGGCGGAGGAGTGGAGAAAGTCAGCCATGGAGGAGGTGAAGAGAGAGAGGGAGAGAGAGAGAGAGGGAGGGAGAGAGAGCGATAGAGAGAGAGAGAGAGAGAGAGAGAGAGGGAGAGAGAGAGAGAGAGAAGATAGAGAGAGATGTATGAGAGTCTGAGAGATCTCTCCTCTCCTTTCTTTCTCTCTCTCTCTCTCCTCTTCTCCTTTCTCTTTCTCTCTCTCTACTCCTCTTTCTCTCTCCTCTCTTCTTTCTTTCTCTCTCCTCTCTCTTTCTCTCTCTCTCTTCTCTCTCTCTCTCTCCTCTCTCTTCTCTCTCTTCTCTCTCTCTCTCTTCTCTCTTCTCTCTCTCTCTCCCTTTCTTTCTCTTCTTTCTCTCTCTTTCTTTTCTCTCTCTTCTCTCCCTCTCCCTTTCTTTCTCTCTCTCTCTCTCTTTCTCTCTCTTCTCTTTCTCTACTCTCTCGCTCTCTCTCTTTCTTCTCTCTCTCTCTCTCTCTCTCTTCTTGCTCTCTCTCTCTCTCTCGTCTCCCTCTTCGCCTCTCTGAACGTCTCTCTCGTTCTCTCTGTTCTTTCTGACTCTCTCTCTCTCTCTCCTCTCTTTTTATGTCCCTCACCCCTTCCACTTCCCCTTCCGTTCGTTAGCCATCGCTGGACACAAACATTTCAGACGGCTCAGACCTGGAAAATGAATGAATCACACGAACCGAGGAGGCTGTGATGGACAACAAACACACTTAAACATGCTGCACATTTGTAATAAGTCACTCTGGCAACCGCGCTTTTTCAAAAGCACAAACAAACGACGGAGCCCTGCGCTAACAACACACACACACACACACACACACACACACACACAGCCTGACCTCAGCCTGCCTGCGCTGAGGCCACAGTGGAAACTCAAACTGCATAATTGAAAGGATCGCAGTGAGGGGAACTCTCCTGATTACTCACTGCTTCCAGCTCCTTCCAAGCAGCTCTGCTACGCATTAAATGCTCCTCCTCGCCGCGGAGCAGGGACAGCTCATCAATGCGGCCATAGAGTGCGCTACAGTGCGTCGGAACCGGGTCTGGATGTCTGTGACGGCCTTCGGGTCGGTGGCATCAAAAGAATGGCGCCGCCAGCGGAGAGCTGACTCGCTGGGTTCCGTCCCGCTCGGCGACGTATGTTTAATCTTGTGCACATGTTTGAAAGTGAACGGGCGGCAGAGGGCGAGAGCAGCGGGATGACGGATGGTTCTGTTTTTGTCTGTTACCACAGCACTACTGATGTGTTTCCAAACAGCCCATAATGAGCAGCGAATTCCTGACGCGGAGCAAATGCGGTCGCATCCACGATTTGCTGCAGCGCGCGCAACACGGACTGTCGTCACAGAACTGCCATTAGAATAAACCGCAGGGTATTAGGAACGATATTAAATACAACCGCCACTAATCCTCTCGCTTAAACAGATGCAACTTTTCCCATGGAGTTCAAACACGCGCTGGTGTTTGCTAAGAGCAAATAGAAGAAAATTAGTATTAATGTTCCCCCCTCATGACTCTGAGTGGATAATATCCGCATGTTTCATCTATCTTCACTTCACAGACGCTAGTTTTAATCCACGGGACGAGGTATTGAACGTTCAATAATGTAAAGATCAGTATTATATCAGCAGAGTTCTCATAAAACAGGCTTGAATGTTTGCTCTTACCGGCGAACAGAGCCACGTTGGCGTGCTTGGCGTCGTACGGGCAGCGCGCCATCCCGCTGATCTCCTCCCCCAGAGCCTCCAGGGTGTCCGTCTGGGGTCACAAACGAGGTCAAAGGTCAGCTCAATAGGAGGCACACAGTTAAGACAATGCAGCCCTGTCAAATAAACAATGCGCTTGAAATACGACTTAGACAGGAAAGGCCGGATCCCGACTGCAGGAAACCATCCAGAAAACATGTCAAAACAAGCTGCAGGCAGATAGACGCGGCCCGAGCCGTAATTATACAGTTTGGTGGAGCTGAGGAGCGTGTCCGTGTACGTCTGACCCACGGATGCCACTCCGGCTTCCTGCTGAGCGCTGTCAAAGCAGCCCGTCTGGGAGGATCTGGGGAAGCGTTTTCACAATAAGAGCGTGTGCGTGTGCTTTTCTTTCCCCCTGCCATGATTCATCCTCTAACTGGTGTTAAGGAAGAGTTTTACTGGAGAAAACCCTCAAGACAGATCTTTAACCCATTTACTGCATGCAGTGTTTCCCTGCCCTGATTCCTGATGTCTGCTGCTGCGAAGGGGGAATAAATGGACAGGGAAGAAGCACACAGCCCTGAGCAGCGGGTGTGAGACACTTCACTAAGCCACAGTAGTTTATTAATAATAGTAATTTTATTTTTTGCAATTCAAGCTTGTCTTATGCAAAGAGCTACGAGCGAGGAGAAAGTTTTAATTGAAAAGTGTAGTTGGTCCAAACCCAAATTTAGCCGCTCAGTCGTTGGGGCCTTGTTGAATGTTGTTTGAGGGAGGTTCTCAGTGTGAAATGTACTTTTATGTTTGCGCCCACTCTGGCTTCGGGGTCATTGAAAGGACATGACAGGCGATCAGAGGTGGTTGAAAGGTCGCTGTCATCCCCACCACGCGGTGGACCCCCCCCCCCGCGGGCCTCCGGACCCCAGCGGCCGAACACCGCTCGAGGTCAGCGCTGATTACTGGACACACGGAGCGCTCGGCCCTCGCTCGCTCGTTGCTCTCTGTCTGTCGCAGGCTGCACTCCCTCACTTTCACCCGTTCTCTTAACAAAGATAAGCGCAGGCTGCCAAGACTGCAAACTGCTTACGCCGCCCTTCTGGTCTCTTAACAGGTCATTTTGTTTTCTATTCCTGTCTCGGCGGAAACGGTTATCATCTGCCCACTAAAAAGGTCACACACACACACACACACACACACACACACACACGCACACACGCAATGCTAAAAGCTCTGCCAGAGAAATTGTTGAGGCTGATTTGGCAGCGAAAATTACAAGTGACCTTTTACAACAAATAGAGAAGCACCAGCCGCCGCCGCAGCTCGTTTCTCCGTTTCTTTTTCGCTTGTGTTTGGTCAGAAATTACAGGAGGGTAATCTACGGAGGCGCGCTGGCGGGGATATCGCTGTTAGACGGGAGGGGGGGGGGAATTATGGATGAGGCTTCGTTAATCATGAGGGACGTGAGCGGCTGAAGGTCAGGTGCGTCCGCGGCGTCGGAGCGCGTGCAGTGAGTGACGCTGAAGCTCAGGGCCTCCGTCTCCCACCCCTCATCCTCTCACCTCCCACCCCTCATCCTCTCACCCCCACCCCTCACCCTCCCACCCCTCACCCTCTTCAGACCTCACCTTCCCCGTCAACCCTCTGCAACGTCACCCGTCCCACCCCTCACCCTCTCACCTCCCACCCCTCACCCTCTCACCCTCCCACCCCTCACCCTCTCACCTTCCACCCCTCACCCTCTCACCCTCCCACCCCTCACCCTCTCACCCTCCCACCCCTCACCCCGGCCCAGTGACCTCGACCCGCTGTCCCCCGTCAGAACTGCCTCGTCTGGAGCAATCGTCAGTCGCGTGAAAGGGGCCGATGGCGGTCCATAAACCTGCCACGGCGAGGCACAACGTTTTCAAACATTACCATAAAGAAATGTGATGTTTAAACAGCCAAATGGAGTTTTTTTCCGCCTTGTTTACCTGGCAAACCTTATTATGCTGTCAGCTCCACCGGGTGGAAAAAAAAAAAAGGAGTGCTTCAGCTTTGTGGGAACACCATTCAAAGTAATGGGAAGGAGACGGCGGGGCTGTCACGCTCCGTCAGAGCCGTTCAGGGATCTACTGTAGCTCAGATAGCAAGTGTACATTAACCTTGGCTCCGAGCGCAGTCTATCTGGAGGAATTAATTACTACAGCGGCTCATTGGTGTTTTCCATAGGCTATATGCTAATTAATTAGACAAACACCACGTGGCGCCGAGCCGTGCCCATCAGGAGTGTTATAGTTGGTTCAGTGCTCGGGTTGAGGGACTCGTTCTGCATCTGCGTCACAGTTTTACTGGGAAGCGTTTCACACGCGGAGCATCTTCGCCGGCGCCGCTTGATTCGTGGCTTAACCCGATGGTGACACGTGAGGTCGTGACCCGAGAGACAAGCGGAGCGGCGCTTTTCCTGCTTCCTGCCGACCACTTCGCGTTCATGCGTAATTAAATGCGCGTCCCACCGCTCGCAGCTGTGTTGCGCGCGGCCCCATTTGTCCACGACGGCACAAACTCCTGCGTCTGCTGAGGTCGAGAGCACAAGTTCACACCTGGGCCGGGAGTGATTGTGTTAACCAAACAAGGACAGAGCTCCCTGGGAGATTAATAGTCACGGCCCATTTCTCCGCAACCTGTTTCTGAGCCCCGGGAGGACGGACCCTGTGCAGTGACCACCTCTGACAACAGAGTGGGAAACTTGGAGTCTTTGCAACAGTTTGATAAGTGTGTGCGCCTTCAAAGTCCGTCCTTCATGAAGACACGGAGGGTAAAGGCTCATGTAAATAATGGGTTAATAACACTTCAAAGGGTGGCGGCATGACATTTCCCACCTGCGTCAAGTGGAGGATGCATCACCTGGGACCCGCTGCCTCCGAGACTACCCACTGACTCCCCCCGCCTCGCCCCAGCAACAGGCCGTGGAGCCGGCTCCAGTCATATATCAGCCCAGCTGGATGGGATGTTTATTATTACAACACAGCGAGGGAGCGACAGAGGGAGAAAGCAACAGAGGGGAAGATGGCGGAGTGGTGGGAGAGATGGGGGAGGGCGGGGGGGGGATTAAGGCTGGCAGAAGGGCCGTACGATGGGAGGAGGTTCTGTGTGATGGGGACGGATAATGAGACGATGAAGAGAGGGGAGTGGGAGGTTTAAGGGGTGAATACACGCGGACGGTGTCAGGATGGAAACCAGCGTTGGGCGTTGGCGCTTTGGGTCCATGCCCTCGCTGCCCGCGCCCCCCCCCCCCGTCCCTCCGTCCCCCCCGCTCGCCCTTGCAGGGCTGTTGATTAATGTGGGATGAGGCTGGCCCCGAAACAGAAGCTCTTTTCAGTGCTGTCACACTGGGGAGACGGAGAGGCGAACCGCGGCCAAGGTGGATTTAACCACAAGCAGAGTGGATGAGCCCAGCACGTCATGCGAGGCCCGGTACCTGCCAGGCTGTGTGTGTGTGTGTGTGTGTGTGTGTGTGTGTGTGTGTGTAATGACTTTGTATACGTTTGCACCGTGGACATTGTTTAGAAGGCTCCATTCACCCACCGACTGGTTATGTGGATCAGCATCAGCGAGCATTTTCACACTAAAAACTCATAATATCCCACTTTGACGACCTTTTCATTTCGTTTTTTTTTTTTTGCCGTGACATAATGACTAAATTGCTTCTCCATTAAAATGTCTTTTTAATACAGTCAAATAATCACAATGCGGTCTGCTTTGTGTTTTTACCCCTTTTTTCTAAAAGTCAACCACGCAGACGCGCTCGTGTTTGGTCGCGCGCCGCAGCCTCGTCGTGTTTTACGACGCTCGTCCTCGCTTCTTTTTGCCTCCAGCGACGACGGAGCGGTAAAAGCTGACCGCGCCGCTTAAACGCGAAGGCACGCGTCCCGCTCCCGGCCCCGGAAGCCGCGCGCGAGCGCAGAGCAGCGGAGCGCACGTGTTTTGCTGGTGAACACCGTCTCAGTGCGCTGTCACCGCTCACCCGTCGTCTTCCGCTCACGTTTGTTCTGCTGTGAGTGGCGAACGCGTGTCTCAAAGTTACCGTCAAAAAAAAAAAAAAGATCAATTACAATAAAGCTATTTTTCCTCTTTTGCGGCTCAGTCGGGCTTGGGCAGAAAATTCCTTGTGAATGAGCTGCCCGCTTCACAGCAGAGCGTCAGATTGATGTCGCCGGGGAAGAAATAAAATGGAACACGTGGAGCAGATATGCGACGACAGCTCGTCTGCCTTTCTGTTTGTCTTTCCGCCCGTACGCCGTAAAAACAGCCCGGCTCTGTGTGTGTGTGTGTGTGTGTGTGTGTGTGTGTGTGTGTGTGTGTGTGTAGTTGTTCGTCTGCGTCTATCGCTGCCTGACATCTACACTCGCTCACCGCTTTTGACCTGCAGTCTTTAAATGCATCTTGACGTGACGGTTTTGCGTTTCTTGCAGGAATCTTGAAGCTGTTCCAGACATGCCCGCACGAATACGACTGTTTACAGAGGAAAGATGGCTCTGATTGCAGGACAGAGCCTCCGCTAGAGCGTGACTGCATGTGTGTGTGTGTGTGTGTGACTGTGTATATAAGGAGGCAGGTGGTTTGGTTTCTCTGCTTCTAGCTCATGCGTGTCAAAGTGCTCTTGGAAACAGAAGCAGAGGCTGCTGAGTTGTGAAAGTCGTCCGTCTCTGTCCAGCGCTCCACAGCTCACAGCTCATCTAGTGCCACGTGGTTGAGGTTGAATAATACTGTACGTGTGCATGCGTAAAGCAGATTGTGTGTTTGACTGATAAATGGCCCTGGGGTCAAAGGGGGGGGGGCACCCGGGATCAGCGTGCACGTGTGTGAGTGTTTCCCACCTTGTACATTCGGCACGAGGGGTTGAAAGCGTTGGTCCCACAAACAAACAGGGTGTCGTCATTCTGCTGCAGGAGGACTTTGATGAAATTGTGACACTCGTCCTGAGGGAGCGCAGGATGGGAGAGAGAGAGAGTGTGGTTAGCGGAGGCGTTCGCACCGGATCGACTGTGCTGTGGGTTGGGCTTCAGCCTCTGGGATCAGACAAAGATTGTGCTTTTGTTTGTCTTCATTAACGGCATTGTGCGTGAGGTGACTTTCACATTCATCTTCATTAGCCCACAATGTTTTCCTCAGAGAACCCGACTCCAACCTTGACTCAACTGGAAAGTCTAATATTTGTTGCGAAAACAAAATTGGATGTTGTAAAGTTGATCATTTTGCTGATAGGTTTAACATTAATAAGTATTTGCAACTTGTCATTTATGTCTATTGGTTAATATATTTATAGAAAATGTATTTTGGTTTCATTTATATTGTGGCTGATGATGACAATGATTAAATGGAAACTATTTTTAGATGTAACAAACATCAACACAGACGTTACCTCTGTACATTGTGACATATCTCCAGCAGGTTTTAATGAGTCTTAACAGCTTTCGAGAACAGTAATGGAGCTATTATTCATTTTGTACGGTGAAGCCAGAGGAGAAGCAGTTATACAGTCTGATATGAACATTCTGTGTAAAGTGCTCAATAAATTGTGATAGCAGAATGTTATGTTAACCGCAGGGAGCGTGTTATTGCACCTGCAAGGTCTCTGTATGTTTGTATAGGAGAGA
This sequence comes from Betta splendens, assembly GCF_900634795.4. NCBI lineage: Eukaryota > Metazoa > Chordata > Actinopteri > Anabantiformes > Osphronemidae > Betta > Betta splendens. The sequence goes on along the minus strand of NC_040889.2, from coordinate 24,882,336 downwards.
GAGAGAGAGAGAGAGAGTGTGTGTGTGTGTGTGTGTGTGTGTGTGTGTGTGTGTGTGTGTGTGTGTGTGTGTGTGTGTGTGTGTGTGTGTGTGTGTGTGTGTGTGTGTGTGTGTGTGTGTGAGGGCGACAGGAACAGTGAGAAATTACATCTGTTACAGTGCGTCTGCGTTGTATAACACGCATCAGTGTGAGGAGTGAGGGGCCTGTTCTGTTCTCTACCTTATGCTTCCCTTTCATTCTGCACGTGTCCACGTCTGCCTGTCTGGACTTCCAGGTCATTTTCTGGAAAAAGCAACAACAATGAGGATGAATGACAAAGAGGGAGAGGAGGGAAACAAACCACATAAACTTTGAGGTAGGACGAAAAAAGACTGAAGGGACTGTAGAGCTCAATAACCAATCTATTCAGCGATCAATAATGATCATCTGAGATTCTCCGCCATCGATTCCCCTCATGAGACACCTGCTCCGAGGTAAACTTTGTTCCCAGCTCTGACTGGTGATCACGTTACCTCCTTGAACTGCTAAATCTCTGCTAGAGGAGGATATATGACACCGACCCCGGATCAGACGGCCTGTCCAAGGACAGATCCCCCACTGCTGAGAGGCTGCGTGCACACACACACACACAGAAACACACACACACAGAAACACACACACACACACACACACACACACACACACACACACACACACACACACACACACGTGGCCCGTGGGTCAACGCTAACCAGTACCTGTCAGTCAGACGCACACTCACCACCATATGCTCCTCCCCCCGTTGCCACGCCCACTAATCAGTCAACACTAGCGTGTATCTGGAACCCTGCCATCCACAGACACACCCACATGCGACTCCCTAACCCTGTGTGGCCCGCGGGCCGCGCCGGGCCTCGGGTTCAAACCGCCGCTGATATACAGCGTGTTTGGATCCCAGCCACTGATTAAAGACCCTCAGTCATCAATCAATCTGCACCCCCCCACAGCCTTTCATCTGCAGCCTGCTCTCATTAGGACCCACTTGCCGCGCTTTGACACTGAAGTGGACGAGGTGAAAGGACGGCGGGTTGTTGTATACACAACGACGGCCTTGTTCGAATTGTGTTTGCATGTATTACGTTAAGGCCAAGTGGACCAAGCGGGCCTGCCTTTATATGAGTTGCTTTCGCAATCTAAAAAATAGCTCTGGTTCTGTTCTTTCTGTCTTTTGCTTTATTTTCCCTGCTCATCTTCTGACCCCCCCCACTTCCTGTTCTGTCCCTGCAGCTTCCTGCTCCCCACCCACCAGACCTTCCGCTGTCCCACCGACCAGTGCATGACGCAGGCACTCTGCGAGGCGACCCGCCGGTTAATGGACTTAACGGGGTCAGGCCACAGGTTCGCGCCGCACACGTGCACGCCCACGTGCACGGCCGGGTTATTAGGGCTGCGTTGCCAATCGCAGCACGCTGAGAACAACGCGTCCTCAAGCAGACAGGCGTCTCACTCACCTTACTGAAATAGATCTCGTCACCGTTGGCAGTGTCCGTGTCCACCGTGTATATGTGATCCCTGAGAGCGAGAAAGAGGGCGAGCGAGAGAGAGAGAGAGAGAGAGATGAGACGATACGAGGTCAGACAGCGGCAGACAGTCAAAAATTCAGCAGACAATAAACCCATTTCTGTTCTTCCATTTCTGTTTCCCCCTCAAGGCAACACACGGCGTCTGAAAATGAGGCTCTGTATAAACTTTGTTCAAACTTCAAAAAATGACAATAAACAAAAGGAGGCCAGAGTTATTTGCTCTGTCAGACAGAAACAGTCAACAAAGGTTTAGCGCTCGGCGGCGCAGGCCTGGGGACAAAAGCCTCTTTGTCCCTGAGAAAGGTCTCGAAAAGGGGGGAGAGGGGGGAGGGGAGGGAGGTGCCAAGTCACTCAGAGCTGTTCAGGTCAATTAAGCCTAGTGTTTGAGCTACAGGAAATCTATACTAACACTCATTATACTCAAACAAGAAGACGTATGTGTGCAGGCCTCTCCTGTGCTACACAGTCCAAGCATATAGGTCTGCATGAGGGAGACATAAACCACAGGGGGACGGGGACTGGTCCACCAGACCTTTAGCTTCCAACGCCCGGGGATGTAGAACCAAAGGTGACCGCCGAACAAGGCAGCCGCTTTAATTTGGTGGAGATTAGATGTCGGCAGCGCGTTTTTAATCAAAGTGTGTAACGGCGGCATCGTCAGACTCGCGGCTTAATTGCGTTGCCGCTCCCCAACCTGCGCTCCTCCCGTCAGCCTTCCTTGCTCTCTCATTAACTAAATCTAATAAAGTCTTTGGAGGAACAGGCATCTTGAAATGAATCCACTTATATCGCCTTCCTGGGGGCCGCCGCCGGCTCCTCCAGGACGGAACCCGGCCCCATGTACATTATCAGCCACAACACTTAAATTGAATAATTAATCTTCGAGTGCAGTGAAATTAGGAAAACAGTGTATCTTTCTCTGGTCCGAGCTGCAAACGCGTGTAGAGGCGACTGTATATTAATCCATCATTTAGGAGAAAGAGACCTTACGGCTCAGCTATGAAAAGGGACGTGATCCGATTCGTCTGATAGACACCTCGGCTGTGGACTTGAAACCCAAATATCCATATGTTTTTAAATGAAATGATTTAAAGGAAATAATAAAAAACAGCATTAATTGATCCAAGGAGAAAAGGGAGCGAGTCCGGCCACGCGCTGCTGCCTTGGGTCAGAATCCAGCCTTTCAGGTGTTTTTCATTAGGCCGAAGGAAGGACTACCTTCGCACTGCTCTGGCTAATTGATCCGGATTGAGTTTCCCGGGTTCCTGAACAGTCCTTCTGTGTTGCGATGTTTCTTTCACCTCGTCTGCTCCGTAACAGGATCCAGGTCACGGCGCCGGAGCGAACGCGAAATGGGAAATGAACGGATGAGCGATAACTGTGAGTGACTGATCACAGCAGTCTGCGTCTCTGCCACTCGCTCAATTAACTTTATATCATTATATTAAACTTCAAACTTTATATTAAAAAGACAAAACTAAATCAGAAGCTATTAAATCGACGGATTACTTTGCGGATTAACTGTAATCTCATGGGTTGTTTCATCGCCTGAGATATTAAAACAGCTCACGATTAATCTGTAATTGACTGCTGCATAATTTCAGCAGTCACCTTCCCATCCGGCCGCCCGTCCCGCGCCCCGTCCTCTTCGGTTCTGAAGGGATGGAGGGTGGGGGGTTCCAGGCGCGCGGTTTTCGGTTCCAGCACAGATTAGAGGAAGTCGAGCACTGAGACGTCCCTCAAACATCCTGACGGGAGACGGAGGAGGACAATGGGGCGGCTGTGTCTGTGTCAACACCAGCTCTCCAAACACACATGTGTGAGAAGACCCCCCCCATCAGCCCCCCCTTACCCCCCCCCCCCCCCCCCCCCCCCCCCTCCTCACCACAACACCTGAACCCATCTTTGAACATTTTCACCTCGTTTTGTGGTGTCAGTCCAATTCATAGGATCTCACTTTAAAGTCCTTCCAGGCGCTCAGTGGTTTCCTTTCATTTAAACGACCTGGATGAGTTGGACGACGTCTCTGGGAACGTTAGTCCTAAGAGCTGATCCACCGCATCCACCTGCGCAGTTCAAAGCAATCTCACAGTTTGTCCAGTGCGGCTATGGCTGCATAATGACTATATTTACAGGGCTTCATATTCCTGTATGTGACTCTCTTTCTCGTTATTTCCTCTTTTTCAACTTTAAACCATGACTTCTCTGAGCAAAAACACACGCAATCGCACGCGGGAGCAGCCGGCGAGCACGGAGCGCTGCCCGTCAGCGTGAATCACTCGCCGTGGGCCTCCGCGTTTCCCGGGACTCGGCGGCAAAAATGTGTGCGTAGGACGGAAGGCACGCAAATATCCCCATGGACGCGACCGCGGAGGGGACAGTGGAGCGGCCGAGCACGGGCGCGGGCGCGAGATCGAGTGCGACGGAGCGACTCGGAGGGTCTCCGTCGGACGTGCGGCCGTGAGAACACTGGGGCTTTGTGCGGAAGAATGCGGTTTTCATAACAGCGCGTTTCTTCCTGGAGAAGAAGAACAGCGCTCCATCTGCTGGGCCTTTGTCCAGCCAGCTCGCACTCTGCCCGCAGAAAAGAAGGGGAATGTGATTAGCATGCACCCCGCACCTTTCACCACCACCCCTCTTTCCTCCAGCTAAATGCCTGCGTGTCTGCCCTCCTCTCCACCTCCCACGCTTTCTCCCCCGTCACCCTCTTCACCCGTATTCCCCTCTCTCCGTAACCAGATCATGGGTGGTAGAGGACGGCCCATTGTACATTGTTTTTGCTTTCACTGGTTCAAATCCTCTTCTCAGAGTGGATGTGAAGGAGCCGCGGAGCCCAACAGGCACCTAGGGGCTGTGAAGGGAGTTGTTGAGGTTGTGAATAGGCCGAGGGCGCGGAGAGGCCCCGGCTGATGTGGTGGCATGAAATACAACAAGCCAGAGTTCACTCACCCCGAAGCTGGAGCAGGTTGTTCTTTTGGAGGGTTCAGTGCGGTTTTCTGCGTTCTCTTTCTGTGTGTGTGTGTGTGTGTGTGTGTGTGTGTGTGTGTGTGTGTGTGTGTGTGTGTGTGTGTGTGTGTGTGTGTGTGTGTGTGTGTGTGTGTTGCTGGCAGCATGAACCTTGGTCGAATGAGGCAGAGCAGCATTTTCTTTACATTTGTTTATTAAAATGGATCCAATAGTGTCAAAATAATTCATACATTTTTGTAGTTAATTATCCTGAAAATTGCCTATTTTACCTGTAAGCGAACAACAAATGTGCTTTTCAGCTATTTAATCTGTGCTTAAACATTGGTACTAACACACACCCTCAGCTCCCGCTGTTATATTAACTTATGATATTAACTAACTCCAATATGAGACTATAAAACACAACCAGACTCAGTGTTTTTGAGACTTTGTGGGAACAACGTATTACAGGAAGTTGTGAACTTGTTTCGCTAGTATTTCAGGTGATTATGATTCCCGGAGCCCGGAGCTTTGTCTCACAGTGCGGACGTAGCTGGATGTCAGTGGAGCCGCGAGCAGCGAGAGAGGAGGCGACCATGTAATCCCAGTCATTAGTGGGTTTTAACAGGATTTGGTGCTGCTACAATAATGGAGACTCTAGTGGCCTCCACTGCGAGACCCAAAGAGACCCAACAGGAAAGAACGGCGGCCACAGAAGCACCGCTGCTCCCGAGGTCCCGCGTGAGAGGAGCTAATCGGGTTCTGAATGTGCGTCTCGGCCTCCGCTCGCTCGCCCGATCCCTCTCTCTCTCCCACATGCAGGCGTACATTCCCGCGCTCGTTCCCATGCTTCCCGTTGCCGTTACCATGGCAGAGCCTGACTGCGCGCCGGGAATGGCGGCGATGCCCCGCGTGCGGAGCGACCGGGGAACGCCGGCCTCGCCGGGCTGCCGACAATGATGCCGCATCTTTATGCGTGGACCGCCACATCCTCCGCGCGTCTCCATCCATTCATTCACTCCGTGCACTTTCATAACCACCTCTGCATCTGTCATTCCTGCCGCTGACAGTGGCGCTGGACCTAATCGCTGGGATCGTGCACGGGCGCTGAGCATCGTAACCGCCGCCGACGGCATTTTCTGGACCGACAGAGGAGAATTGGTGAATAACAAGCGTCGTGCAGTTGAGATATGTCACCATATCAGTCAAATAGCTTGACTGAGCACACACACACACACACACACACACACAGCGGGCAGCAGTCGCGGCCACATTTTTTCTGCCCAGATCAGAATGATAAACCTCCCATTGCACTGTGATGAATCCACTCTAAATGCTGCTCGTAGTGTAGCCTGACCATGAAATACGGAGCGCTGGGAAAGGAATCGTCCTACCTCCATCACTGCATCGAGCACAGTTTACTGCTTCTTAGCGAGCGTGAGTCTGCTGCTAAACACCCGAAACACACATGACAGCTGACGATCAGGGATCACTGAGCTGTTGTTCTTTACTCTGACATTTGTGTCTCAGTCCTTCATGCAGACTGATACAGTGTATGTTAAGTATTTAGTATTCAGACACATTGGGAAGGTCGGAGGCCATTTTGTGCCGTATCTGCTCACATACTCACAGACAGAGCACCTGATTCCACCCAATCAATACATTTCATTCATTGCTCCAAACTGTGGATGAATTATCAATCACTGCATCTGTTGTTGAGCTCCACCGCTGCCAAAGACTTGACTCCTTCCCTCTATGGATTAAGCCACTTTTGTCTATTTACAATTTCATTAGTTGCTATGTTTGCATGCATCTCTCAGCTTAAAAATCTTGTGATTTCATTGCCAGCGTGAAAACAGGAGCCAAAGGGATTTAATACACTGAGCAGCCATTCAAAAAAACAGAGAGCAGCCTGAAACAGAGTTGGGCCTTGGACGCTGTTCACAGTGGCCATCTGCAAGCTGCTGCACACCAAGAACTGAGGCTCACTGGTCTAGAGGCATGATGGCAGAGCTGTGTGATGCTGGCCCCAGAATAAACAAGTCATTTGACTGGACAACCACCATGAAAGCAACTTTTGATGTTGCCTAGTTTTTTTTTTTCCTGCAGCATTGTCCGTTGTTTCATTGCCAGCTTTGATTCACACTGGCTTCTGAAGCGGTGACAGTCAATGTATATGTCTTTTAAAGTCATTTATACAGTACGTCCTCAATGATACTCTATTCCTTCCTATGGATGTGGTGCATGGGCTGTCATGTGTGCATCCAAGGTATTGACTCCACATTCTTCTCTAAGTCTGGATCAATGCTGGTCATTAGGCTTGGTCTAATTTAAGGCAAAAATTCCAGACATTCAGGGGTCACACACCCCGACCATATGTCCCAGTCCCCCTCTGCACCAGGTGATCGAACACACACACACACACACACACACACACACACACACACACACACACACACACACACACTTCCTGCAGACATGAACACATGCTGTAGCGCCCACACCCCCCGGCATGCCACCACATGTTCACCATACCAATGTATAACTATACACTCACATATGTCCACATGCCACAGTCAAGAAATCACTATTAAAGCCACTGGACAACTGGGCAGCACACACACACACACACACACACACACACACACACACACACACACACACACACACACACACACACACACACACCGCCAATAAAGCCTCTGTGTCTCATTTCCCTCCCCTGCCCCTCGGGCTCCTGCCACCCCATGTGGAGCAGGTGGGCAACAGGCAGCAAAGCCTCTGACGCCCCATGTCTCACACACACACACACACACACACACACACACACACACACATTTCACACATGCTCTCTGTTTTACTACGTTTCCTCTCTCACCCACCGCACAGCTCGCCTTAATGACCCCAGATATGTTAAAAAGCTCTGCCACTTAAAGCGGCCGCCTCCCTTAGCCACTTAATTTGACATGCATGGGAGGAAAACAAAGAAAGACTCCTATTGTGACTTTCAACAGTATCTAATCAAGCTTGCCACTTAATTAGCCGTGGACAACGAAGAACAAGCAGATAAGAATCTATTTTATTAGTGTCTTTAAAATGCTGCTGTGCTCTCGCCGCTCAGCACATCTCTGCCTGTTGATTGCTGGAGCACAGACTTCACAGGTTTTACTGTTCACTTTGTCACGGTGCAGAAGCAACATTCATAAAATACTTATTATGAAAGAAAAGTCTGAATCCATATTGATTTTCTCCACGGCTCCAGATGGTGCAATTGAGCCATATTATCCTGGATAGTTGTGTCGAGGCAAAATAATGGTACGCAGACGGAAAACGGACAGAAAGCAATAAAGGTAGAAGACACAGAATTAAACACAGCCGAGAAAATAAAAAGAGTTTTAAAAACTGATTTGTGGCGGCGACTAGACTGCCAACAAACACAAAGATGAGCATTACTCCTCACAAACCAACCCTAAATCATAAAAATAATAATAATGATTGATATACACTGTACATGAGATTCATTTGTTAATAGATGAGTTCATTCATTACTGAAAGTCATTTTCCATCAGTAACTGTGGAATGAGAGTGGATGATGAAGGCTTCCACCGAGTGGAACCACACTTGTTTGATTATTCCTCATCTTCAGCCTCCCAAGTTTTTATTCCAGGGACACATAGTGAAACTCACATTCATTTGGCCTGTGTCTAACGTTTGTGTCTAACTGCGGCTCCTTGTTAATCACTGTAACATTTCTGTGGCTCTCCGGGGGCACAGATCACTATTACTACCCACCTGGCAGCGATGTATAACGTCCTGTTCATTATCATGATGAGCTGGATGTCCAGTTTGTGCCGCTGTGTGTTGTTCCTGCCCGGTTTGTGGCCGACGAATGCCGGATACTGCCTCGTGTCTGTAAGGACGGGACAAGAGTGAGTCACAGCGAGTTATCAGCTGGAGTATATGCTTTAATACCCTCCGCATTTAGGAATTTAATTATTCCATAGCTTTTCTCATGAGGTCTCATGGGCTTTTAGGCAAATGTCGGCCCATATGTCTTAGCTGGAGGAGAGAACTGCACCGCACTCGCTGGCCGAGCTCTCGGTGCAACCTTAAATTGCAGGATAAAAATGTGCTGCAAGGTACCGTGTAATTGTTCTATTGTTAGTGGCTTTGGATGAAAGGGCTCGGTTTGAATAAACAGTCTGATATAGGAGCGGGTCTATGCGAGGATGCCTGGCTCCCGCTCCAGCTTCCCCGGCCAAGATGTACAGCGTTACACCCAGGGAGAGCGGCACGGAACACAGCGAGAAACAGAGGGAACACAGAGGAAACAATGACCATATCTTTATCGGCTGCCACCGCGTTCGCGCTATCACACGCCGCATTAGAGGCCCGGCGGAAAAACAGCGGCTTATCCTTTGATGTGGGGTGGGCTCCGTTTCAAACGCTGCTTTAAGTCCTTCATTTCTGTGCACGAGGCCTGTCCCTGGGCGCCGAGCTACGCTCCGAGCCTTCGGAGTGTCAGCATGAGGGGGAGGTGGGGGTCGAGGGGGATGTAGAGCGGCTCCGGGATGGGGGAGACGCGGGACAGGAAGCAGAGAGGAACGGGGAGAAGGAGAATGAAAGGACGTGTGGACACAGTACTTACAGTTGCCATGTGAGATGCTAATAGGCTCGCTGTCCTCGGGGAAGCCTGCCCCGGCTATGTGCAGTAGCGTGAAGTACAGTAACAAGGCCTCTGACCTCATGGTGGCACCAACACTGCTGCTGCTGGTCCTCTGCTGCAGATTTCTCTCAGCCTGTGCAAAGATTGGTTGGGGAGACGGGGGGGGGAGACAGACGGGGGAGGGCAGAGGGGAAAGGGAGACAAAAGAATAAAACCAAGTTGGTCAAATTAATTTGTTTTCACCTGGCTGCCTCCTCAATTACTCTCCCCTCCTCGCTTCCTGCGTTTCTTTGTACCAGCTCAGAGGAGGGGCCGGGGAGTGGCAGCAATCGGAGGCTCAGACAAAGAAATTCAGGTCCACCTAAATGAGCTGCTGGTGCATTTCGCACGGCCCATCGCCGGCTGTCAGAGATATATTTACATGTGCGTTTTCGATGACTCAAGTAAGCTGTGTTGCGAGCGAAACAAAATTAATTGGATTAGAGGTGGTAATATGCGTCATAGATCGATGTCAGGCAGATCCCTGCGCTTCCCTCGCTCTCTCTCTCTCTCTCTCTCTCTCTCGCTCTCTCTCTCTCTCTCTCTCTCTCTCTCTCGCTCTCTCTCTCTCTCTCGCTCTCTCTCTCTCTCTCTCTTGTCCAGATTGAGACTGGGTCTCAGAGACGTGGGAGAGCTCTTGTCGAGATTAGTCTGCTGTAAAGCAGGAGCAGCACCTGGAGATGCGGTGGATGTTGTGGCGAGTACCTAATTTCCCACTTGTCAGTCTCCTACGAGGAGAGCAATCCTCCATCCTAACTCATCCAGACCGATGACAGGCACGAGCTGCATCAGAGCATCACTTTGGCTCCTCAACACTCCTTTTTACTTTCCGGCTCTTTCTTTGTCTCTCTCAGTCAAAACTGCTCATTTCCAGGAAACACCAGCTTGTTTGTACTTGATTTAACCTTTGAATCGTGGAAAACACGGTGTCCTCAACTATTTAATATACTTATGTAGTGTACACGTCCCCACTAAGAGGGATTTACAGCAGGCACCCTAATTATGTTGATCTAACGTCTTCATTGCACAAACCACGGTAACTACTGCATCTCGTGGCAACAAATCACACCCATAAATCATCCAAGACAATTATTTCGCCTGTAATCTAATCAAGAATAAAGCGTTTAATTTGCATAAAGCACCTTCTCTTTTTTTGCTCGACGGAAGCTGCAGGGGTGAGATGTTCCTGGGAAGATGGAGAAAACGACGCTTCAGGTATGAAGAATTGAATGAAATAGTCCATTTCATTTGCTCCAGTCTGACAAAAGTTGTTTATCTCACAACTGCGTTTTCATTTGCCATTGTATGTCCAAGTGGGGGAACAAACAGGAGGGAGGACAGAGGGAGAAAGGAGGAGAGATGGGGGGGATTACGTCCTCCTTTCTGTGTCATGACTCGCTCCCTGTCTCTCCCCCTTTCTCTCCATGCTCCTGTGAATCTCATTCAGGGGAGGAATGAAAACACTATTCAGTGGGAGAATCACTTTAACACTGAGGAGAATACCAACACTAAAGCCTGGATACGACCTTGATCTCACAAGCCGCTCTGTTCCCCTCCCTCCTTTCTCACTCTTTGGCCCGCTCCTCTTATCCTTACAAAGTATTTTTCTTCTTTAATTTTTCGTATTCCATAAAGGGAAAAATACTAAATGGATTTCCTCTCGCCCTCACTCTTATCGCACAGTGAAGGTTGACTGAGCTACACTTCTGCTGCGCGTTCCGCCTTTATCCTAATTGTAAATAAGAATTTGACTTTTCCCTGTGCAGCGCGACAAACCTCTGCGGAGGTGACACGTTCTCCGGCTGACCCGGGGATCCGGACGCGTTCTAGTAACTGACTGGTGAGTGGGAGGAGTCACAAGGCGCGACGGTGAGCTAACGACGCCAACGCAATCGAACGTGGAGCTGCAGCATGTGACTTTGGATGCCGCAGTTTAGAAAGTTGGTTCGTGTTCGACGCTGGAGTTTTTAATCATGTGAAGAGTGAAGCGCATCTTCAGTCTGTATCATCGGTTCGTAATAGGATGCTGAAAACTTTTAGTCGAGCCATCTCACACCGCCGCCTGTGATGCACAAAATAAATTGAGCACAAAATGACTTAAGTGAAACCCCAGTGGCCCTTTCATTACCGGCTACACATGCGTAACAGGAGGGAGACCCAGTCTATCTTTACCGAATTACACCCTTTATGTGGAGGAGCAAATTGCTTCCTCGTGTGTGTGAGTGTGACTTTGTGTGCCCATGTTAAATCCTAATAAATGATGCTGCTTTTGTAGACGACGCACACGCGCTCACACGCGTACAAGCCGTGTGCTCAAACTTCCACCATGAATTACCCACTACCAGAAAACAGGCTCGCAGGTGGAAGTGTTTCCCCTCCTGTAAAAGCTCTCCTTGAGAACGCGAGGAGCAACAGTGGAGCCCTGTGCCTTCTCCTCGGGCTTTTAATAGATAATAACATTTTGAGAACCTTAGCTGCTATCCCCCTCCACCCCCCGCGCACCCGCTTAGTGATAAAGTAGCTGTTTTTCTGTGCAGCTCAGTGTGTGTGTGTGTGTGTGTGTGTGCGGCAGGCAAAAAAGGGAGAGAGGGCAGAGTTAATCAAGCTGGATGCTGGCGGGAGGCCACCAGTAGGCAATAAAAACACCAGGACCCCCCAGAATCTCTCCACTTACCCGCCATCTTATGAATAACTACACACACCTCATTTGCACACACACTCGGTCACCTTGTTTCGCCGTGAGACGGAGGGAAGCGTGCGTGACGGGAAAAGCTGAAGAAAAACACACAAAGTCGCGAAGTGATGAGTGAACGTATACAGCAACCTATTACAAGCACAGCAACAAACACACCGTCCACCATGGAGCCTCCCCGTGGGGACAGCCGGGCCGGACCGCATTAGCTTTAACAATAAACAAATTATCCCGCCTAATGATGCCATTGCTGCCCCTGCATCAACATGTTAGCCCAGGGTGCTGGCATTTATTACAGCAACAGGGTCAGCGATGATGAGGAGGAGGAAGGAAGTGCTGCCCGTCATTTAGCCGCACATCTACTTGGTCGCTCAGGTTGAGAGCACGAATGAATTACAATCAGAGGCCCGGACGCACAAGACGACACACACACACACACATCCTAGGAAGGCCCCAGTTATTCATCTCCTGAGGGCCCCCGCTGGGCCAGCCATCAAACAGAGCAATGAAGTGAGAGGCCGCCATTTAATTACATCAGAGCCGACCTGTTGATGGCGCCGCTTTTGGATGTGCTCTTAAAGCGCCTCCCCGAGAAAAATGACAGAGCCGCTTTGTTTCGCACAGAAGCCTGAAAACAACATATGTTTACGCTCAAGCGAGGAAACCCCACGGCGGCTCCGTCCCCGGGGAGACGGGGAGGAATTAACCGCAGACGCACTCTTACGGGCGGATTCCCGAACCCGCGGCGAGTTGTTTGTCACCTGAGCCGCGGTACATGTGCGCGGCGGCGGATCACCAGCGCCCTAAGAGGCCGCTCTTTGGCAGCGGGGCAAACTTTCTTATGTTGGCATATTCCTGTGTGCGCTTTGTGAGCCTCCATCTGTGCCGGAATCTCCGTCACATATCCTGCATGGCTGCTGTGTATATAAATGGCTTCACATAGCAAAGCTGCGTGCGTGGAATAGCTGCCCCGTGTGGTAAGGCCATGTGTAAGGACCCGATCTGCCTCCAATCCAGTCTACGCTCACAGAGTTGTGCAGCTTTCGATCATGGCCTCGATGGACGCTTATTATGGCTGTTTGATCCTTGTCTCCATACGGAGGTTTTAAAGCACCAGCTTCTCGTAAATGCTGCCCGACAGCTTTGATACGAGTGCGGCCTGCCTGTGTTTGTATTTGGCAGTCTGGGTAATGTCCACAGACTGGTGCTGACGGGTTTACAGACGACAGGGATGCCGAAGAGGACGCGTCGCTCGCCGTCACCACCAGCCAGTCACAACATTTGGAGCTTCGCAACAGAGGACGCGAGCAGGAGCAGCCCGAGCGCCGAGGCCCTGTTTGTGTTTCTGGATCAGTCCAGGAATGCTGGCTGGTAATTCAACCCGTGGTCTGAGCGCGGTGGCTTCACCATGTCAGCGCCAGCAGTGAAGCGCGTGTGTCATCGGCATCGCTGGCGTCGTCTTCCCGCAGACTTTCCAAAGTTTTCGTAATCATGTCGTGTCAGCATTGGGTCCATAATGTGAAAAAGACTGAATATCTCAAAAAGAAGAGAGGCTCGTCTGTTGCTTTTCATGGTTACTGGAACTGAATGAAAGTGGCTCTACAGGCGTGCGAATGGGAGTGGGGTAATTCCCACAGCATTACAGAGCAAAAACTGCTTTCATACACAGGTGTGAACACAACACCCCCAACACCCGACCACACTGGAACCAGACATGTTTACAGCTCTGCCACATAAATACCATGTAGCTCAGCCCCACAGAGCTTCAGACCAAGAGTCACGCCTGGGCGTGGACGCGCCGGAGGAACGGCTGCTCAGGATGAGCTGCGAAGTCACAAGTGAAGCACCGAAGGTTGCAAAGACAGTCGGGTGAAAATGCCGCATTGATCCACCTTATGAGGATAAGAAATGGAACACATCCAGCCACCTAGGGCTCCAGCTTGGCAGGTGTTTACACTTGTCATCCCTAGGCGGATAAATCAGAGAGAAAAGACAGGAGGAGCTGTCTCCCTGACCCCAGGAGGCCACGATAAGAGGAGGGAACTGGGGGGGAGCGCGAGGGAGGAACCTCTTCCGAGCACAAGCGCCGAACCGGCGGCGAATATGTGCACACAAACACAGACGCGCTCGCGCCCATTAACAGCCCTTGAACCAGCAAAAAGCGCAGCGCCGTTCTCCTCTTCCTCCCTCAGATGTCGCCTTCAAATGAGTATCTGCACGGAGGCAATCCATCATGGTGTGATTATTAAAAGACAATGACGTGGACATGAATGAGGCACCCTGTCGCTGTAGGCCCTTTATTAAAACACAAGCCGCAATGCAAGAACGTCTCCCTTACAGGAGGTGACGGATTGATTCTGGAAGTGGTCCAAAGACCACTCAGGAACACAGGCAGAAGAGCTGCGAGGGAACAGGCGGAAAGCGCCAACTCGGAACAACAGCCCCCTAAACAAAGACGCCGCGACTGCAGATAAGCTGCTATCTTTATAAGTCTGTGACGCGAAGGCCATTAGCCTGGACATGCCTCTGTGCCTCTTAATCATTAAAAACAATTATCCGTCGCAAAGCAATGAATATCCATTGAGGGACGCCTTGACGACTGTCTTTGTGGCAAATTACGGCGGATTTAGGAACGGGGATAATGAGAAAGGAAAACGCAACCTGCAATGAGCAGAGGGTGAAAGGGAAAAGACGGGGAGGAAGAGAGGAGGAGCAGGTTAATGGGTGTTCGCTGTCTGAGAATGATCCAAAGGAAGCTGACATCACACCAGCAAAAAAGCAGCCGAGGCGCGAGATGAGAGGAGATAACTACCTACAACTCGCTGCATTGTTTTTAAAAGTAGGTCAAGAACTTGTGAGGCTGCTGGGCCCGACGTGGCTCCGAAAGCTGTCGAAACAATATGTCACACACAGATATACGAGCCTATAAATACTCAGCAGAATGTATAAATGTCCCCAGTTGATTAGCACGAAGCCTCGCGCGGGATAAAATGCCGTAAAGCTAGCATCCAAATATGCAACCAAATGATGTTTTATGCTGCTGTATGTCACCCTCCAAATGTCCCTGTTATTGCCCCTCTAAAATAAAAGTACCGTCTGGATGCACTGATATAATATTTGTAGACGGTAAAAGCCATTACCCATCAGCGGGTTTAGCATCGCCGCTAAGCTAAGTCTACATTCTCTGTCTGTCCAGCCATTTGTTGCCTAGGTTCACTTACTATAATGTTTGTTGTGGCAACACCATCACTCCTTCCTTCCCCTCCGTCCTCTTTCTCATCCTAATTCTCTCTTTATCTCCTTTTATGAACCTTTTCAAGCCCCCACACACATGCACATCGTCCAATTCACACACACACACACAAACACACACACACACACACACACACACACACACACACACACACACACACACACACACACACACACACACACACACACACACACACGACTGGCGCTTAAATGACTGACCCTGAAAATAAGGAAGAGGTTATGCATTTGAATATCAGAACCTTTTCCAGGCCTGTCAATCATGGCTGGTGATGATACAAGCAGGGCAGCTTAATCAATCTGGAAGCGGCTGATACAGACTGTGTGGGCAAAGCACAGAGCCGAGCTGCTGATAAGGGACGTTTGCGAGCACACGGCCCTCGCCGTGTCCCCTTTGATGCAATTATCGCTTCGGTTTGATGCTGCTCTGCCTGCATTTCCGAGCCTTTAACATCCCCCCAATGCTCCATTTACTGTTCCTACTCGCATATTTGGTCGCTGTGAGGAAAGATCGCCCAGTGTTTAACGTGACCCTGGTCAAAATAGCAAAAGCAGACGAGCGACACCAACCAAGGCTCAGTGTTTCTCCTGAGGTGCAGCAGAGAAATAGCAGTAAAAAAATGTCAGAATGTCACTGAGCTAAATGCCACATTAACTCCGCCGAGAGAGAGGAATGACTGAAGGCCAGCGCCCTGTGGAGCAGCGATGGGGGTGTTGAAACTGTCACACGGCATAATGCACATTTTACTTGGAAACTCACTTCACGAAGGCCGACTGTGGGGTGCCTTCAGGCGACGCTGCTCCGCGGCGTGCTGCGCTTAGTCATGATCCAGACCAGGCGCTCGCACTCTGTGAGGATGGTGAGTCAAATAATACTTTAAATTAGGCTGCCCAGGGCGGGAAACATATGACATCCAGAAAGGTCTGTCTGATACGGGGTGAGTTCACGGAAGGGGTTAAACGCACCTCCTCGGGCTCCTGTCCTCAGTAAACATCAGCTGAGCCATCTCAGTATGAATCCATTTCTGCAGCTCCCTGGTTAAGTATTTCCAAATCCAATATGCATGAGCCCTAAAAAGTTTTTTTGTGTAATTTCGAGGAGAGAAAAGAACACGGTTCGCTAACAGGAAGAGGGAAAAGCTTGATAGACTTGCAGCAACTCATGCATAAGTTCCCTGAGTCGTAGCAGGAATCCGCTTGGGCGTTTAGAGTATTGGAGCCGTAGCTGAGGGACGCCGTGTTCCCGCGGTGGTTTTAAGAATAACTGAAGAGAATGCACAATCAATAAAACAATAGCAATAGTAATTGTGGCCCGAGAGCTGGATGGTTTCAAAGCCTCTTCCTCGACAGTAAATGAGAAAAGTCTCAAAGTCAATATTCAACGTTCGCTAATGGGTTTTTCCTACAGATGCACCGGGCTGAAGGACTTTTTTTTATCCTTGTTGGACCTTGAGTGTAATTAATGCTGCATCTGTGAACATCTGTCCAAGACGTCTCGATGCCTGAGAAGATCTTTCCTCCATGTGCGTCGCTAACGCTCCACGCAGGCAGCTGTTTTTGCCGCGTCCTTTCCCGCTACCAGCGGCTAAACTGCAGAAACAGACACAGGATGTGAGCGGGTGGCCTGCGGGGACGGAATGAGAGGTGTGATGCTTTTCTCTTGTTGCGTCCATCTGGTGCAGTTTTCACATCTCGCAGCCTTCTGATTCCTTTTAATAGGTGTGCTTCAGAGTTTTTACAAGCTGTGATAGCATCTCTGTGCTTCGTAGTACATCTAATGCTCTCTCTCTCTTTTAGCAACATTTGCAACAGCGCATCAACTGCGTTTACAATTTCTGCACAATTTTACAAACATGTGGAGATCTCAGGACATTATCCTCATTATGCTGTTGTGGCCCCAAGTATTCAGGAAGCACTGTAAAATCCACCCACTATCACATGAGCCGTGTTCAATAACACAAGCTGCCATGTGCATCTGTCTGAGTCATAGGTTCTGCAAATGTAGCGCGATTTCATTTGCTGTCCTGCCATCACAGAAAATCATTTCTGCTCCGCTAATGGCATTTCCTTGTTGCTCTCCCAGTTCATTTGATGCCGGTTCCATTATGCTAAGTGATTGAGTCTGTGTCCTCGCTGATAACTGGCTAGCTGGCCTTCTGTTCCGCAGCAGCGAGCCTATCAGATCTGACTGAGCAGGATGCTAATCTCTATTAAGGTAATGTGCTGGCCACGGGTCGGGGGACAGCTTCTCCCTCGTTACGTGTCTCTGTTTCTTATTCACTTTGGACAAACCGTCATTTCATTTTCTCTAGCTTCCTTTTCCCAGCGTTCATTCTCATTACACCCTCACTACAGCTAAATACCACATAGATCTGGAGAAAGGAATAAAACTCCCACAGACTCGGGTACCATCCATTTTCTTTATGACAGGAAACATATTTATAATACACGATGGAATAAACTAAACACAATTAAGCTCTGTGTTAGACTGTGATATTGTGATACTGATAACAAAGTATCCTGTTTTCTTTTAGTGCATCATATCCACTAGCATTATGAATCATGTCCGATAAACTGGGACATTCAATCCAGCTGCTTCGTGAAGCTGCAGTCACAGGCTGACAACACATTACACCACAGTAGCTGTTCCACTGCCAATGTACAGAATGGGAGCGCCTGAATGTCTGCCTGTTATCTCCACACACCATATTGTAGGAGTGATGCCGCTCGGATCCAGCTCCAAACTAATGAACGAGATGACAATGCTCAGGCAGGCGAATCATTGAGACGCGGCGCCGCCAGCGCGCGAAAACAAATGTACGCGAGGCGAACGCGCTCCACGGCGGAGCGCGGTCCGCGGCAAATGCATTGTGTCAGTGTGTAGCAGGTTGTCATTACTGTCACCGCTGCATCACAAGCTGGGGTAGCGGCGCACAGTAACCACCTCTGACGTTTCTAAGGCTTCAGTTCATCTGCCTGTAAACTAAAGTGAAGGAGGGAAATGGAGGACACGACAGACGCTTACAATCACAGGCCCAGGAGATTTTGATAAAGATCACCTTTAAACATACACCAGTTGTTTGCAGTCATTCTTCTGGAAATGAAACTCTTCATCTCCCAAACTGATTAGAGCGGCGCCCACCAGGACCGTTAGACCACTTGGTGTGACACTACGCCCACAGAGGTGGCGACGGCTTGGTGTTTGCTAGCAAGCTGTGAAGCACTTGACTCGACAGCCGGAGCGCTGGTGGTTGGACATCACCGCGGGCCCAACGCGCCGTGACCCGCGTCACGATGAACACGCATAACGCTCAGGAACACATTCTGAAGCCATTAGCTCCAACGAGCACTTCGCGCACAGGCTAATTATCCATTAACAATTAGCTACGAGCCTACCGGCGCTACATTATCAGTTAACCTGAGCGAAGCTCAAGATGTGTTTACGGCTGCTGTGCGTGTTTTACAGCGTACAGCGATATGATCTAATGCACCGATAATTAACAAATGCAACTTCAGAATGTCAAATAGGATATAATGACAAACACCGAGCGGCAGCTTCGCGTAACGAGCCGTGAACACAGGAGCTGCCACGGGAGCAGGACATTCTTCATAATAAAACCATTTACCCGCAGCTCCGCTTTGTGCTCGCTGCATCTTTACAGACGGCGCCGGGATAAAAGTGAGTCCGGTTCAAAATGTCACGTTATCAGCACCAGGGCCGAGGAAGGCAACTCTGCTGATGTCCATCCAATTACAGACTCCTGTGGGCGATGCAGCTTGCCTGAAATGGGGGAAGCTGACGCTGAAACAAAGGGAACCTGACCCCGTGTTTGATCAACAGCTGTCTGAACCCAGACGCGCGTCATCCGCTCTCACACGTGCAGTAATTACGCTGTAATTACAGTGTGCGGTTGCAGAGAACGCCGCTTGCTCTTGAGAGACTTTAAAATCGCGCCACAACTTGTGTAGAACAGTATGAAATTACATCTGAATCGCCGCCATGCAAAGTGCCTTTTGTTGGAATATACAGACCCTAACCAGCATCCTCCTCAGCCTCTCAGTCCCTCAGCTCCGCTCCAGACGAGCTGATATATTTATATGTCGCAGTCCCTGTCTCTGCCTCCCATCACAAATTTCAGCAAAGCGCAGATGACGGGTCTCCAATAAGCAATTTTCCGTGCTGTGTCACAATGTCTTCGTGATCACTAACTTCTTATATCAGCTGTGTCGTGCAATTTTTCTAATGGAAATGTTGCATTAATTCAGCGGCCGGGGCTATACATCACGGCTGTAAATTTCCCATGTGGCGTCTGGGAGCGGAGCTGACCTGAGCCGGGCCGGGCCGGGCCAGGACCAGATGAGAATCGCTGCTCTGTTCTGCTTTCAGGGAGAATGAAGGATTGTCCGACCACAGATAAAAAGGAAAGGTTTTCTCACAGCATTAGCTCCCGGGCGGTTCAGCTCAACTCAGCTTTATTTCATCGACTCGCTTCAGGAACTGTCATTTTTCCAATGCAGATGAATGCTAATTAAATTGTCTTCATTATCATGAAGGAATTTTAGGATTTAACCCAACACAGGTAAAAGATGTGTAAGAGTAAACAATAGATGCGTCTATTTAAAATAGAAAATAGCGAATGAGAACTGGGAAAAAAACAGTTTACAGTTTATGATAACACTGCATAATTGCAGAAAACTTGAAATCTGAAAGGTGGGGGATACAATTATTCTTTCTTATCTATTTTCTCCTTTTCACACTATGACTCACTAAGTGTTGTTCCTCTCGAGTGATAAAAGCTTCAGCAGCCTCCCATTTCACACTTACAGATCCTGATTTAAAAGAAAAAAACAGCGGAAAGGGAGTTTTTTAAGAATTCGCCACATGCGAGGCCTCTGCTAAAAACCTCCAGCGACTCATCTGGCTTCGCTCTAACCTCCACAGCCTCCTCACCTCTTCCGCTGGCCCACCAACGTCTAAAGGTCTGCATTCACCACTTCCTGTCAACATGAGGACCGAGGAGCGAGGAATGAAGGCAAACGGTGGCAGACGGGAGGTGGCGGGTCCTTGACCTTTGACCCGCTGTCGTCCGTGTGGGTGATGGTGAAGGATGGAGCGTGTCGTGCGTGTCCATGCAGTCCAGCATGTGGTTATGTGCTCCACGTTGCAGGTGTTGTTTTACAGCCGGTGGGCGTGCGCCTACCTGTAGCTTCCAGGGTTTACCCAGGGGAAGCGGGGGGGAGGGGGGGCACTCGCCGCGATGAGGAGCTAATGCCATGATTGCTCCCCGCTTTCAGTCAAAACCACAGAAATCAAAAGCAGCCGTCTGCCTTGCTCTTTGTCGCCTGCTCCGTCTGCCTGACTGACTGCCAGACGCCACACCTACATCAGCAGCACTGGGAACCAGCCTCCTTTAATTACACCGCTGCTGCCTGTTTATGGGGAACTTAGCTTGTGAAATGTGCGGGTGAACGCTCGGATGTCGTCGCATCCACTGTACAGTATGGATGAAGCGTTGTCACCAGTCCACCTTCGGGCCCCTGTGCGATGGACGCCGTGCAGGAGGGCGCTTTTTGTTTCGCACACGGAAGTACAGCTGCTCTCGATCAAACCTAGATGATTGGGAACCAGATGACGCAGACTCGTGGCTGCAGACCGTGTACGCGCTCACATTTGCAGCTGTATAACGGCAGCCGAACAAACTGTTTCAAACGTAATGTTTTACACACTTGCACCCACAGCGTCCACAACACAAAAACACAAAGAAAGAGCTACAGTATATTATAGAGGACACACCAGAGGTGATAGAGCCCAAAAATGTGTGTGTGTGTGTGTGTGTGTGTGTGTGTGTGTGTGTGTGTGTGTGTGTGTGTGTGTGTGTGTGTGTGTGTGTGTGTGTGTGTGTGTGTGTGTGTGTGTGTGTGTGTGTGTGTGTGACTCTAACTAAGCATCTCATTTCCCCATAGGACGACTTAGTCTGGCTGCGACTGTATCCTCTGGCACACTCGCATTAACATTTTGTCCTGATTGTCTCTGTCAAAGTAATTCATCATCATCGGCGGAGAGACTGAGGCCGGACTCCAAGGCGCTCCCTCTCTCTTTCCAGGTTCCTACTTTCCTCTCTCTCTCTCCCCATTTGCGCGCCCATCTCTGGTTTTTCACCTCTTGTTTCCTCTCTATCTCCCTCCTGTGCATCTGGCTTTTGAGATAAACACCAGTCCGGCTTTTTACTCGCGCAGGCACAGTATCTCTAAAGATGAGAGAGAACCTCGCCATCTCAGTGAACTACGCTGCTTTGACTGTTTGGGCCCAGCAGCGCAACACAATCCATCTGTCTACTGCTTTTTTCCTCACCTCACTTGCTCCTGTTTCTGTTTTCGCCTCCTCCTCTGCACGATTGACAGGCAGATTATGTTCAGGGGGAAATATGATTAATGAGTTTGCCTGAATAATGTAAATCAACCTAATGGATTTGAGAATACAAAATAAAGGCGTGAGCCGAAGCAGGGGGGAGGAAGACCGGGGGGATTTGAAGGAGAGGGGTTGCTCAGGGTTCAAATATCTACTTAGCTGAGAGGCAACAACAGTAAGCAGGCCTCAGCTGCTGTCACGCTGGCCTTGGAGACAAAGAAGAAGAGTCATGTCCTCCTTTCTTTCTTCCTCTTCCCTCATTCTGTCTGCTTTTGATGAGTCCCTGGGGGAAGCGGCCCCTCCCTTCCACCTATCCCTCCATCCAGTCCTCCTTTCATCTGTCCTGATATGATTCCATCCGAACCCTCACCAGCCACCATCTCCATCCAAGGACGGCGCCTGCAGCGTCGCCCACACGCACGCTCACGTGCACGCTCACGGGAAAAGCTCGCACGAGACAGCACTTCGCCGTCCGCAACAACGAAATCCGCACTTTTCTGACAGAGTCGGGACCCCTAAAGACATAAGAGGATCAAGTTGCTCATCCGGCAACTTAAACCATTTAAATGTTGGTGCACTTAGTTCCACTGACATGCGACTTTTCCACAGGAAACAATGCAAAGCAGCCATCGTGTCCAACAGTGCTGTGGCTTAATACAGCGCTGATCAGGTCGCCTCAACAAACACACTCCTGCAAGAAACTAGAGCAAACGTAGCCACTACGACGTTAAATGAGTTCCAACCGAACCCCAGAGCACAGATTCTGCTATTATTGCAAACTCTGTATTGGTCTAATTGACTTATGAGCTAAAGTGGAGTATATGATGAGGTCCTTCGGCTGGAGGATGATCTGTGGATTACTATCTTTACTGTAAAACTCTGTGGCGACTAAATCTGGCCGAGAAGGATGATGGCGTAATGAGATAAGCAGCAGCACAGCCCACGGAGATGGTTGAGCCTTCATTTCACAGAGTGCAGGAGGCTGAAGTCTGGCTCCCACCAACACCCGGAAACACTCGCATCCTCACACCTCAGATCCTCCTTCAACCTCGACTCCTCAGACACAGCGCGCGTTTCAACTGACGCGGACGCGATTCACCGGCACGTGAAATAAAAACACGCCGTTTGACCCATCAGCCGCTGTTGTGGTTTCCTTCGCAGCTTGTTAGCTAGGAGTCACTGCAGTCTGACAGTTCGGGGAGGAACCAATTCAGCGGAGCATTCCAGACGAGTTCATTTTTCATTCTCACTTTTCTATTGGAAGGACGAGCCATCTGTGAAATGATGCTGCAGAGATTCATTCTCCGGTGGCGAATTAATGTGATGAATTAAAATCACGCGCTGGCCGGTTAGGAGACACTTATTACTGATGGCTATGATTTGATTTAGAGGTCCAGCTTCATGCCTGCGCCACTAAACGGTTTTAATCAGCTGTGGTATTTTAAGAGCAAACTCAATTCTCGTGTCGAGTTTCGTGTCAACTGTTGTCCAGCAGAGACATGTGAGGACGTTCCCGGACTCAGATCGGCCTTGAAGAAGCAAGGCTTGTTCAAAAGATGTCTCCTCGCGAGGGGACGATGGACACGCGAAGACGCTGTCTGCCTTTTTATGTCATGCTGAATCCATTAGCCGTCTGGAAAACCCATTCTGCCGAGTCAGCGGGAGCCACACAGGTACGTCTGCGTTTGACGTGTGGCAGACATCTGCTCTGACCTTTGACCCCGTTTCTACATCTGTCAGAAGCCTGAAGCCGACAGCGGAGGAGCTGTCAGGGCCGCCTGTGTGTGTCGCACGACTGCGCCCGGGCGTGCGTGGATCGGCCGGTGGGGGAGACAGCGCTAACAGGCAGCAGCGAAGCCCCCTCGAGCCCCCCGGATGACTGGGCGGAGCACAGGGTTCGGCAAAATCACACTATCAGTATCAAATGTTCAACATTTCAGCTAACAGGCTTTTATTTGCACTTGACCTTGACCACATAGCAACGTATCAAGCAGCACTTCCTAGGAAAACGCTGCCAGGAAACATAATTCATGACATGACATAATCATAAATAACACTGGATAAAGAAATGAGTAGCAGGGCACGCTAACCTCGAGGAAACACAGTGGTGTCCACTGTGTTTTCACTGCGTGAGGCCATATATTTAAACCAGATTAATCCAAATGGCCATGATAATCTACATATAACCATAATCTCTTCTATCAAAACAGGAAGCGTCACTGCTGCTCATTTTGTTTGAAATGATTTCAAAGAAAGCATCTTTCCATGTTCCTCCAGTCCTGGGAGAACCCGTGGTTTCCTGCTCCGTTCTATTCTATATAACAGCCGCATGTAGATCTGGTGCTACGCAACAACAACGCCAGCTAATCCGCAGGCCTCCGAGGGGGAGAGCTCGTGGGAGGGACTTAAAAGAGAGGCAGGGAGTTAGGAGAGGGACTTAAAGCAGTCATTGTCCCTCCGGGAGCAGATTAACTATTTTAAAAGCAAAGGTGACGTCTGCTGCTGGCTCGCCACGAAGGCCGGCCGAGCCGCTCACGGTGAGATACTGCTTCTCTGCTAGCGGTTCGCTTCCTCTTTGTCTCAGTGCAAACGCTCCCCTGTGCAAATATACCTCTTGCTCCATCCTTCTCACCTTCCACGTGAACCTCTCCTGTTTTCTGAGTGAGAGTCGGAGGCACAAGCGGCCGCAGCTGCAGTCGCACTCGCCGGCTTCAGGGAGCGGTGCCAAAGCCATAATGAAACACTGAGCGCCGCAGCTTAAAGGTTATTATGCTGTCGTGATGGCACCGGCGAGTGGAGGGGAGGCGTGGGGCCACAGGGGGCCTCACTCCGAGGGGACGGGCGTGAAAACGGGGAGCGCGGAGATGAGATGCACTGGACTAAGAGAGATGACCCCGCGGAGGGAGGAGATAAAGAGAAAGTAGGCCACGAAGGACGGGGGAGAGGCCCGTCAACACGAGGGTCCACTGTGAATGCGGGGGGGGGGGGGGGGGGGGGTGATGAGAGGAGGCGCCGCTAATAAAGTAGACAAATAATGAGATAAGAGAGAGGAACGAGCCGAGAGGGACGGTGAAAGCAGGAGTCAGGTGAAAAGAGAGAGAGAAGCACTCGACGTTTACTTAAAGGACAACAAAGACTGGCATCGAAATGCAAATACACCCCCCCCCAGAACCAAAGCGCTCTTATTAACTCCGAGACGCAGGCATGGGAGCAGAGATACAAACACACTCGCGTTCCTCTGAATATGTAAGACTGTGTAAACAACTTTGTGGCGTGTGTCTGCTATAATAATTCCTCCTTTCTCTGCCTTCACGCAGCACAGCCGTCCTCCTGAGTGATCCGCATAATGCATGAAGTCTCTTTATAGAGCGTCGAGGGAGGATTTGGGCACGGCACTAACAATAGAAAGCGAGTGAACTTTCTGCATATGTACATAACACGTAGTCCTAATGAATTATTGCGAAAGCCTCTCAGAGCGTTCCTGGAGACGCTGGGACCTCTCGCAGTTTGAGCAGGGGCTACCTTGAGTGTTCACTGAGAGGGAACATCCTGTTGATACACTCCAGAGGCCCAGCACACAGAAACACCCCGTGGCCACAGAAGCCCAGTGAATGGACACACACGGGAACAGGCGGCCATTCATCCCACGGAGCCGCGGAGTCTCCTCCAGCCTGGACCTGGCACCGGCCCCAGTGTGTGCGGGCCCCGGCGGAGAGGCCGGCGTGGCGTGACCTCACAGAGACCCTGCCCTCCTCCAGGTCCTGGCACTCCCGCACGCGCGGCGCTCCCGGCGTTCCTGGCAGCGCCGGGAGAACCCGACCGCTCCTCCGCATC
Organism: Betta splendens; assembly: GCF_900634795.4. Classification (NCBI taxonomy): domain Eukaryota; kingdom Metazoa; phylum Chordata; class Actinopteri; order Anabantiformes; family Osphronemidae; genus Betta; species Betta splendens. The sequence continues at coordinate 24,856,917 of NC_040889.2, read as the reverse complement.
TCGCTGTGGCTGTTGATGCTGAATCCTCCCCCCCGTCCAATCGGTTGCCATTCGTTGTCTCCATGCATTGTTCTCTGCTTCCAGGGAATGTCTGACATGTGACAGGCAAATCTTGCCCGAACCATTGGTTCCTCCTTGAAGTGTCGTTCTGTCAGTTTCTGCTGAGTTTTTTTTGGACTGAGCTTCATTTCGCATCCAAACATTTCAGTATTTAAACCAGTTCTGATGTTTCTCTACCACCAGGGCACGTTTAACACAAATTTATTCAAACTTGTGCCCGGTCTAATTATTGTTGACCCATGTTGGCGGTGAGAGCGGTGAGTTTTTGCAAACTTTTTAAGAAACAACATAGAAGTTTCTGAGCGGCTGAGATGTTGCCTGGTTTGTCTCTAGGAATGGGGAACAACACGCTGCCCAACTTACAGCACCGTGACCTTTGATCAGGATGAACTCATCCTGCTGCATAATTCATCCTTGCTACAAAACATAATCTACAGAACTAAATATTAAAACAAACGTGCAGATTAAAATTAGATGAGTTGATTTAAAATTAAACATTTCAGGAGAAGACATTCTCTGGCTGAACACCAGCTCCAAAGTTTAAATTTGGAGATGGAGCTGTTTTAAGTTAGAAAACTTCTCGTGTGTATCATGAAAGAGGCAGAATTCCTGTCCCAAAAAAGAACATTTACCAGACGTCGAGGCACATTCACGATATCAACACAAATCTAGGAAAACATCCAGCCAAGAAAATACAAGTAAACGAAGTGATGAATGAAATGTTAGATGAAATGTTGTCACGCTAACAAACAGAATGAATAATAGATGTGGGGCATCGCCCACCGAACCTCCACCCCTCCTCTCTTTCCTTTGTCTGTCAAAACGTGATGAGCTCAGAAACTCAGGCAGCTTTGGGTGTGAAACTGTATCCCTCTCAGGGGGGTTCAGACATTTTGTTAAATTTGCATCTTAACAACCTTTCTGAGTAATTGAAAAAGTGGTGTCAGAGCCCAGAGTCTTGATCTCTGATATGGTAATTACCTTCCATTTATTCCACAGACTTTCAGGGAGTCCTGAGCTCCAGAGGCAGCAGCTGTCTGAGGAAAAGCGTAATGACCTGCATATGTCTCCCACTTCTCGCGTAGCGATCCACATGCATTCGGCCGCGCGTTTCCATCCGCGGTTGACATCTCTGATTAGAAGATCCGCTAAAGTTGTCTAATCTTCTAACAGCAGCCGAGGGAAGCAGTCAGGGAGGAAAAAAGAAGGCGGGATGGGGGTTTGGGCGGAAGAATAAGGGCAGGCCTCTCATGTGGTCTCAGAAATGACTTCCAGAGGCGAATCACAGCATGCGCAGCCCTTAAATCTAAGCTTTTGATGACAAGCTACTGGTTCAGTGTGGGGAGCGTGTTTGTGTTGGGAGATGGATGTGAGACTGAACAACCCTCACACATGTGTGTGCGAAGAATACAGTACGTCAACACAACTTTGGCTGGTTCGTCTCCAACTAAAATCAATATTAGGCCATTTAATATTGTGTGTGTGTGTGTGTGTGTGCGTGTGTGTGTGTGTGTGTGTGTGTGTGTGTGTGTGTGTGTGTGTGTGTGTGTGTGTGTGCGTGTGCGTGTGTGTGTGTGCTGACAGGTGTGCAGCCTTTCCACAGAGGTTGTAATCTGCCGTGTTTCACGTTAATGACAGGAGCGGCAGCAAACATGCAAAAACAGCAATTTCTGCAGCAGCTGCACCTGAAAGTGCGCCGGCGCTTTCGCAGCGCGTGCCCTCGACCCGACGCGCTGCGTGGGCGCCGACGCGCCTCCTCCGCCGCCATCACCATAATCACTTGATTAGCCGGAGCAATTCGTCAATTACACGGCTCGCTCTCGGAGCGGCGGGCCGGGCGGCCGTGGCGGTCGAACGGGGGGAGAGGAACGGCGGCAACGGGTGAAACCATCCGTGACACAACCGGAGCTCGTAGCGCGCGATTTATTCCCCAAACGCCCTAAAAATAATGTAGTGGCCCTGGCTTCATCAGCCGCTCCTTAGCAAATAAAATGCCTTGATGTAGCTTGAATGCTGGTGAGGGTGAAGAGGCTGAAAGGCTCATAAAAGCACGTGCGCAGAAACGGTCAAATTAGGCTTTTACTTTGAAAAAGGTGAGCTGAGTTTCCTCCCCCGCCCTCCCTGCATCCCATGCAGCGTGAGTGACTTTCATCAGAGCAACGGTGCTAATTACATGGAGGACATTATCCCGTGGCATACGCGCAAGCCTTCCTCTAAGTCCCAATCGATACAGAGTTTGTTAAAGAGCCACTAATGTCCGTGGCTCCATGCTTGGCGGACGCTAACGACCTCGCTCTGGACCCGGCTACGACAGCTGAAGACACCCAGCGCACGCTGCGATCGATGGCGTCCATACGCGCCCGCTCCCGGCCCGCTGTCTGTCTCACTGTCAGTCCTCGCTCACCGCTGCCTTTCTCTAATGGTCTTATCTGGTCCCACCCCTCTGGTGCTGGAGATGCGATCCCTGTCTCTTTCACCCCAAACACTTTCTATCTCTCCATCTGAAGCTGCTCATCCATCCCCTTCCTCTCTCAATTATTCACTCTGTCTGTCTCAATCTATGTCTCTCTGTCTTTTTCTTTCTCTCTCTCTCTCTCTCTCTCTCTCTCTCTCCTCCACTCGTCCCTCTCTCCCTCTCTCGCTCAGCCCGGCCAACAGCTTCATTGTCCTTGGGTCAGGCTGAACAATGCGGGCCCACATGGGGCCCCGGCGCGGTCCCAGCCGAGAAGGCAGGGAGCACCGGAGAACACCCATAACTCAATGTTTCAACTGGGCTGTGGGATAAAGGGAAGCCTCACACATGGCTGACTATGTGGGTCAGCCTTGGATCATTTGTAGAGGAGGAGGCCAGCAACTGGCACCAGGGTCCCCCACTGAGAGTGTGTGTGTGAATGAGTGAGTGTGTGAGTGAACGAGTGTGTCATGTCCTCTTGCAGCCCAAGTGGTGAGGCCCCCCTCCAGTTCATCCCAGCCAACTATTCTATGGGAAACCTGCTCCTGTCTCCATCGTCGCCGCTGCCTCCCTGCACCCCCGCCATCTACGCCGCCGCACCCCCGGGGCCTTTGTGAGCATCGCGGACAAAACGGGGGCCACCAATTAGTCCTCCCCCATGGGGTGACATGGCCAATGAATAGAGGGACCCCCAAACCGTCCAGGCATATAATCCCAGCTCCACTGTCAGAGCCACACACACGGCCTGCTTTTCAGAAAGGTCCCGTTCCTGGTTTAAACCAAAGGTGCACATCCGGAACCCAGCGAGCCGCTCCGGCCCGGACAAACGCGACGCAACTCGCTCCTCTTCGTGTTCACGCGAGGGTGCTGCCTTTTCTCCCATCGATCACCCGGCGACGTGAGAAACAGGAGATCGGAATGCACGACCAAAACAAACAGAGACGTAGCGAGAGTCTGAAGGAGGACGCTGAGACGCGGCTCAGGGCGTTTCTGGACTAAGGCGGTGACTGAGGAGCCGCGGGGGGAAAACCACAACGCCAGTCATGTCACAGTGACGAGACGTCTCAATAGCTGCATTATCACATCACGGGCCCCCGCCCCACTGCTTATCCCTAAAGACCAGCTCATAATATTCATTCCAGTGCTGGAACTGACTAAAAGGCACTATCCTCTCATATAAAAGTCTAAGCAAGCACTTTTCTGACTCTGACTTTTCAGACTTATCCATACAGTGTTGTGTGTGTATAATACCCCCGGATGAACACGCTCCGGGATGAAACGGGCCATTTTCAACTCTCACCTCCTGTCTGCCGGCCCAAAGCAGGAGGCTTAGAGGACATTAACCAGCAGAAGACGGATGTGGGACGTGTGTGTTCCTCGTCTCCTGTCCAGTGTCACTGACAAGCTCCAACAGGTGAGCTTTACACAGTGGCCCCATGAATACAACCAATAACTCACTGTCAGTCCTTCCTGTGACATTTATGGATAAGCGTTGTGGAAAATCCATCAGAAACGTGTGCGAGTGAGTCATTTCGCTGTGTTTTCCACAGGAACAGCTTCAAATCTCGAGCATTGTAGACAGTTATCCAATATGAAAAAATGAGCGTAGGTGCTGTTCAGTTAAATGATCCGTTCCAAAACTCATTACATTGGAAAACACAGGCTCCGGCAGCAACACAGCAGAAGCAGAAGCTGGAAAAAAAAGGATCTGCTCTCAAAGAGACACATCGGCACTTTGTTCGCACTCAGCGGCAGCGGTGCTCGGCTAAGCTATTTAATGCTTGGCTGGAAAGTCAGGCAGCATTTTGTCTTTGTTTCAGCTCACATACCTGAGGAATACTGTTCTATTCCCAAGCACTGCAGAGGCCAGGGGTCTCGGAGTTCATAATTTACGATCTACAAATTACAGCCCCCGTAGCAAACGCCGGGCGGGAACTCCTTTGGAGGGAATTCGGAGGCCGTGACGCGAGGCTGACGGCGTCCCAGCGTTTTCCTGCGCTCGTCTTTCACGCCGCTGCTTCATTTCTTCGCAGTGGAGCTGGTGCCATCTGAAGGTGAGAGCCGCGGGGTAGAAATGCTTTTTGGGATCGCACTGAGATGAGGGAGGAGGGCTGGAAGGCAATAGATCAATGACTCTATGTTCCCACTGAGAGATATAGGAAGCACAGGGCAAGCGGCAGCCGGCGCCTTAAAATAGCTGCACTGATTGCAGCTCAGCTTTAACCCAAATAATGGGAAGTCGGACCAAGGTCTGCGGAGGTCTCTACATTTTTGATTAGCTCATGACCTCCGGATAAAGTGGAGACAGAAGAGAGATTTCACACCGGGAGATAGAAAATTGGAACGGGGCTAACTGTCTAACTCGTCTCCGACCGCGGCCTCGCCCGACGCTTTGTGTTTAAGAAAACCCAGAGACGAGGGCGCGAGGGGACGGCAGCAGCCACAGCATACATTACGTGCACAGTCTGAAGGCGCCACCAAAATAAAGGGTAATCAAGGTCTTCCGTGCACCGGAACATAACAGAATGAAAGTTTCGTGGCAGGGCGGCTGCTTTATTAGCACAGAACAACTCAACAGCCAGTGTCTAACACTGAGAGTGAAGGAAGCTTTTTAATGACTTGTGTTTGTGTTGCCATGGTTTCTTTTCATGTTGGGCAAAAGCAGAAGCTGAAGATGTTCCATATTCAGCCAAGGATGATTAGGCCCTAATCTTACCCCCGTGGATAAACTTTTTAATCCTCACGAGAAACAGTGAGTGAGTGAGTGAGTGAGTGAGTGAGTGAGTGAGTGAGTGAGTGAGTGAGTGAGTGAGTGAGTGAGTGAGTGAGTGAGTGAGTGAGTGAGTGAGTGAGTGAGTGAGTGAGTGAGTGAGTGGAGCACATCCACTGGTTTTTGGGAGGTGTTGTGTGACAACAAAACAATGACACCAAACCCGCACGCAGCTATTACGTTCCCAGTTCCTGTTCAATTCTACATGTGTCGACCACAAACGGTGGCTTCAGGCGACGGAGATCGTTTGTGGGACGCGTTTGCGGTTGAAACGCCAACCGGGAACCAGATAGTGGCGCGCAGGTATGTTTTCGTCCCTCCGTGCGTCGGACCCGTTCTCCGGTTTCCGGAGCCTCCGCCTCGCGGCGCGTTCTGGGTGGTTTTTGACGACAGGCGACCGCGACAGCAGTTTACGGCTGTGAGCGCATTGTTCTCAATGCCGTATTTAGAACTCCAGGCTGCCCCATGGGAGGACATTAAAGGTTCGCTGTGCATACACGCAGCCATGATCCCATTGAGGCGCAGAAACGCTCGTTTTTGCATAAACCTTTCAAACGCGCTTCTCCCACAAAGCCACAACGTCTTCGCCACGGTTTCTCTTAATGGAGCTTAATGCGAAAAGACAAGACTCAGCTTTTGTCTGACCCAGAAAATAAAACAGCAGCTCAGCGCGGAGGAAAATAGAAAATCCATAAATGGAAACATAAATAAAAGTGCAGTAAATAATTAGAAATATGATGATTCTGGACAAGTTGGCTCATTAGCAAAGGGCACATCAAAGGAATCTATCTCATTGTGCAGAGCGTTCACCAGTTGGACTTTTCCTGTCGACTAAACACACAAACAGTTCCTGAAGCAGCTTCTGCCAAAAGGAAGCGTTCTCTCCATTCTCTCTTTCTGTCTCCATCCATTTCTTCTTCGTCTTCTTCTGCTTCTTCTTTTTCTTCTTCTTCTTCTGCTTCTTCTATTTCTTCTTCTTCTTCTTTTTCTTCTTCTTTCTCTTCTTCTTCTTTTTCTTCTTCTTCTTCTTCTTCTTCTTCTTCTTCTTCTTCTTCTTCTTCTTCTTCTGCCCATATTTGCCTCCTCCTGCTCTGTGCCCCCCCTCCCTCCCCGCTCCTCTTCCTCTGTCTCTTCCCTCGCTGACCCTCCTCTTTCCCTTTGCTTCGCTTTCTCAGGGTCAATTAAGCTACAGTAACTAAAAGGCAGGGCGCCCTCTCGCATTCCATCCAGTCCCCCTCAATGAGTGGCTACAACTTCCACTAAAACAAATGGGCTTTGAAGGAACCAGCTCCAGCGGCTATTACCATATGAACGACTCACTTCCTACAGCACAATGAACTACCTTGACAGACCTTTTCTGGCCTCGGGCTGTCGCTCACGGAGCAGTGTTATTAACGGTGAATAAAGGAGGGTCTGTGCGCAGGTTGCCTTCCCCGCTTCACCTCCGGCCCGCTCGGCCCGGCTCTGTTCTCCCAGAGTTGCAATATTTACTCGGCAGGGGGTCGTCGGAGCGGCAAAGACGCCGGCTCGCGCGCACCTAAGTACACACGAGCGCAGCAGGGCGGACGTAATCACAGAGAAAATACATGAAACAAAAACTTTGATGTACAGACACTTGCACACATGTTCTCAAAAAAACATGCACGCGCTTTCAACTACAAGAGCACCATACTGCGCACTGGAGAGGCCGACCTCCACCAAAGGCAGATCTAGTTCTCTTCCTTCCTCATCCGCCTCCTCGTCGCAGGAACACTCAGAATCTTACTATGTCAACAACTAGAACCGCTTAAGGAGCAGAATAAGAGCGCGCTGTTTGCTCGGACCCTTCATATCATCTGCTTGGACACGCACCACAAGTCTGTTTGGCTTATCTGGATTCGATCTCTTCAGGGGGAGGAGGTTTCACTGAATGGCTCTTTGTGACGAACCACTTGCGTCCTCCTGCCTGTAGCACAGGTGGGCAAATGCACAATCAGGTCCCCAGTCTCACTGGAATCCCGCTCCTCTGATCCAGCTCCACTCACGGCGACCTTCTTCTTTTTATCACATCACTAACTCATTCAACACATTCACCCCCGCTGCCAAAACCCGTGACTGAAGGAACACGGCGGCGGCTCCATAAAAACTGTGACTCACTTTACATCACCTACATTGTAATTGAAGTAAATTGGAAACAACAGATGGTGTGACAAAATGTTGTATGATGAAACAATATTGCAACATACCTCGTTTTAGTTCTCCCAGTAGAGCTGTAATGAGCCACGGCGCAGAAAACCATCAAATTAGGGAAGCTGGTGTTTAGAGTAGACGTGTGCACGTGTGCAGCGGTTATGATGTGGTCTCTCTATATATCTATTGGAGGACGGTTAAAACTCCAGAAGCAGAGACGTACAGAGACACATGCCTCATTAGAAAATGTTTAACCAGACGTTTGACTAACAAGGTCTGTCTGAGCCTCCAGAGCCGCGCCGACCTCTTCCTCTTCATCCAGTGGTGCTTTCTAACACATCTGACGCCCACAAAACAAAGAAAACCTGACTCAGAGAATCAGGCCTCTCCAGTGTCTGATCTTCATCTGGCCACGAAGTCACCGGACACCGAGCGCATGTCCAGCCCACGGACACTCGATCCGCGGGCCCGGCCCGGACCCTGCAGGCAGGGTTCAGGGATGGATGCGTACGCGGGCCGGGTGATGGCTCAGCACATCTGTGGCTGCGTTTGCACGCCTGACACCGCATCTGCGAGATATCGGATTTATACCTGCGTGCCCAAATGGCTGTTTACGCGTCCGCGCGCTAGAATTTCCGGCTCAGCGTCTCAACTTGTCTAAAGCCGGTTATCTCTGACACATATTTGCTCATCAAACTCCACCGTAAAACGCGAGTGGTGGATGGAGCTCCTCCACCCCCCCCCCCCCCCCCCCAAGGTAATAAAATACTCTGGTTGTGCTCTCATACAATTGGCTGCAGCGCAGGTGCGCTCCTGTCTCTCCGTTTGAGAGATAGCTATCAGTTAAAAGGGTAACCAAAGCCTCTCCACTCGCAGGGTCCTCCCCCTTTTATTTCAATTCCTCATCACATCCCACTGTGAATATTATCTGTGCTTACGTGAGGCGTATGGCAGAACTGCTGTAGTCAGCAAGCTGCTCCTGTGACCGGCCTTCCCATGGTTTGGTTCCTTCACTCCCACGGCCACATTGTAACCGTGAGCTGAACCCGTGAGCTGAACCCGTGATGGGAGCGCTTTCGTCACACAGGGGGAGGAGGAAGTCAGCGGTGGTTCCACAGAAGACGACGGACGCGCTGGGCAAAAGCAGCATTAATGCTTCTATTGATTAGAAGCATTGTAGATGTAACTCAATGCATCCCAGGGAATGAATAACCATTGCTAATGGCTATAAAAAGCTCCTGAGAATCGGCTAACGTTCTAGCCACTAAAATCGATACCAGCCCCCCCAACCACAGCCTTTATTTAATCTCAATATAGTGGCGGAAGGAATTAAGGATGAATAGCAGATGAGAAATGCCTCAGTCGGGACAGAAGCTGGGACTTTGCTCCTTTTGGGTTTTCCAAACTTGGCTGAAGCGCTGCCCGTACGTCGTGGTGTTGTTAGTGAGGCTTACAGGTCACAGCCAGGAGCCATCCAGCAAAGGTGAGGTGGCTAAAAATACCGCCCCTCCTCCCCTGTTCCGTCACACTGACTGCAATCGTGTGCAGTGGATTTCAAATAACAATCAATTAATTAACGGCATCTCCCGTGTGCTCCCCCTCCTCCCCCCAGCCGGCGCCGCAGTCACAGTCCAGGCAGTATTTACTATAATAATTAGCCCAGTGGTACAAGCGTGCAAATGACCGTGATGAAGGAATAAGCATCAGACTGCCGCCGGGGTGGGACCGGCAATGAGAGCGCTCGAATACAAAGTCACGCCTTATTATTCAAGTGGCAGCGGAGGTAAGAAATACGGCGTCCCCAGGTAATTGAGGCCATGCAGGCTGCTCCTTCCAGACAATCACCCCGAACAAGAACCAAACAATGTCAAATGGGAAAGAAAATAGGTTGAACTCCTCGGTGGTGTAGTCGTCATCAGCACATCTCACGCTCCGTGAATATGGACTATTCAAATATTTAAAAGTGGGGAATTATGAGGCGAGTGAGCCTCCTCTGTGAAATTTCAATACTGGGCTCGGTGCTGAAATGAGTTTCCTCCTTCCCCTAAACAAGCTTTCAGCCAGATGTGTTTTAAAGGTGTTACCTAATCAGGCAGCTGTCATGATTTGGTTCTGGCTTTAGATGAGCATGCGATCGCATGCTTTCTTGTGAGTCTGTGTGTGTAACAGCATGACTGGACACAAATGATCCCATTACTGGAGGCCACATCCTCGTTCTTGTAACGACAGCGAACATCTCTGTCTGAGTAGTCGGCGCTACCTGTGACTGTTCATTTGCCAGAGCCTTGGTCACCGGGTGCTGGGCAGCTCAGCCGGCACCACTACACGCATGCGAGACGAACACAAGTCCTTCACCTGCTGATGTGTGAAACAGAGGAGCGCCGGCGTCTTGTCGGCCGGCTGCACGAACCCCTGTTTGTTCTAGGTAGTCTGCAGCAATCCGGCAGTCGGCCGGGGGGAATCGGACCGGCCCTGGACGCCTGCGCCGCGCGGGACCGAGCGGTGGGAACGCCGTCCCGCGGCGGCGCGGGGCGCGGAGGAGGATCAAAGTCAGGTACGCGGCCGACAACAATGGGCCGACGGCACAGAATCAAGTCTCAATCTTATCTAGGTCAGAGCAGAACCTCTGAAGGCTGCTCCCACCTCCTCTCCTTGCTGTATAATTTCTCTGTTGTCATGTGTGGTGATGTAACATACTGTAACTTCGCAGTGTAAATTCAAGATGGAGGCCAGGCGGTGATGGAAGCAGACAAACGCCACGCTGTTCTCTCTAGTAACACGACCGCCGAGGAGGCGCTGAAAGAACACCTGAAAAGCTTAAAGCCTTAACTCCACGTGAGCAAAATGTGCAATAGAAATGAGTGAAGCGAGCGTGTGAATGATTAACGGGGGTCTAGGTCCTGTAGCCTCACCCGCCTCCTGCATTCCTATCTGTCCTATCTCGTTACCAGGCTAGCGTGTCTGCAGCTCATGTACCTGGGGAGGGAAACTGAAGACGCTGTTCCTAATGAATTGGACGTCCCCTCCGCAGCCGAGAGCGTGGGCTTGAAGCCCTGAGCAAACGCGACTCGACGCCGAGAAAACACTTCCCCTCTGAGACGCTGTCTGAGCGTTCGCCACTCATCAGGCTCTCTGCAGAGGAGCTGGGCCCGTGGCCACGGCCTCCTCGCTCCAACGGCGAACCCCACTAAATAATCAGGGCTTCAATTGCTGCATAATACCACAATCAATAAACAGAGCAGTTGTTGGTGATTTGGACGAAATGAAACCGCTCCCACGAGGACGTGTCAGTGAAGCGGACGGGACGGACCCGGATCGGCCAATCAGAACCTTAACAGGGTTAGAAAAGCAGGGAGACTTTTTAAGAGATATTGTAAAAAGGCCCCGAGACTGGGATGAATGAAGCGCGCCTGGCATGCTGGGAACATTATCGGAGTGGGGGATGAATGAATACATTATCATGCACGGCACAACTTCCCCTCCCCTGCCTCACGGCTGCTCTGTTATCCTGCCTATCAACCTGCCTGCCTGATTACCTGCCCACATACAGAGCAGCTTTTGTCCACATTAAAGGGAGCCCCTGAAATATTGTTTCTTTTCACAGGAACTCATTTCGAGACGGAGCTGCGTTGCCTTTCGTGCGTCCAGTCCGTCTCTATTACCCTCTGTGACAGGCGCTCTTCCTCTCTACCTGTCTGCTCGGATATCCCCGTTCCCTCTGTGAGCCTGCGCATGCCTTCACGCCCCATGACCACTGGTTCTGCTCCTACTGGATGCTTCCATCCGCCTTCCTGGATGCTGTTCCTCAAAATGCTTTGTTCCAAACACAATAAGTGACACTGACATGCAACAAATTTGCACATTTTGTAAGAAATATATTTATATATGTATATATAGCATGAAACAATGTTACACGAGATATCGGGCATCTCAAGCGTGAACACATTTAAATTCTCATTGGAGATGGGGCTGCCTTCCAGCAGGTCTACCTGCATGCTAGCTTCCATTTACCTATCAGGATTCCTTCCTCCCGGTGGCAGCTCAGGCTGCCGAGCTGTCACACCATACATTTAATCAGTCCAGCAGCCCCGGCTATAGCTGGCTCTCCCAGTGTGTGTGTGTGTGTGTGTGTGTGTGTGTGTGTGTGTGTGTCTGATGTGAGTGGGCCTTTGTGAGGCCTCCACTCAGCAGCGTGATGATAAGTACTCCCAGCCCAGCACTCCGCATGAGCTGATGGACAGACAGGCCAAGAACACTGGGGGCCTTGTGGTTGGGTGTGCGTGCGTGTGTGTGTGTGTGTGCGTGCGTGTGTGTGTGTAGTGAGGGAGGAAGATGGTGGCTGGGGACTGTGTGTGTGTGTGTATTTGCATGTGTGTGTGTGATTCCTCTTTCAGCAGCCGTGCCACCAGACCATGCCACATGGCTGCAATTTGTTCATTAGCTATGTAATAAATGTACACACACACACAGAGGTAATATTGTTCCAAGTTCTGCCTGATTGAATTCTGAAATAAGAGGACCCTCGGGGGAATCACTTGTAGTCTGCCAGCAACTGTGACCGGGAGGAGACTGATTTCATAACAAGGTCTCAGGCAAACACTGAAGAAACACTGTATTTTTTATTTTCAGCCTGGAAAGCAACCGAGGTGGATGTGACATTTTGGCAGCTCACACCCACAGAGTAAACGTATGTGACTGGCTCTGATTGCTTCCCACTAAAAGGGAAGGTCTCTTCTTATTATGAGGTAGAATAGTAAAAAAGAAAGAGTCAGTCACCTGGAGATAATTAATAATAAGACAAGGTCAATTACAATCAATCCGTCATCATCATTGGATGAACTGAGCTTGTTACAAATGACCCGCTGTCTTGTCTGAACTGCGCTCATCCTGCCAGATTCAGGGCCGGCCAATAAATGTTTGCATCACAAAACAGAAAGCAGCAATTACGTCCCCGCTGACAGGCAATCGGAACGGAAATGGTGGCGTGAAGAAAATCCAGAAACACGGGTAATAAAACACAATCTGTAATGTGTCCGGCCTCGTTTGGCCGGCGAGCGCGTGGAAACGAGCAGGTTGAGCTTTGGGAGAAGAAGCAGCTTGTTCCACATTCAGCGAGGCTTATAGCCTCTGGGAGCGTATGACTGCTGCTCTGCCACGAGCATACAGATCGCCTTACACACTGGCTTTCCTCTGCTTTGATGACGTGCACACGCACGCACGCATGCGCGCGCACACACACACGCACCCACACACACACACACACACACACACACACACACACACACACACACACACACACACACACACACACACACACTCGCCTAAGCACGCCTGCATCTGCTGATGCTCAAGAGCATTAAAACACCAGATTTGCACACACACACACACACACACACCTTCAAACCATCCCCCTCGTGGATTAATTCACCTGCCGCACCTGAGAATGCAACCGCTATGATGTCACCTGCAATCCCATCACTTCAAAGCCGAAAGTGCGCCTCGGTCGCATCAGCTCAAAGAGCAAACGCACCCGATCACTTCCTCCTTTGTCCTTTTGTCCCCTAATCATATTTCCCCTGCAGAAAGTCCACGCATGGCAAAGAGAGAATTACACAGTGTACTCTACCATCAGGTATTTTTGGACACCTGCCCATTGGCACCGCTGTAACAATGACAAGCCTCCTGTACTCATCCTCCTCCGTACCGACAAAGAAGCGGCTCCAGTGCGAGTGTGTATGTGTGTGTGTGTGTGTGTGTGTGTGTGTGTGTGTGTGTGTGTGTGTGTGTGTGTGTGTGTGTGTGTGTGTGTGTGTGTGTGTGTGTGTGTGTGCGTGTGTCCTGCGGTGCAGGGCCACGTTCACGCGCCCATGCCTTTGAGTGAAAGACGGTTTGCAGAGAATCTCACAGTTACAGGGGCTGCTCGGACGCTCCCTGTGGTAATACTCACAGGCCGGGCATGATGCGATGGGACAGGGCGATAACACAGCCACCACATTAGTGCACGGTTGGCCATTAAAGGACTCAAATGAGATTATGAGGTCATATGGGAGGTGCAGAGCCCACAGCCAAAGCAAGGAGCCTCTGTGAAAGTGAAAGCGTATTCTTCAGGAGGAAGAGAGGGAGGAAGAGCAGGAAAACGCAGGCAGCAGAGGGACGAGGCTGGACAGCGAGAGCCTCGGAAATCTTCATATCCAATCCATCATCCAATTGGGCCCCGTTCACCATCAAAACACCCGCCTGAGCGTGAAACGGGCCGCGGCCCGGTCCACCTGCGCTCGGCGGACGCCTCCTCCACTGTGGAGCAGGTTCGCTCCATTGTGGAAGCGAGCGAGGCGAAATACTGCAGCGCGCCGGAGATGCGCCGGAGATGCAACGGCCCCCAGAGCGCGATTCACGAGTAGACGTCTGCTGTGAAAATGATGCTCCGCTCGCTTGTGGCAAACACGCGGCTTTTACACGCGTGTGCGGAACTGAAAGGACGCGCACACAAAGGGAGAGCGAGGGTTCGCTGCTGGGATGAAAATGGAATCCATTTTGGGTCTTGAAGCACACTTATGCACAATGTGAGGGCCGCTCGGCGCTGCTCTTTCAATCGCTTCCCCTCTTCCCTCCTCTGCTGTGCTTCAATTGTTCGGCCTCTCCCCGGCTACTATGTTTATATCATTTCCTACCCTCCGTAGTCACACCTCCTCGGTTTCCATCTCTCTCCTCCTCCTCTCACTTCTGGTCTCTCCAGGCAGCCAGGCACCCCAACACTGTCTGAGGTCCTGAAACTATGGCAACGGAACGGGAGAGCAAGCGCTCTCTATGATTAATAGATGAGCGATGCGGTGCCAATGGCTGGGGCCCGGGGAGGAGGGACAGATGCACTCCAGCAGCACCGCGCCGACACGCACACACACGCGCACACACGCACGCACGCACACACACACGCACGCACACACACACACACACACACACGCACACACACACACACACGCACGCCTCCTTCTTCGCTGCCCACAGGCCCGACCGCAGGAGCCACCGCAGCGGCGGCGGACGAGGCCCTAATGAGTCCTAACAGGCCGCGGCCGCCGCCTGCTTTCACCTGTAAAAGCGCAGCGGCCGCGCGGGAACCGGGACGCGGCATCAGTTTCCGTGCGCATCGCCGTTGTCGCGCATCTGATCCGCGCTGTAAAACGGGGCTCTTTTCAAGGCCAGTCATTCATCCATCTCCCAGGCGATCGCACAAAGCCCCGCTGCTTTGGATTATCCCTGCAAATGCATTTTGCTTCCATTCCATTTCAATAATGACGGGCGGCCGAACTAAGCCGCGACAAAGGTATTACAGCACGTCACATGCACTAAGTGCTGCAAATGAACGGTTTCCGATGAAGAGGAGCCTCGAGAGCCGAACGGCGCATCTTCATTTGGCGCGAACGCCGCAGAGTTTGGCTCCTCCGCAACCTTCTCCTACACTGGCTGGCGATCACTTTCTAATTCACTTAATTTCTAACAACAAAGCTTTGCCAAGGACCAGCAGGCAAAACACCAACAGAAACTCGGCCAATTCCGCCGCTCGACCCGAAATAAACCTTTTCCGTGGCCCTTCTCGCCGCTGGCTTTCTTGGCACGCGCAACACAGTCAATCAAGTATGCAAATGTGACAAGTATGAGGAGTGTGTGACACACGCACAGTTGGTCCAACGGATGCACGGCGGAGTCATTTCTAAGGATGGAGGGGTTAATGCTAAGTGATTAGCAAGCGATTAGCAGGCATTTTAAATGAGCCGTGCTTGAGCACGTTGGCAAAACTGAACAGAGAATTCAGTTACTCCAACTATTGTCATTTATCATTTCCCATAAACAAGGCCAGTGCGTTCCACTGTGACTGGAAACATGCAGCATAAACAAACAGACCTTTTTTTATTTTTGGCCTAGGCCTGTTGCCGTCTCCTCCAACCCCCCATAATATCACTGAGTGTGTTTTCTTAGATGAAATAAGAGGCATTTATCAAATGATGGCTTCAGCTTGAGTTGGTCAAGGAGACCAAGAAAATAAGAGAGACGGAGCAGCGCAAGGTTAAGTAGAGAATGTTTAGACTGAGAGGCAGTTGTGTAATTTGGCACAAGAGGTTTAAATACAGTATCTTTTTCCATTTTTCAATTCCTGTATCACAACTGACTCCCACTGATTCCGCACAGAGACACTGCTGCAGTCTAGCATCAGTCAAATCTGCAAATGGAACATCTGAGGCAACATCTGCGCGATGGCTCCTTCAAAATAAGAGCGTGTCCCGATGTGTCGACCCGTCGCGCTGACGCAAGCCGCGCTAAAACACCAAAGCGCTCCTGTTTGTCCTCGCTTCCAAATACTCCACTATTGGACCAGGTTTGACGTCGAGGCGCCGTAATTGATGCCGCGGCAATTTAGGGAGACGTGTAATCCGGAAAATGGGTTAAGCATCAATAAATCACATCTGGACGAGCGAGAGAGGTTTGATGCTTTCTCACACTCTGATTGTTAAAAAAGCAGCCCACACACCAAGGACGCGCATCAATAAAACATGGCTTTTATGAAATATGCATAAATACACACACTATTGAATGCTGGGTATTGACACTGCCTGAATGTGGACCAACGGTTAACAACAGCACGCTGGTCTCTGTGTTTATGATAGAAGGCCAAATCATTTGAACGGGGGCAAAGCCATTTATCAATTATTCACATCTACTGTATTCAGGCGGCATCTGCATCTGTCCTTAGTTGGCAAAGGTAAAGCAACCTCTCCCTCCCTCTCTCCCTCTCTCTCTCACACACACACACACACACACACACAATACAGTGTGACAAATTCACATCAGTCACACACAATGCCATCCCCATAGCTATTGTTAGGGGATCGACGGATCAAACGCTCCACAGAGCATTGCTCCAAATACAAGCGACAACTCTGGACACTCTGCTCCATTCTGTCTCTGCAGGAAGAGAACAGACAGGCCGCTGTCACAAAGCCAGCGTTGCTGTAATTCACATATCGGCGCCCCCAACACGTCGATGCATAAAGAGTTAATAGCGGGATTACAACTCCGGTTTGAGGTGTGATTGGATTTACGGCCTCTAAAAAAAATGCCTCCAGGCTAATGTCGCAGACGGAGCAGGAACGTGTTAGAACCCTCTGCTGCTCCACATTTAGGATCCAGTAAGTGGCAGAACGCTGATGCAGGCTCCACGACGCATGAGGTCACGGGCGGCGCGCGAGAGAGCGCTGCACAGTGCTTTCCAGTGATTTCAGAGAGAACACATGAAATGTGACACCCTTTCCTCCCAGAGCAGAGATGAAGCCGTTCCAGCCCTTGTCGTCTCAAAAGTCCAATGCTAGAATTGTTGCTGCTGCTGAAAATCAGCTGAGAGGGAGCATCCAGTATGTCTTAGATTCACACACTATCTATGGATCAACACCACCCGTACATGATTACAAATCTCTAACCACACATTTTTATGTTGCTGAGTCCTTTTCCAGCTTTTTCCCGGAGGAGAGGAGAGGAGAGGAAAACCACTGGGAGTGACTGGGTGTTGGCAGTCAAGCTGCTGGATATGGTTTGTGAGGCCTCTATCTCCCTTCCCAGCTTGTTAAAGAAATTATATGCAGCCGTACTTCATTTAATTGCAAATCCACTTCTGAGACAGGTGCAATTTTGTTTTCTGGTCAGAGTTCCAAACATTTGATTGATCCTTTGGACTAGAGTAATAGTGACCACTCCACCTCCTGGTAGCTTGAAATCCCCAAACACACGCCCAGTGTGTGTGTGTGTGTGTGTGTGTGTGTGTGTGTGTGTGTGTGTGTGTGTGTGTGTGTGTGTGTATGTGTGTATGTGTGTGTGTGTGGAGAGAGAGGGAGAGAAGGTCTGACTCTACAGAGCAAATCACTTAAAACTGTGAAAATCTGCAGGCTAGAAAAATCCAATTAATTTTGTGCAGTTTCTTACCTAATAGAGTTTTGCTGAAATACATTTAAAATTAAAATTTGTAAACACGGGACAAACAGGATTAATCATCAGTCCACATGTGATTTGCTTCCGCTAAACGTTAAACCATGAGAAAAACGCTCCATAAAAACCAACGTGCATTATTACAGTATATGCGGTTTGGCAACAAACCAGGATCCTTATAATTTTGCGTTATTTTTTTTTTATTTCACATCCACAGGTTTTAGTTTTGCGATTCTAGTTCCCGTAATATTTTTAGACTCATGAGGTTGAAAAACTAGGCTGGCCGAGGATCCGAGAGGAAATCTGACGGTTCGACTCCGCTAAGTTCCCACAATCAGCCTGACGAGCAGATTTCTTTTTTTAGCCGTACGTGGACCCGTCGCCAGGATCGTCCAGGACATCGTTTTACTTGTGTGTACACTGATAATAGATCGTATTATATGCGGGTAAAAAAAGGATTACGCACGAAATTATGATCTGTTCGTCGGCAAAACGTTGCGCGTCTTCTAGTCGAGCATCGTGGATCTCTCTTGAATTTGAATTAAAACTAGACACTTTCGCATTTAAATAAGTTCCCAGACACCCCGTAAATATGATAAATGAGCCAACGTTGGTGAAGGGGCCGTGGGGGGGTCGTGCACTTGTCGCCCGGCTGTGGAGCGAACAAGCCTCCGGCGCCGGGAAGAGGCTGGTACCGGCTGCACGCGCACGCAAAGTTTGAAATAAACAAAGAGATCTTACCTTCAGCTCATGAATGGATGCGCGTCCGAGTGGTCGCACAGCTCTGCCTTTTAGTAATCCATGAGAACCAGGAGGCGCTCGGACCAGTTCAGACGCAGCTCGCTTCACAATAACAGCACGAGCGCGACTTTGCTCCGCGTTCGCCGCGCGCCCCCTTCAAATCGGAAAATCCATCGCGAATCCACGCACGGGAGAGAAGCCCCGACGCCGTGACTTTTACACTCCCACCGGAACCGAGCGGGTGTCCCACCACTAGCTACGGCGCTGGACGCGGTCCCTGCCACAAAAGCCGACGCTCATCCTATTTGGAGACGAAGCTTCTTACCAGACTGGAGCGCAGCGCTTGGAGCCCAGCTGTCACCCACCCGCTGCACACACACGCTCGCTCGCTCGCTCTCTCTCTCTCTCCCTCACACACATACACAGGGAGGAGCTAAGTCTCTGGAACTGGAGCTATTGTGTCAATGGGTGCCAGTTATGGACAACTGTATTTCTATTTTTACGCAGCGGCGTTTAGTGAGAATGCGCTTAGAGAAGGACGGAGCCCGGGGAAGATTAATAGTTTGAGATGGAAAAAGGAATGTAAAATGTAAATAAAAATATGATTAACTGTTATTTCTGCGGTGGTAAATTTTAAGACGCGATAAATTAAATTGCAAGTCGTCGTTGATATCGCGCTGCTCCGGTTGTCGCGTTTTTACGCACTCTCCGTCCTTCTCACCCTGGTGGTCTCTCGTGGTGCCAGGCTGGCATTTGTGCACGCGCAAAAACACACGCTTTGTAATCGGTGGACTTTTACAAAAGGACCCCCCCCCCCCCCCGAACTCATCAGCGAGGCCCTTAGATAAAGTCAGCTGCAAGAAACAGCAGCAAAGTTCAAAATGGTGCTGTTAACATTAATGGTGCATTTACTTTAGGATCTGATACCAACACACGCACACACACACCTCTAGCTCCCAAACGAGCCAGAATCAACATCAATTTAACACACTGAAAGTGCAAGTCTGTCACAAAGCACAAACATAACTGCTTTCACATGCTCTCTACAGTAATAAAAGCATGCGTTTTACTGCCGTGTGCACAAGCAACATCTAGATTATACTTATACAGTACAAGCTCCAGCGGGACAAGTAAAGCTTTGGGCTTATCATTATATAATAATGGGCCACCTGTGAAAGCAGCAGCACAGTCACACACACCTTGACGGTGTGTGTGACTGTGCTGCTGCGTCGTTACCAGCAGCTCAGACCAGTGCTGCCCCCACGGGCCCACGGCCCAACGCTGTGCTGTTGTTCTTTAAGGTAAAGCAACGCCTGCCAACACTTTCCCCATGTGTCATCACTGCGTTTGCTTCAAAAGCACAACTCGTTCGCCGTCATGCACCTAAAACCACCGTACAGGCAGAAACACTGCGCCGTTCCTCTCCCGTCACCTCCAGCAGATGTGGATCTTGTTAGTTTAAATATACCGCATTATACAGCGTGGTGAGGTACATGCAAATCCACTCAATTAACTGCATGCAGTGCAATCATATATCATACAGCGCTGTATAATGAACAGCAGGCCTTTCTGAGATCATTAAAATTCTGTGTGAGAGATGTGTTGGAATTGGCTGTGTGCTGTTGACACATGCAGGTGAATCATTATGGATACTATACACACAGGGAGAAGCAGCATTTTGATCTGCTGACATCAAACGCCGCATGACTCCAACCACACCAAACAACCTGCAACCGTTCTGCGTCGCACACTCTGTTCTTATATTATTTCATTTCTCTCTCTAACACACACTCACACAGGAAGGGTATAATTCGGGCTCAATAACGTCAAGTTAGACGCTAGTTATTCTGGAAATGTGTGCGTGTCAGGGTTTATTGTGCTTATCTTGCTCATCTTATGACTCAGCGCATGCAGAGGAGCGACAATCAGATCCTGGACAGGCAAAGACGGCAGGAACCGCACACGCCCACCACAGACGCTCCAGGGCCGTCTCCACGTTACAGCTCCTGAATGACCACAGCGCTCACCTCCAACGCACCCGGAACCCGATCCAGTTCCGCCCTTTCCCGGGTCACAGACACCTCATGCTCATTTTACTGCCTCGCTCCAATGTCCCACGGCTTGTTCACACCCGTGTGGTAGTCAGAAACAATGGGAGAACAGCACCTAGCGGCTTCTTACGTCCTGTGTGGAAGACGCAATCAGAACCAATACCAAACATTGAGTAGAAGCACAAACTCTGCGTTTATAATCCTCCTTATCAGTGTTTAACCCACATTTACCCCTCAGCTGGTTGAGGTGGAGCTGCCTACATCAGTTGTGTCTAATACACAGACTCCTCAACTGGTTTGTATGTAGAGTGTGAAAACAAAATACAGATGTGGGAGATACTCAGATCATTCATTTCACATATTTAAAGTAAAAAATGGAGAAATGTTGTAGCTGGCGAAGTAGGAAAATCTAGCGTGCGTGTAGCATTACTCCAAAGCTGTTTACACTTTCAAATGCATAATATATTATGATCAAAAGCTACAAAGTAGATCAGATTGTGGTAAGAAGTGCGGAGGATCCCTCTGAAATGTAGAGCAGCCGCCAAGAATAAAGCAGAATAATAAAGAAGTGAAGTAGAAACACCTCGGCAGGATATATAGGTTCTGAGAGCGAGCAGCGTCCAAACCCCTGCTCTCTCAGAATCACCCGCTTCCACTGAAGTCTAAGCCTCCAAAGTCCACAGCGTCCTTGTTAAGAAACAATGAGCGTTTGAAGCGGCTGGGCCCACGCAGATGCAGACGCAGACGCAGACACAGACGCAGACGCAGATGCAGACGCAGACGCAGATGCAGATGCAGATGCAGACGGCGACGCAGACGCAGATGCAGACGCAGACGCAGACGCAGACGCAGACGCAGACGCAGACGCAGACGCAGATGCAGACGCAGATGCAGACGCAGACGCAGACGATGCCGCGGTGATGAGGGTGATGGACGTGGGCCTCGCTTCATGGCCGCGCCGCTGGAGGAGCTGCGTTTGTTCAGGCCGCCACCGCCGCCGGACACGTCCTAATGGCTGCCGCTCACCTGCGGATCAAACAGACGGCTGAGGGGGGACGGGGCCCATTTACAGAGGTAACTGCCAGTGTCCTGTTGCAGACCCATCACTGAATCTGTCTCCTAGCGCTCCTTATGAAGCCTTAATGGGTAGCGAAGCCTGTTTATTATCTCCGAGGGCTGTAAAGTGGAAGGGAGCAAACAGGCAGTTACATCTTAAATATGTGGGTAAGCGACAAAGCTTTCCGTTTGCAGCCGTGCTCCTCCGTCGCTGGACTGATCGGCCGGTGGGTAATGGTGAAAACAGACAGGAAAGTGGGGATTACAAGGATCTAGTCAAACCCCGGTAAACAGCTGCAGCCTTGAAAGTGATAGCGTTGGTCTCTGGAACCAGCGTCGCAGCCGCACCGTGATGTATTATGAGTCTGCAGCACTTCCATGAGTGCAGAGCAGATAGAGCGCAAATGAAGAATGAGGAGAATGTGCTTTATGTTTGAAAAGACGTCTCGCACACACACACACACACACACACACACACACACACACAGAAGGGTGCAAAACAGGAACAGTTTCTCACCACACTGGGGCAGTTAAGCTAGACTGGGTTCACAGGTGTCCCAGTCTGGATGGAGAGACCTTACATTCCGCACTCCGAGACCCTTGAGTAGCTTTAGAGCAGAGATTCACTCTCCAAAGTGAGCTAATGTATGGATTAGAATTAACCCTGGGTCATAATCGTCGAGTGGCTGTGTACTGTACTGCGCTTTGGATGAGCCGTCAAACACTCATCAGGAAAAAAAAACTAATAAAAACATCTGAGCTTCACCTCAGAGCAGCTGAGCAGCGATCATCAGCCGTCTGACAGCGGAGCAGGACGCCGTCGCTGACGAACGCAGCGCTGCCGTACCTGCAGACGCGAGGAGTGACAGTCACATGACCTACTTATGAGCCCACACGTGTAAAGACCTTTACACAACCTGTACACAACAATAGGAACGACAGGAAGGAGGAGTGTGTCGCAGGAAGCGACAACCATCCAGGCGGCGAGCGCAACTTTCACACAATTTTAATTGGTCTCCATGAAAATTCAAGTTGGTGCACAGTAATTGCTGTTTTTACAGTGAGAGCTCTTCCCATTCACGCTGTGCTGCAGTTAGCTGGGGACTGATGGAGGCAGAGCCTTCTTCCTATGTACACATATTAACCATGATCAGCACATTATCATGTGTGTGACAGGCTTCTGTGCTGTATGCAGCCTGCCTCCTGCTTCGTTTGCTTATCTGGGACTTCCTGATGCAACAAACAGGGCCTCGTCTGTGAGCCATGCACTCAGCTGCTATCAGTGATGTGATGTAATGATGTAATGTAAAATGACCACGCACGTCCTGCCGCTGATGTATGGAAGAGCAGCGGTTACAAAGTGAGAGAGAGCGTCGAGGGTCTCTGTGTAAAGCAGTAAGCAACGCACACGCACGCACAAACGCAGCAGACTGACGGCCTCGCCCCAGTCAGCGTCGCTTTCCTTTGTGCATCCAGGTTCGCATGAAAGCCATGAATAAGTCAGCATTTCTGCATGATAGGTCTGTAACTAGGAGTGACAGCTAGAGAGCATAGTCTTTACAATCTCAAATGGGACTTGGTGCGTGCGTGTGTGTGTGTGTGTGTGTGTGTGTGTGTGTGTGTGTGTGTGTGTGTGTGTGTGTGTGTGTGTGTGTGTGTGTGTGTGTGTGGGCTGTGGGCTGAGTGCCTGTGTGTTCTCCCCCTCCCACATCCAATTCACAAATGGACATCATGCTGTTGATGAGGCCTGGAAGAGAGAAATAAAAACACCGGCCGTGCCAGTCGCACACGGAGTTAAGGGTTCAGGTGAACAAATAAAAATTTCAAATTGGCTGTGAAGTTGGCTTGTGTTTGGAATGATTTTTTTATTGAGGGACATTAAAATCACTGTTAAAATTAGGCCTCGATGTTAAATTAAGCCTGAGCACGGGTGAGTCTAGAGTGGGTTCCGTGTGTGGACCACGTTATGGCAGCCGGCGGACCTTTGTTGCATGTTGTGGCGCTCTCTCTCGCCCCCCGCCTCTCTCTCTCTCTCTCTCTCTCTCTCTCTCTGCCCTGGTTTCCCATCTCTCTACAATATCTGCTGCTAAATAAAGGCATAAAACGATCCAAAAATAACCCCTAGGAAAAAAAAAAAAATGTAAACACAAAATCTCCATAAATCTTCTGGCTTTGACGCCGCGTGCTTTAAGTGTGTGGGCTCCCCTGTTCCTCCGCTGCTGCGCGTGGGAGCTCGTGCGCCGACTTTAACAATGTGTGAGGTGTAAACACTCAGTTTAGTAAACAACCTGTGCACCCCTTAGCGCTTTGACGGCAACAGCGCCGCTCCATGTACCTCCGCTTTGGTGCGTCCTGCAAACACACACGCCCACAGACGAAGCTCTCACATAGTTTCCCACTGAAGACCTGTGAGATTAATTTGCCCCACTTTGACCCACAAGCATCGCTGAGCCCCTCCCTCCAATGACCCTGGTGCCGCTTCACCTCTGTTCCATCCTTGAACCGCTCCAGGCCTTCGAGGACACATGTCCCACCCACCTATAGGTGTCACGATGAACGGTCCCCTGCTGGTCACGTAAAATGCCTGATACTTGCATTTCACCCCAACTGCAACACCAACGCCACTGCATTTCAAGCATGTCTCTATTTGAAGCTTTGCACGCTTTCACTTGTGCACGTCTGACCTTTCGCTCCTCGCGCTGTCTCCATGAGCGAGCAGGGAATCCGTGTGCAGGAAAGTACAGTGCACCTTGTCGCGCCTACAAACGCATATCAGGTGTTGAGTGCAATTGATTTTATGAGGAAACGATGCTACGCCGCCCGGTAGAACTACAGCAGCGAACAAAGCGAAGCAGATGTCCATGACACTGCATGTTATTATCCCCTCGTCATCGCTGATCCAGATTTAGAGCTGGATCCAGGTAAGCCAGAGTCTCCATTATCGCCCTGAGCCCCAGCTTCACCTTGTCCTGGGCAGCTGCATGTGGCAGCAGCTGCTTTAATGACATGTACACAGCCAGCGCTGAATAAATCATCCAGCTCCACTCCTGTTGCATCGTGGGTGCTTCTGGCGCGTTCGCGCCCGCGTAACCGCAGAAGGGAGGGGAATCGTTGGAAATTGGAGACTCAATTTGACAAACGCACATTTATTTAGTGCGCCCAACTCGACAAGTGTCAAAGCATTTTGCCTTTTATTTATGATCTGTTGACATATTAAAGCGTTGTCCGCAGCAAAAACAACAAACACATTTAGATCCATAATGTTGACCAGCTTTTTACACCATCTTTGCAGAATGAATGTCGCTGGCGATCAGGCCATCTGCGTTCCTCCGCAGACAGGCCTTGGCTTTGAACTCCTAAATGATTGATGGGTGAGATGAAAGTGAATGTAGGTCACCGTGGGTGAGGGTCGACTTAAGCAGCATAAATCAGACAGAGATAATAGCCAGACATCTTGGAGGAAAATGACCCAACCAGCGCCACCGCAGGTATACGCAACAGTCACGAAGCAACAAAACGAGCCAAACACGAGGCAGCGCATGATGTATGATGTTTATAGTTCACGTGAAAAGCACCTCCTCAACGCTGAGCTCCTGTCTGGCTACTGCATTCGGTTTGTTTGTCGACTCGGCGCTGTCGTCTTTGTTATGGGACGTGTGTTGTGTTCTGGACGTCTGCGTTGTGATCCTTTAAAATCATGTAAAAATATTCTTGTCTGCTCATTAAGGAAGTTCACTGCGCGTTTCCTCAGACGGGAAGAGGCAGCTCCAGAAAGAACGATCCCAAGGCATTTGATGATAAGGAGACCTGAGCTCGACGAAAGTCAAAACACACAGGGAAAAGAGACACACACGCGCACCCACGCGCGCACACACACACACACACACACACACACACACACACACACACACACACACACACACACACACATACACACACACACATCTCAAACACACCAATATATGAACACAGTAAAGTAAGTAAATGAGTAATTTCCACTTTTGAGTGTGGAAGTCCCCGATAGAGCGTTTGCTAAAATATTGAACCATCATCCTGAAATATTGAAGTGCTATTTGCGAAGTTAATGAAATGAATGGAGCTGGCTTCTGTTTGCTAAGCCAGCTGGAAGATTTCACTTTAAATTCACACTACACTGGATATAAAAACATCACATTAGCACCTCAGACGCTCCGTTTAGTCAATACCCATACATTATTCTATTACAGTGCATTGTTGTGTCTCCTGAAATATTCATGATGTCATAGCATCTATATTGCATTGCTACTTGCCCCAGATTTTAGCTGTATTTCTGACACACATTAGACCTTGCTCTCAGGCTCACAGTGCACAGCTAGACCCCCCCCCCCTTCGCTGAAGCCTCATCGCAGAACTCCCGGTAAAAAAAAAATGGTTCAATCTCCACTCTGTCTGCGAAAACATCACTTGGTTTATAGCATCTCTGTTGCAATCTAGAGATCAGCTGCAGACTCAACAAAAAGGATCCCAGAAAGAGGGACCCCTGAGTTCTCAGTATCTGCGAGAGAAAGTGAAAATAGGCAAACTGAGAGTGATGCGAGCTAACAAAAGAGCAAACGGAGACAAGCGAGCGGCTAAGAAAGGGAAGAGAGCTGGGGAACAGATGGAGAGAAGAAAGATGTGAAAATCATAAAGGCAGAGTCAGACAGAGAGCTAAAGAAAATGGGTCAGGGCGATAAAGAGCCGAGGCTGGTGTCAGGAGCAAGGAGCCAAAGTTCTGTTGTCAGCAGAGAGACGACGGCAGGTGATGGAAGGATAATGACAGGGGGGCGGAGCCTTGCCTGACCCCGTGACCTTTTCCCGCATGCGGTCGCTGTGAAGAGTTTACGGAAGCGGGTGCAGCCGAGGCCCTAATGCGATGGGATATCCTGCCGGCTGCCTGCTAACCTCTCTTCCTCCATCCATCGCGTCAGTCACCTCTGCAGGAGGGGACGCGCGCACACACACACGCACACACACACACACACACACACACACACGCACACACACACGCACACAGCTGGACACATGCGCTTCCAGTTGACTCAACAACATTCGCAGCCAAGGACACTTTCACTCAGGTCACTGAGTTACGCATAAATGAAGGACAGTGTTGAAATGATAGTACAGTGGAGGAAGAGCCAGTGCATCACAAACAGAGAGTCTGCCAGAGACAGCGCCATAAAAAAACAACATTATCATGCAGCACAGTGCAGCTGGTTCGGTTTAGTGAGCGCAAACAAAGCCCATTATACCTCCGAGTGTGGATTCACACATAGTCACCAAAAAAAAGCTCATCAATGGAGCAGAGTTTAAAATTTGTGCATAATTACTCTGGTTCTAGTGGCTGAAGTCAAATGCTAAATGGCTTCGTCTCGCTAAAAGAACTGTTGTCTTATTTGCCTTTTTCACGGTTCGCTGCCCGTGCCCCCGTGTTAGACAGAGTTCAGCAATTTGTGGCGCATTTTCTCCCGTGGAAAAAACTGGCGTGCCCCCACCCATGAACATCAAAGCGTGGCCACACTGAGAATTCAAGCCCATTTTGGCACTGGCCCTCCTACCTTCAGATCCAGTAATTACAGCTCATGCAAGACATCAACATTATTACTCGTCAAACCACAGTGTAATAATACCACAAAGCACTTCAAAGAAGCAACTCACATTTCAGGGGAAAAATAAAAACTCATGGATTATGCATCAGGAAGGGCTGATTCGAGCGTCCAAAGCAGTTGGGGCTCATTTGGTCTCATCTGACCCAAACTTGATCGTCAGGCCTTGCGCTGGTGTCATTTGGAAGGGAAGTGATTGTTAAACCTGAGCAGAGCGCTGGACGCGTTCGCAGCATGGAGTCCGGCACGCGTTCACATGCTCACACTGCTGCTGAGTCCCACAGTGGCAGCAGCAGCAGCCGTTTGTGGGTTTAGACACTGAGGTTAAATTGCAATCCGCAAGGGTTTGACAGCCTCTCGCTGCCTATGATCCAAGTTTGTATGTTTCAATACTGCCCTCTGGTGTCTTCTTTAAAACATAACATAAAACTATGACATTTATTGGTTTTAATGCATTTTCCACAAATAAAATCAGAACATAATCAACATGCTTTGCAATATTCAATTTCAATTTATTTTTTTCACCTTAAGCAGAGGCACAATAACAGACACATACTAAGCTACTAAACTGTATCTAAGTGGAGTTTTAAGGCGCTGAGGAGTGTTTCCGTTCTATGTTGCATTCAGCTCTTTAATTTCTACTGTATGTGCGACAACCAATAAATATACATGATCATTTTAGATACTATTACTCAATTTACTCCAATTCCCCACTTCTGCTTATGGATCTTTGTCCTCATTCTGAACTGTGGCTTTGACGCCCACCAGTCCTTGGCTTCTTTCTTCATGTTTAGTGGAGTTGTCCATTCAAGGTCGCTGTGCACTTGCAGGATGTCAGTGAACTTGTATCTGTTCTCAGCGTCCATCTTGCTTGACATCATCATGTACAGTAGAGGATGTGGCTGATGCTCGCTGCAAAAATATGTTTTTGATCCTGAGCAGAGCTGACTAAATGTTTGCTGGACCCTCTCTGTTTTCAGCATTACTACATGTATACAGTAATTTAGTCATCACTTCAGCAGTTGTTGTCGTTCAGACCATACGCTGGCACAGAAAAACTCTAGTATATAACTTTAACTAAACTTTATTATAGTTCTGTGTAGTTTCTAAAAGCATAGAACAAAGCATTTTTCTTAAGTTTTAGGTGTCTGAACAAAAAAGAATCTAAGGCTGGAAAAGAACTTACGCACAGTCAGAGAATTCAAAATCAGACTCAAAAGCGTCATCTTTTATAGACTGAAGAATAGAGACAGGCTGTGAGCGAATTCTCTTTTATTGTCTTTGTCAAACCCACTGGTGGCAAACTGAAATGCTAAAACAAGATGGAGTGACACTCTTACACCCTGATGTGTGCGTCGATTCGCATTCGCACAAGCCTAAGACAATATGACACATACGTGTAGCTGTCGGGGAGACAGTGGTCACGGCGCCGTATTCACACACAGTTGTACTGAGAAGTTACATCTTTAATAAGGCTGTGACCCACTTCCTGATGGGAAGACAACAGTTTCATCCTCCCCACTCTCCACCTGCCATGACTATAAACGTCTCCAACCTTCCCAAATGTCACCCACTTGTCAGTTGTTTTAATTATTCATGGAGCGTGTCTTTTGTGTTTAGCTCAAGATGCTTAAAATGAATTTGAAACTGCCAAAACCCCAATATTCACTGTTCAGCTGTGTTTTGTCCATCACAGCTGGGTAAAATGTGAAACAAGTGTTTTCATTAATTCAATTCCACACGGCAATAAAAGGATTTAAATGTTTGCAAGCTCTTTCATAACAACTAGTGTGGAAACATTTGCTTCCTGACAATTTATCATATTTGCTTTGAATTAATAGGGATGTAAAATATTATTTAGCACTTATTGTTATAAAATAGGAGGATGAATTCCGTTTTGGCCTCATCAAAGTCAACTGAAGTCCAGTTTATTGAGCAACAGTGACACTGTGTGGTTATTTACACTCAACACGACAACTTCAAACGCCCTCACTTGCTGTTACTTTTGGCTTGTTTGTGTGTTGTCACACACATTAACAAGCTCAGTTTGTGCGCTCTATGATTAACTCTAGCCTGCAGTGTGTGTCTGTGGAAAATCATAATTCATACCTTTAAAAAAATAATTATTGTCATTGGATGCTGTTGATGTCGTTGCTTTTGAAAATATTATTTTTCTTAATTACTCTGTTGTATACTTTTAGAGGATCGTAGCAAGGGAAGCGATTGCGCCTTGTAGTTGTTGTGAAAACGCGACTACAAGGACCATGATGCATTGCACCGAAACAGTCATTATCATGACACATCTTCAACATAAGGAAAAGCTTCCTCTAAAGCGCTGTGTTCGCTAACCTTGGGCAGAGGTTAGCTACTTCCCTGGGTTAGCATTGTGACAAGCAGCTCAACACTCGACTCTGCGAGCAAAGAGGCTGTCGGGCTCCAAACCTGAGCCACGTCTGCTCTTCTGCTAGCTTTCTAGCCGCACAAGCTAGCACTTGCTAGCGTTAGCTAAATTAGGACACCGCATCTGCACGTTTAGCAATTAATGTTAGGGGGCTGCGGTCGTCATAGACGGCTGCTGTGGAGGCTTACATGTACAAGACAGCAGCAGAAGTTGGACCGAGGAGCAGCTCAAGGTAAGCAGTGAAATACTCCATGTCATTTGGCTCCTGGTGATATTCGTACTGCGGGGTTTATTTCATAAACTGCAGATGACTGGCTAAACTTGACAGCTAGTTAACTTAGCGCCATGACTCAAGAATTAAAACCAAACCAGCTCGCGCATACGCGAGGCGCTTTGCTAAAATTGTACGTTTTTTCCTAAACGGTGACACAGTCACGAGGCGATTACGGGTCATAAAGTATATTTTAATGTGCTGCCGTGTGATACGTTATCACGTGAGGCGCCGCAGCACAGGAAATGTGAGCGGAACGGAATTTTAATAATCGGACGGTTCTGCTGGGCTGCAGCTAAACTTCAACGTCCGGTGTTTTTCATTTACTGGAGATGTGTTATTCATTCACTGATATTTACTCATCTCTGTCAGACTCGTCCCGTATGTGCAGCGAACTGGTCCGGATGGAGATTAGTTGACAGCAAACAGCGGTTTGACCGTCTTGCATTGATGCTGAGGTGACCCACTTGTCTCAGCTTCCACCTGCCCTGAGAACGCATTCATATAATAACACCTCCAGAGTTTATATTTGCCCCATTCAAGTCGGTCTTTAGTCAATAATCAACTCATTGCGTTTCCTTTGCAGTAAAAGTTAATTATGACCTTCACATTTATTAATGAATGTTTAGCATTTGAAACCAAGGAGCTTCTGGGATCATGTTGCGATTTGATGTCTGGGTTTATTGCATCACTGGCTGTCAGTGTTTTCATAATATTACTGGCTGTTCTTGCACTAACACTCCATTGTGGTATTAAAGTAGTTTTGAGCAAATTGCAGATCATGTTTTTAATCCTTTTTACTGAAGTGCCCGGGGTTAAATCAGTTTGCAGTAAACATTCAAGACTCTGTAATGTTCTTTGGCCTCGATGCGTACAGAACCAAAACATGCTGTTTACGCGTTTATCTCTCTCTTCCTCTCTTTTTAACAGACACTGAAGTGAAATTGCAGTCCAAGATGAACACATCCTTCCCATACCTTCCCATGACTCTCACCTGGATCTGGAGGAGGCTGTGAGGAAAGGCAGAAGAGGAGGGAGCACCAGAGGGTTATAGACACGAGTCATGAATCTCCACCAGGTTCTCACAGGGGCTGTCAACCCTGGGGACAATTGTTTCTCTGTAGGGAGCTTCAACAATGTGCCATTCACGGTAAGATATTTAAACCTCCCAGCCATTTAGGGGTTGTGATTCTTACAGGGTTGCCAAACTGATCTGTGATGAAGCTCAAGAGATTTTTGTGCATTAAGTTGCTGTTGCATTTGTACAGTGTGGGATTTCTAGGCCAGGAAGCCTTAAGTATGTAATGACAGTGGATTAAGAATTGATTCAAGGTGTAATTAAATACTGAAACTACACTAACACTCATGTAAAATACTTGTACGAGCCTAAGTAGATTTTTTTTTAAGTACGGGTCCTCAAAGAAAGTAATTGAGTTTAGCACAAAGTCAACCATGGTTCCGTATCATGTGACTCTGCAAACCACAGTCCCATCGCAAAACATGAAATCGGTCACAGCGTAACGCAAAAGGGCAGCTATCTGCCAACCATGTCATAAGACATCTTAGTGTAAGAAGAAGAAGATTGTGTGTAGAGGCTATTGTATTAGGTTAGCGTTCCTTTTAGCAGCAGACACGTTGATACTGTGTTACAAATTCATAACAATAATATAGTACATTACTAATAATGGTAAACACACATACACTATATGATAGATAGAGTATGATAGATGTGATTTACACACACTTGCACAAACTAACCTTACAGTATGATGAATACAAAAAGTATTCTCTGCTTGGTGCAGGTACCCACATATACCATGTTATTTTCAAAGTTTAGTTGACACTTGGTCACTTAAAGTATTGACACACATAGTAACAATGTGTATGTTAGCTTAGTTAAAAAAATTAATCAAACAGCAAAGATTTTATGGCTTCATAGTCCCACCTCTCCCTTCAGTCTTGAATAGGTTACTGTAATGTGTGTTGTTTTATTGTGTGCCGTAAGCCACACCAGGTCTTGTGTAATTCGCATCATGCTTAATTGCGCAAAAGGACGTCTTTGTTGCTGCTCATTGCATGTATGAAATAGCAAAGGTAGTGCCTCTGACTGCTTGTGCACTCTGAAGCTACAGTACACTCCTCATGTTATTTAAAGCGTGGATCGATAGGAGAACTATTTCTATCCTTGCGTCTCCTTGTGAAAGAGGTACAGTCACAGTGGTTCACCGCTCATGTGAAGACCAGCTTCTTAGTGCCACAGAAATAGATCTCAGAATTCCAATTTTATCTCCTTTTACTCCAGAGCTGTCATAGGGTGATATGTTTGATGCCTTGACACTACCCTCAGGACAAGTGTAGTTCATGGAGGCTTGAATTGAACCATCATCTAATTCCCTCTAGATGGTTGTCTGCGTCATCTTCATCTATTTCCCCTTCTTGTCGCTGCCTTTTTTCCTTTGTAGGCTTATGCATCAGGCTGTGACGTGGTGATTTTGGGCAGTGACTTTGAGAGACTACAAATCATCCCAGGGGCCAAACATGGCAACATCCAGGTTGGCTGTGTCGACTGCTCACTGCGAGGTGGACAGGTAGGAATAACAGCAGTGCTCCGTCTTACAGGTTCCCTAGACGGACCATACAAACAATAGTTCCTTTTATTAGTAATAGGGTCTGTTGCACTATGCACATTAATCCCACAAGAAATTTTACTAGGGTTCCCTGCCTTTTACTTCTTTGTTTCATCTTTGCTTCATCTTCTGCCTCATCTCTTTTTTTTTTTTTTTTTTTTTTACTGTAAAGCGTTTTATATAAAGCATATCTGCATATTTAATGTTCATCTTTCATACTTCATCTTTACTGAGCATTGTGTCATTATCAACAGAGGGTTAATGCTGTAGTTAAATTCAAATGGAGAATTTTAGACTTCAAGAAATTTACCAGAGCAATAAAAACAGAACTCCGTCATAAAGTGAGAATATCACTGTGGCCTGGGCTGGGTGTAATTTTAATTATGCATGGTAGTAGCCTTATTTAAACAGAAAATATGCCTGATTTGACTCAGATGGGGCAACAGTAAACCAATATTTCACCGCTCTGCTCTTGTGATGTTTAATCCAACTCAATTGGGCCAGAACTTACACGTCCTCACAAGCCCTCAGAACGGTACAGCCTCTTTGCATGGCTGTTGAGTTAGCATGCTAGCCTGTTTATCTGTGTTCAAATCAAAGGTCAGTGGTGTATTACTGAACATTACAACCAACTACTGTGGATAAATGGAATTTATTTAGAAAATAAAAATGACCTCTCATTACCTCTAAGCAGCACCCCAGAAACAGGCAGTAATGTTAGATCCACTTTAAAGAAAACCAGCCTCTTCACTTCCAATGGAGCTTTTATGTGTCTGTTTAATATTCTGGCAGCATAATGTGATCTCTTTTTAAAGAGTCGTCATGAATATTATGAAAATGTTAATTGTTTTCTAGCTCACCCATCTTCTTGCTACTATCTTTACATGTGAGTGGTCTGTACATGGGTCCACTCTCATATTCACAAATAACTCTTCTTCACATTAGCTCCAAGTTATAGTCTGCAGTGTAATGTCATAGTATGTTTGTTTCAATTTAAATTAATGTGCAACAAAGTGCTAATTTATAAACAGAGTTGTAATGTATTATTTGTAAAACATACATCAATTTAGTTTGTATTAGAAAAATGCTTTTATGTATCAGGATGCCTTTTTTTCCGCTCACAGATCGCAGCTTCCTATGGAAGCATTGTGTGTGTCTTTGAACCTGTTCAGCATCCGGATCAAAAAGATGCATCACTGACTGTGAGTAGGCCACTTTACAGTATCTTCTAGTTATAGTATACGTTGATGTATTTGGATTATTGTGTAAGTTTTGATTCCTGAGAACAACCTATACCGAAAAACATAACATTGTACCTTCAAATATGAGAAAAGACACAAAACAATGTACAGTACAGTATGTACATATTTATCTAAAGTAAATATTGTATGAAGCCTTACAGATATTGTGACTGTCAATATTTACTGATAAACATTAAACATGACTCTTGTGATTGCAAATTGATTTTTGTTGTGCCCGCTGAAGTTGTTGTGGCCACAAGAGGTAACATAAAAATAAATTGTAATGGAAGTGCAGTGATAATTATACAGTACTTGCAGCCACACACATGCACACAGGCAACAAACTTTAACCTCATGTCAATTCTAACCTCTATAGCAAGTACAAGGTCACACGCTATACACATCCTCTCCCACCGTCTCTCCTACAAACGTATAGGGGCAATTCAACTTTATTCTGTAAGATTGCTGAATTTCTTAAGATCTGTGCCGTTCCAATGAGTTTTCCATTTTTTGGTTAGGACCCACTCAACCGTTAGCTAAACCAAATGAGAACGATAATCCAAATGTGCCCAAACAAGTGGTGCATTAATAGAATACCTTTATTGTCCCGCAATGGGAAAATGACTATGTTGCAACAGCACAAACACATACTGTATAGACATATAAATAGAAGAAATAGCATAGTATTAATATTAATAATAATAATAATAACACAATAATTATAAGAATTTAGAAATCATCATTCATGAGGTTTTGCTTCCAGTTTAAATTCTGTTACTTTCTTTCTGAACAGAAATCGCGCTGCCAATGGCAGAAGACTGGTCAATTTGTATTACAGTCTATGGTATGCAACCTGGCCTGGCACCCCACAGGTACCTCTATAGAGAGTCTTGTCTTAATGTGACACAAAAATATAATACCAGTGTCCTCAAACGTTTTAAAGCAAATTATGTGACCTAACATATAGTTGTTGCTGAAACAGTGAACGTGTTTTTGTGCCTCCAGGTACCACTCTTTTAACAGGCTCTAGTAGTCTCCAGTTGTGGTCTGATGCTGATGGAGGAAAGGATGAGGTTGAAGGAGGAGGAAAGCAAAGAGACATGACCATAAGTGACAGTCGTTCTGCCTGGAGGTGCATCTGGCAGAGCAAGTAAGACCTGAGAAGTGGACAATAAATATGAGAGGGGACTTTACAGTATTTGTAGTGAACAGAAATATTTTTATGACATCTTGTATTGTTCTTTTATTATATAACTTTAATAAGTACTTAGTTTTAAATGAATTTAATTTCTCATCTTGCAGCACAGCCTCTCCTGTCAATTTAATGAAGTTCTCTCCTGATGGTGAATTTTTTGCCACTGCCGGTCAGGTAACTTACTTTTATTGGCTAATGTGTCCAAGTCTTGTTTGCATTGTTAATCCATTCTGTCAAACACAAACATTAATTGGACACTATTACTGGTCTCTAATTCTGGCTATGCACATTTGTGGCACATTTGTCTCTATCCAGGATGACTGCCTAGTAAAGGTATGGTACAGCACCAGTAAGTGGAAGTCAAGTGTTTGCAAACTCTTCACACCTCCAGAGCCCAGTGTCATTGTCCAGGGAGAGCTGGCCTTCTCCTTTGTTTACCTGGCTCATCCCCGTTCTGTTACGGGCTTATCTTGGAGGAAAACCAGCAAGTACATGCCACGGTAAGAAAAGTAGAAGCATGTCTGTAATTAATGTATTGTTTCAACTGGCTCGTTCAGACCTACGTTACAGTACAGCTTACTACAACAATAACAGTACAACTTAGTAGGCATGAGTTATCTCACAGGAATTGATCACCGCCTTAGGCGGATAGACTATAAAGCCAGAAAGCACACGGGTGTCAAAACCAGTTTTTAGACCAGTTTGGCTGGATTCTGCTACTGTTTTTTCCTCTTAGTTTATTTAGCCGCCTAGTATTACTTTGTTGGTTCTGTGAAAATGAAGGAGCTTTTACGCAGAAAATGTTTAACACAGGTTAGACAATGTGTAGTATTACAATAGGTTTACAATAGCCCTCATGCATACTCTGCTTTGTTCCAGCACTTTTACTTGATTTAAATTGTCATAAC
This sequence comes from Betta splendens, assembly GCF_900634795.4. Classification (NCBI taxonomy): domain Eukaryota; kingdom Metazoa; phylum Chordata; class Actinopteri; order Anabantiformes; family Osphronemidae; genus Betta; species Betta splendens. The sequence continues at coordinate 24,821,379 of NC_040889.2, read as the reverse complement.
ATTGACTAAATTTCTATTTCATTATTTCCTCCTCCTCCTTCCATCTCGCTCCATCTCCTTGAACAGAGGTGCGGTGTGTAATGTTCTGCTCACCTGTTGCAAAGACAGCGTATGTCGGCTCTGGGCAGAGACACTGTTGCCAGGTGACAGCCTCCTGTATGGTCACCATGACAACTATTCTTCTGACCAACACAGTGACTCAAACAGATGTGCTGGACCTACTGGGAAACACACTAGTGATGGGAAGACACAAGGAAAAACTGCACAGGACGTAAGTGGCTTTAGTGCAGTGGCATTTTATGAAGACTCGCTTAAAAAATATGTTCCCCCCCTTATTTCTCTGATTTGGCCCCATGGTCTTCATACAACTTTGAATACATAGCTAACATCACATTTTATTTTAGGCTCAGAAAATAAGATTTACAAACTTTCAAGCATCACAGTTGGTAAAATTAGATCTGCTATATTTTTCCTAATGGCCCCACAGACAGGCACCATCCCCCAATTTTTTTTTTTTTGCCTGGCAATGAAAAATGAATAGTACAAATGACCTTAAAAAATTCTAAAATATACATTTTCATTGGATCACTTTAGGAAACTGAGCATGAAAAAACAAAAAGAAAACAAAAAGTCAATATGGGAAATGAATTTACTATCACATACAGTAACAGCGTGGTTAAAAAGCTGTTTTTGTCTCTTAATACGACACCTCACAATTATAGGTTTGACTTTTAATGGTGGTTTTATTTTATTGTTTTGCTGCTGCAGGCTCACTACAATTTAGGTATATTCAACGTTTTGACCTTGGTTGTTGACAGCCTACTTACTTTAGCCTCCAACCACAATATTTAAATCAGTTCTAATGCGGATATTTACATGCGTATGGCTGTTACTGGTTCTCTCAGAGCTGTAGGCACAGGAGGCTACAGGAAAAATAGGTATGCAAAATGCTCTCCTCTGCCCCAGGCCAAGTCTGTAAGTGTACATGTGTGGAATTATTCATTAAAACCTGACTGTGCTGGATGACCAAGCACGAGTCCGAGTGTAAGGGCCTCATTTATTAGACCTCCCATGATGCCTAGGGTGGGATGAAAAGTACAGGATTTCTGCATAATTAATTAAGTTAATGAAGCCCAGAGCTTCTTGATAAGGATTATATTTGAGAACCTCTGGAGCAAACTGTTTTATGGGATCTAACCTTACTGACATACGTTTTCCTCACAGTTGAATTTTCAAGAGCTGCAGCACTACTCTTCATATCGGGATGTTCCCCAGCCGTCTCTGACCGGCTTCCTGCCACACCTCCAGAATCATCCTCACTTCAGCCACAAGAGGAGCAGCACCAACACGCCACATGCCAACGCACTCTGCCATTTTCACATTGCTGCAAGCATCAACCCAGCTACTGGTGAGGCTCGGGGTTTACCCCAGAACAAGCTACAGTACAGTGGCAACTTCTCAAAATGTAGTGATAAGTTAGAAGTTTATCATGCTTTGGGTCCTGCTCCTACAGTACTGAACATATTAGTTATACCTGAAATATTAAGCAAACATGAAGTCTTATAGGAGGTCAGAGAGCCTCACCTCTGTATTTCTAAAAGGAAAAAAACCTACTGTTTGCTGATCGCATAGGTTTATTGATTTAACATCCTGGGGAGCTTTGTGCTTTGCGAGGGCTACTCAGGGTAAAAGTGGGGCATTTTGATTATGTGTTTTTGTGGGGGATGCTAATTTGACCTGAAAAAATCTCGTAGATTGCTTCAGCCTTGAGGCAGTGAATCTTGTATTTTTCAGTCTGCATGGTTGAATTATGTTTTAGCATACTTCCAAACATACTCCTATTCAGAAAGTGAGTTTGCTGCAGCTGATGTGTGTGTGTGTGTGTGTGTGTGTGTGTGTGTGTGTGTGTGTGTGTGTGTGTGTGTGTGTGTGTGTGTGTGTGTGTGTGTGTGTGTGTGTGTGTGTGTGTGTGTGTGTGTGTGTGTGTGTGTGTGTGTGTGTGTGGTGCATATCTACAGTAATTTGATTAAATTTGTACTATTTGCTTCTTTCGCTAATGTTTGCATCACTCTTTATCACAGACATTCCTCTGCTGCCCTCCATCTCCTCTCTAAGTGCTGCGGATGATGAGGAGACTGGAAGTCTTTTTACTGTCCACTGGCTGAACAACAAAGAGCTGCATTTCACTTTAGCCATGGAAGTCTTCCTGCAGCAGCTCAGGGGTAGTTTGGAGCAGCAAAATGAAGGCTCTAATGAAGGTGAACTAAAATATTAGCATACCAGGTTACTTTCACCTGGAAGCTGATAAAGCTACTGTAGACTCAGACGTTCCAGTCAGATCATTTCATTAGGTGCAATGATTTGTCTTTCCCTCCAGAACTTGATGGCGAGGATAATGTTGATGAAGAGGTTAATGGTAGCAAAGCAAGTGACCCCCAGGAGCTTCCTCTGGCAGCAGTGGGGCACCAAGTGGATGTGTTGCTAGAGGAGTGGAATAAAGGAGCAGATATGTTGTTCAGTATTCATCCCATGGACGGCTCACTGTTAGTCTGGCATGTGGACTGGTTAGATGAATACCAGCCAGGAATGTTCAGACAAACTCAGGTATATTTTGTGTTTATGTAAACAGTGGGATGTTAATAATTATATAAGTGTGTTGATGATTTAATAACAGCCTCAATTCTCCTTTTTAGCTGTCTTTTAAAATGTCTTTTTTCTAATTTGTGCTGTATTTGATTAAATAAATGACTTTAGGATGGGAAGCTACAGTTAAGCAAATATTCATTATGTTTCTAACGTGTAAATAATACCACTGTAAACTAGGACTTTTCATTGGTCAGTATTTTAAGCAACTTTTCCGCTTTAACAACTTGAGGATGTGTTAAAGAATTAATTTATCATCCAAACAAGGCTGTAAATCTTTCTGACAGCGGCGATGGTCTAGTTCTTAGTCTGATGGTTTCTCATCCAGCCGTTCACACAATTATATTCTAATTATGTGTGACGTCTTATGAAATAAATAAAAAAAAATCTCAATGCATTTTTATTAGCAGTGAGATAATCAGAGTCTTATGACCTGGCAGTTAGCTGGAAAAGGCAGCAGAAACAAACCCAAGTTTAATTAATATTCAATCTGTTTCAGCCTGACTGCTTTAATTGCCTAAAACAGGCAGGCTCTTGGTATTCAGGTATTGTGCAGCACTGTTTTTTCCTTCATTAAATTAAAGGTGCAAATGAAGAAGACTTTCTCCCTTGAACCTCAATCACTTTCTTAGTGATCACTTAATTTCACAAAGACATTTATCACTCAGGCTTTGAACAAAAACAACCCTTTTAGGTCAAACTATTTCAAATATTAGTTTTTTGGTGGCACCTACTATATGGACATAAAATATTTTTTAAGCTAATTTAATTTTCAAGTTGAGTCTTTTATTTATTTGACTGACTAATCAATTTCAGAGTTTCTGTTGCTGTAGATTTCATTGTTATGTCTCTCTTTGTCTCACAGGTGTCGTTTGTGTCCCGTATCCCTGTAGCCTTCCCTGCAGGCGATGCAATCTCACTGAGCCACAGTGTTGTCATGTATGCCTGCAACAAAAATGTGGATCTTGCAATCCAACATGGCAGACAGCGACCGCCTGGGACCACGCTGCCTCGAACCAAATCAGCTCTAATAAGCTACGGAGGTCAAGGAAAAGCCGCCCCCAGCAGTAGTCTGCGACTTAGCATTTTCACCCCCAATGTCCTTATGATCTCCAAACATGACGACGGCTCCCTGAACCAGTGGGCAGTCAGTTTTGCGGAGGACTCCGCTTTCTCCACTGTGCTGAGCGTCTCTCATAAGTCACGGTTCTGTGGCCATCGTTTTCACCTCAATGACCTAGCATGTCACTCTGTACTCCCTCTCCTCCTCACCACCTCACACCACAACGCCTTGAGGACACCGGAGGTAGACAGCATCCTGGCCCCTCCAGAGGCCTGCTCCTCTGGTTTCTCTCAGTCAGCTTCTATGAGCCGTAGGTCACGGGCCAGCAGAGTCTCCCTGGGCACTGTGTCCCAGGATCCCAATGCTATCTACAGTGAGCTGATTTTGTGGAGAGTGGACCCTGTTGGTCCGTTGTCTTTGTCAGGGGGAGTCTCTGAGCTAGCACGGATCAATTCTCTCCACGCATCAGCGTTTGCTAATGTAGCCTGGCTACCCACGCTCATCCCCTGCAGCTGTTTAGGTATTACATATCTTTATTATTTTGAGATGCTGCATATATTGTATGTATATACTGTAGCTGATGCTTTTCAATGTTCTTTTTCCCAACCCTAGGTGCTTACTGTAACTCTCCCAGTGCCTGCTTTGTGGCAAGCGATGGCCACTCTCTTCGGCTGTATCAAGTAGTTATTGAAGCAAAGAAACTCTTGAGTGAGCTCTCCAACCCTGAGATATCAGTAAGTCATCAAACAGAATCCTTAAACTGAGAATACGAAGTTAACAGCAAGCCACATTCGAATTTGAAGTGATCCTTCTAACTTGTTGCATCCCAGTTAAAGCCAGTTAGAAATTAAGGTTAATTGTCCTTGAAAAAAAAAGTTTCTTTGATAAAGAGTTTTATTTTTTGTTTCTTTTTCTTCAGGTTTTTTCTTTTAGAGCACATCATTGTTGTGCTCCAGGATAATGAATTACTGGATTAATGTTTGTTCTCTTCTAGAAATATGTTGGGGAGGTTTTCAACATCATCAGTCAGCAATCCACAGCAAAACCAGGATGCATCATAGAGCTGGATGCCATTACTGACTTTGTAAGTATACTGTACGTGAATCCCATTAAATGCGGATATAATAAACCAGTATTATATTTAAAATCACTGTTTGGCTCTTCTATTTTATACTATGAAATACTGTGCTACAGACGTTTTACAAGGTCAAAATATTTTTAACAAACCTTCCCTTCACCCTCAGGCGGTTTGTGCTGGTTTGTGTGTCTTTGCGTGTTTGTGTAAAATTAGCAGAATGTGTTTCCATGTATTTACTCCACAGCAATTGAAGCCTTTTGTTTAGGCTCTGCAGGTAGTCTCTAATCTTTGCTCTTGTTCTCTACAGCAGGGGAAGGAGACTCAACTCCTGCATGTTTTTGAGGAGGAGCTGATCCTCGGGAGTGAGAGAACAGATACGACACAGAAAACAGCTCCTCATAATAGTACAAGCATCTTTTTTTCTCTAATTCAGCCTTTGAAATTTTTTTGAGTGTTTTTAATAAAAATAAAACCTAATGCTGTGTGTTATCTATGCAGCCTCTGGTGAGCCACCTTTCTCAGCACGTTTTTTCCTGGTGGTGGTTGAATTGACCCCAACAGGCCGCTCGCTCCTGCACATGTGGCATCTTCATCTTGTTGCACAACCCATCACTATGGGTGGGTACCTTTTTAAACCACCTAAACAGTCGTTGGATCTTTAGGAATGTTGTCTAAAATTACAATTGCAGACTTCTAACACAGGGTCTGTGAAAAGTAAGAGTAAAGTATGATTGCTGTCTAACTATTTCTCGTCGTATTGTTTGTGTCCCCACAGAAGAGACAGAGAAGGATGCGACCGCAGCATCCCCATTAGACGGCTCTCAGTTTAACTTTGACACATACAGTTCTCCAGTAATTCAAAAGAATAAACCCTGCACGTCCAATCTGCAGAGCGCCTGTCGCCTCAGCCTGACAACACACAGCCTATTTAGTCAAGAGATGGCGCTGCCTGAAGGGGTGGAGGCCATCAGTGTTACACCCTCAGCAGGTGAGAGACAGTGAGAAACCGGTTTCTAAATGGTGTTTGCTTTTGTCTGCACGTGAAACTTCAATCAAGGATCTTATATATTAAGATGAGAAATAGAATTTAGTTTTTAAAAGTTTTTCTAATAAAGTGCATTGTCTTGTCATTTTCTAGGTCACTTGAGTGCATCTTGTTCGCTGCCATCTGACCGTGTCCCTTACCTCCTTGCTACTTCCTGTTCTGATGGAAAAGTTCGCTTCTGGAGGTGTAATGTCATGGCCACAGAGTCCTTGAGTATGGAAAACCGGGCTTACCAGTGGGAGGAATGGCCGCTCCTTTTAGAGGAGGGGCTTCCCAACAGCAGTGCAGTGAGCGTACCAGGTCGCCCCATTGAGGTCAGCTGCTGTCACACTGGACGGATTGCTGTTGCCTACAGGCAGACTCCAAACTCGCTGAAATCCAAATCTCACCTGAATTCTGAGACACAGTCCACTTCTCCCCCCACCCTGGCATCCTCCCCCTACCTGACCCCCACTGTTACAGTACAGCGTAGCCCAAATCACACTCTAAGCCTCAGTGCAGCCAATACCAAAGCGCCTCTGGTCCATATTGGCATTTTTCAGTGTGAGTCCACAGGTGGTTCCCAGTGGATTTTAGAGCAGACTATCGTTCTGGACGGCACGGATCCCTCTGCCGACTACGATGTCAGCAGTAGTTCAGGAGAAAGTACAGATATTACAATAGATTTCTCGTTGCCTAACGACAACTGTGTTGGTTCTAATAGCAAGAGCCTGGTTCATTTGGATTGGGTTTCACAAGAGGATGGGTCACATGTTCTGACTGTGGGCATTGGGACAAAGATTTATATGTATGGTCGTCTATCTGGGAAGCCTCCAGAGCTTGGTCTGTCATCTGATGCGGGTAGAGATCAGAGCTTGCTGCGCCTGGTTCTGCTTCGATCAGTAGATCTGGTGTCTTCTGTTGAAGGCTCGCTACCCATCCCTGTGTCACTTTCCTGGGTGCGAGACGGCATCTTGGTAGTGGGCATGGACTGTGAGATGCATGTGTACTCCCAGTGGCAGCCGCCAGCGCCTCCCAAACCCAATGTTATTATTTCCCAGGAAACAGACATCAGCAGCAGTGTCTCCTCAATAATCTCAGCTGTCAGACAGAGCCAGGAGGAGGTTTTTAACTCTGCGGTGCCCATGTCTTCACTGGCCCCTCCCAGAAAGGCTTTGACGAGATCAATGATGAGCCTTGCTCAGAAGCTCAGTGGGAAGAGAACAGCTTATGACCTGCCTGTAGAGAAGGAAGATTCTGGTCTGTTTGAAGCAGCGCACCAACTTTTTCCAACTCTCCCTCAGTATCATCCTGTACAGTTACTCGAGCTAATGGATTTAGGAAAGGTAAGTCGGTTATTATCCATACCCACATATATGGTGTTTTACATTTTGTCTTGCCAAGAAGGACAGTTATATTAGATTTGTAACATAATTTGTGTATCTTAAGGTTCACCGTGCTAAAGCCATCCTCTCCCATCTGGTGAAATGCATTGCTGGAGAAATCGTGGCACTTAAAGACAGCGCCGCCAATCCTGGGAAGCGTTTTCGCTCTCGAACAATCAGCGCCGGAGGAAGCACGGCCAGAGACCCAAAAATGTTCAGCAAATCAGAGTCGTCCACCCCTGATTACACAGAGATAAGCTCCATCCCCCCCTTACCTCTGTACGCCCTTCTAGCAGCTGATGAAGATACATCACCAGCACCTGGTGGGTAAACAACTGCTGTGGTCTAAAAAACAAAAGAAGAACGGCGAATTCTGTCTATCTAGTTATCAGTGTGTTTATAAATTATGTGATTGTCACTTTTTAGTTTTTGGTGACAAATGACAGACATAAAATGAGTATAGAAACAAGATCAGTGAAATTATATTTACCAAATAAAAATGGCCATATTTATCTTCCCAGCTATGAGAGGCTGATATTATATGTTGCGCTTGGATATTTTTTCACTCTAAGGACACAAAGTCAAAACAATAAATGTAAATGTAAAAATAACAAGTTCACCTTTTGATCCACCGTCTCCTCAGCAGGAGACTACTCTTCCTCAGGTGTAATTCTGTGCTGCTGTGTTCCTGCTTACAGGTAAAGTGGACAGTGTGAGTGGAGACAGTGGGCATGGTTCCAGTCACACAGATGCCTATGATGAGCTCTTTCATACACCCAGCATAGTGGATGTGGACCCTCTGGACAGTGATAAAGAGGAAACTGGGAACAAGGTCAGTTTGTGTTGGCAGGTGCTTTATTGAAATACATTTAGGCTTTTTGCTGTTGGTGTGTAGCTAAAATGTTTAAATGGTATAGTATAGCTTTTATGTATATTGCTGCTTCAAGGTTAAATCATTTGTTGATTCCAGTCTTGACAAACTAGTATTTTATTTCATGCCCCTCTCTCTAATCAATAGGTCTCTTATAATTACTTTTGCAACCTGTCCACTTTCCTATACTTTCTTATTTCCTATATGTAGGTTATTGACCTCTCCCAGTACAGTCCTACCTACTTTGGTCCAGAACATGCCCAGGTTCTGTCCAGCCACCTTCTCCACTCCAGTTTACCTGGATTAACTCGTATGGAGCAGATGTCTCTCATGGCGCTGGCTGACACTATTGCTACCACAAGCACAGACCTCAAGGACAATCAGGACAAGAGCAAAGGTAATATACCACTGAAAAGGTTGGTTTGAAAACAGTAGATAGGTTTATTACACTGCTACCTTTTTGTAAAGCATCAGGAAGAACATTCTGTTGTTCATTTATCAGGTGGAGAGACACTAGATGAGTGCGGTCTCAAGTTCCTCCTGGCTGTCAGGCTGCATACCTTCCTCTCTACCTCCATGCCGCCAGCACACCGAGCACAGCTGCTACGGCAAGGTACAATCAAACCCTTGTGAATGGGGGCATGTCAGTGCTGATGCAAAGGAGCAAGCGACAACTGTAACATTTAACTCGCTGTATTGTCTGCTGTCGTACCAAATACAAAATATATTGTTATTCGGTGCACAATGGGTGGAGAGACACAAGCAGGCGAAAGACAAATAGACATTTCTGTTCTGATGTGACAAACACACAGAAACTGATCACTACCCAGCTAGTAGAGACACTTTGAAAAACAATAAATTGTATTGTGCTTCTCTAAGAGCCATGTTTGTAAAGCATAGAAATCCCCAAGTCGTTTCTGAGTAATTCTTACAGTACTACTGTATATTTGTTGCCCCAAAGCAGCTTTGCTCTCTATAAGAAAAGCGTATCCTCCCTGTATGTTTTTGTTTGGAGTCTGTTTTTTAATCCCTGCAGCAGAAAACAGGAGTTGACAAAGCTGCACCTACTGAGAGCTGCCTTGCCAAAGTGCTCCATTCTACACAGCTGTCCACTGTTTAATTTCATGCAAGCCAAAATAGCATTTGGTTACTATAGTGAACGTGTATTTTTGGAAACCAAGTGGAGATCATTTTCATGCAGTGAAACGGTGTCAGGTTTTTCTTCTGCTTTTTTCACCTTTATGCTCGTTGCACTGATGCAGCAGCACACACCACAGCAACACATACTCTTGCAGACATCCAACACTGCCCGTGTGCCTAAGTGGGGCTATTAATTTAAGCTTTTCAGCTTGCTGCTTAAAGATGTCCCTGCACTCAAGTGCCCACATCACTACCAGGACACCTCTGTGAGGATCTATGAAGTGCACCTCAATTAAGTGGGGCTTTTCTTAATTGTACATTTATGACCGTAAAATAATCTGTTATGATTGCAGTTGAGCCATCAGCATTTCATCTTTGTCCGCTCCCAAATAACTCCTTAGGGGGCAGCAGTACAACACTGTAGCTATGAGAGGAAACAATTGCCTTGAGTAATATTAATCCTCACATAGTTGATGTTCATCATGTTACATTTCTGCAGGACTGTCAACATGTCATTATGCCTGGGCCTTCCACTCTGAGGCTGAGGAGGAGCTGCTGAACATGCTGCCTGCTCTACAAAAGGGAGAGCCCACTTGGCCCGAGTTGCGCTCCATGGGCGTGGGCTGGTGGCTGCGAAGCACCAACAAGCTGCGCAGGTGTATTGAGAAGGTAAGACAAGTAGTCAATTTGAAAGCAGTGCCAAACATTTCCTTCTTTAAAGCACAGACTGAACCCATTTTTATTTGGATTGTCTCCTTTTTTGTAAAATATTCTATAAATAAAAACGTCAGAAAAGATGTAACGTTTTCAATAAAGCTACAACTTGTTCTCTGGATAAGGCTTCACTCTCTAAGCTGAGGAGGTGTAAGCTGTGTTTTCTCCGTTTCTTTTTTTTTTAGGTTGCCAAGGTTTCCTTTCAGAAAAGCAATGATCCTCTGGATGCTGCTATATTTTACCTTGCACTAAAAAAGAAGGCAGTGGTCTGGGGATTGTACAGGTAGGCAGAACTGAGGAGATTTAGCATATGAAATACAGCTGCACACATAGTTATCACAGTGCTTTCCCTATTTCGTGAAGAAGATTAGTTCTGTCAGATTACTGAAGACCTATGGCACCAGTTTGTTGTTTGAAAGCATGATTTTGTTCTCTGCAGGTCTCAGAAGAATGCCAAAATGACAGAGTTTTTTCACAACAACTTCACTGAGGACCGGTGGAGAAAGGCCGCATTAAAAAATGCCTTTTCTCTGTTGGGAAAACAGCGGTTCCAGCATTCTGCAGCCTTCTTCCTTCTAGCTGGCTCCCTGAAGGATGCTGTGGAGGCAAGTGGAAAATAGACATGACACAGTGTTTGCAAGAAGCACTTGTTCCTTCAGCTGCAAGTGCCACTTGCCATTCTGCAAAAGCTGAGCTGGAAGCCTTGCTTTCAGTACGAGTTAAGTCAAGTGCTGCTCATTTTCATTTGCACAGTGTCTGTGGCATTATAATTGTGCCGTTTCCAACCATTCATAGTCAAGGGCAGCATTTGATGAGATGGTGAAAAGCAGTGAAGCCACATTTGCAAAAACAGACCTCACCAGCTGTGTTTCTGTCGTTTTTATTATTAAAGCAGCCCAGTGCACTCCCACAGTGGTGTCTTAGTCAAAGGCTTTTAGCACAATACACTGAAGAATTATTAATGTTGGCAGTTGACTCCTGGGTGTTGAAGCCTTTTCTTTTTTTAATAAGAATTTGCAACAGCATGTCATCACATTTATAAACCAGTAGAACTACACTCTTGCAGTATGCTCCCACCACTGGCCTTGTTTTATGAACACATATTTACATGCTTTTCCTACTGTAAATGTAAAAAGGTGTATTGAATTTCAAAACTACACAGCACATGAAGCTCACATGAAGCAGGCGGATTCTGGTATTCTGTTTTATCCTGTGTGCTTAACCTTTTATTCCTTTCAAGGTTATTTCTGTTTAGAAAGTCCCTGAAGCAATGAGTCACATTATTTCATCTGTGTGAGTAACAGGAGCTTCTCTAGCATGTTATGGAAATGAGCATCACCCGGGCAAAGGGCTGTCATTGACTTTGTGTTAGCGTTTCTGGCTAAGAGGTAGTCTAATTGAAATGCACCTCACATCTCACCAATTTGGAGCAACTACGACTGTACACTATCATCATTTATTTGGTCCTCTCCTTCACATGCTAAAATCATAGCTTCCTTCATTTTTCATTTTTGTCCAGGTGTGCTTAGAGAACCTGCAAGACCTACAACTGGCACTAGTGATCACCAGACTGTATGAATCTGAGTTTGAGACTGCATCCACCTACAAAAAGATCCTCCAAAGACATGTTCTGGGCCAAGACAAACAGGTCCACAGTCTCCACTATTATTATCTGTATTAAAAATACTGTTTCATCAAGTGTTGACTCTTCAGCTTTTTGATAATGCATGTACTGCAGAAACCAATAAAAAATACAAATTCATTTCAGATTCCAGTCAATGAGGACCCGTTTCTACGGAGCATGGCTTACTGGGTCCTAGAGGACTACAGCAGAGCCTTGGACACTTTACTGGAGCAGCCTAAAAACATGACCAGCTCTAGTCCAACTGAACAAAGCACCGGTAGGTCTGCAGTGCTCTTTGGGATAACTTACTTTTTTTGTGTTCTTAAAGGTTTGTATGTCAAATACCACTCTCTGTCTTTCTCCGGCAGCTTCCTCTTTTGTGTCTAGATCTAACCCTGAGGTTTTCAACTTTTACATCTACCTCCGCACCCACCCGCTCCTCCTTCGCCGCCACTTCAGCTCATCAGAGAAGGCTAAAGTTGGCCTGACCACCGAGTGCCGTAGGGCCAGCTCCATTAGCCTGGAGGAAAGAAGACTGTTTTTCACAGCAGCACATGCACACCTGCAAGCCGGCTGCCCCATGCTGGCACTGGAAGTCCTCTCCAAGATGCCCAAAGTCCACAAGCATTCCAAATTGTCCAAAACCCAGAATGCAAGCATGGCTACTGACCTTAGTGTTGGGAGTAAGAATGAACAATCATCAGATCCAGATTGGTCCCAAACAGCCCTGAACGGCTATGATTCCGATAGAAACAGCTTATCCAACAGCCAGTCGGATTCAGTGTTAAGTTTTGACTGGAGCCAGCCGTCAGTGACTCTTCCAGATGAGCCTCTCGAGCTGAAATGGGACAGTGACAAAGATGATGAAGATAAAGATGATGAGGATGATGAAGGAGAAACAAAAAATGCTAAAAGTGATATAACTGCAGATAGCACCAGCGTGTTCCAGGACACACAGGATGCCGCGTCACCGCTAATGGAGACGGTGACAGAGGAGGACAGTGGGGAGAGCAAAGACTTCATTGCACCGTCTGATGACATATTGGCAGCACAGCTGAAGTTCACTGCCTGCTTGAAGATCATGACTAATGAGCTCCGGACTCTGTCAACAGGATATGAACTGGATGGAGGAAAGCTACGTTACCAGCTCTACCAGTGGTTAGAGAGAGAGGTAAATGCAGTCACATACAGTACCTACACTTTCTCAGACGCAAGTGTTAGAATTCTGATGTATATGTTTTCATTTTATTGAAGCCTTTTTCAGGATCTCTCTATAAAACCTGTATATGTGCATAACTCCCACACATCTCTCCTATCTCCGTGTGTACAGTCAGTTTGTGTATATTTTTATACAGAGACACAGACTTTTATATGTATGTTTATGTAAAGCTCATGATCCACATCAATAGGGATTTTACAGAAATACAGTATCTGCCATTTCTTGTGAAAACATCTTCCCACACATGGAAGGTAAATATTATAATTAATGATTAGTTTGCTTAAAAGATGTTTTCTTTTCCCCAGGTGGTGGCTCTTCAGCGTTGTTGCAGCTATAAGCCTCGCCTGCCGGAGTTGTGTGTGAGTGGTGATGCTTGTGTTTCTGGGTTGCTGGAGGAAGAGGTAGGTGTGCACAGCTGGGTACAGTATTTCTACACCTGTTGGATGTAGATGAGGAAAGATTTATGCAATGCTTATCATAAAAAAGGATTAAGACAACAGCAGAGTGAGTCTCTATAATTTGTGAAAGAAGTTTTTTTATATATAACATCGTTAAGATGCTGTTGAGACCCTTCTGACATGCTGTTGTAAAATGTGCTCTAGTCTATATAATTCAGTTTCAGCAGACAACCTGATTATAGGATCTGGTTGTGTAATCTCAAATTTGAATTACAGTTTAGAGACCTGGAACTATTTTATTGACATGAAGGATTAATGTATATTGTTTGTATGATAGCGGCTTTTAGCCATCCCTGTGGTTTTTCATTTGAACACTACCCAGCTGGATAATATTGATGCTGATTGACTTAGCTAGGAAGCTAATAAAGTACAAATGGTTTTCCAGCCTGGGAGTCCTCGTGGTGACAGCCAGAAGAGCAGGAGACACTGGCTGCAGAGCAACCAGCCCTTACTGAGGATGTTTCTGAGCTACTGCAGCCTGCATGGGTCCCACGGAGGAGGACTGGCTTCAGTGCGCATGGAGCTCACACTGCTGCTTCAGGAGTCCCACCAGGTAATTAAAACGTGCAATTGTGTACAAACATTTACTAAGGGTAAGTAAAGCTACAGTAGTAGTTTATTGATATTATATAATTGATCACATATATTCTCATTAAAGGGAAGGATGCTGAACAAAGTACAAACAAACTGCAACATGAGGCCGTCTAATAGCTTGTCAATCTTGCCAGAACATATAAATACTCCCTAGATCTGCTCATTGTGCTTTACCTGTTCCAGCAAAGGGACTGACAGGTTGTGCTGAATCTTCAGGCTCCTTTGGGAGGTTCTGCCTTAGGCTGACTATTACAAGGTTGAGGTATATTTTGGGACATAAACAACTTGATGAACCAACATGGGAACAATGCTCTTGAATGCTAGCACAGTCGTTGGGCACTGGGAGGCCGCTCTACACTTCTGCTTTGATTTTGGAATAAAAGCACAATCTGTTTCCTGAGATTTGGCACAGAGTTGTGGAATTTCTGTTATTGTCTAAAACATTTTTGTATTTTTCTTTTGTTCTGACTTCAGTTGATCCATAGAGCCCCTGCTGTGGACTTTGGTGACTGGTTGTGTATAAGAATACCACAGTTCTATGTTTCTCATGCTTGATGAATCACAGAGGTCCATGTTGGAATGTAGTCAACACAAACAAAACCAGAGCCCCTTCCCCCAACAGCCAGCGTCTCTTTTTGCTATTTAAACGTCACACATAGCTGTCATGTACAGGATTGGGTACAACACGCCACTAGTAGTAGCTTACTCTGTTTTGGGTTTTTTTGCCTTGAAAAGTCTGTTCTACTGTTCAAAACGGCATCCCTAGTTGATAGTCGTCTTTGTGAGCTGTTTTCTTTGCCCTCTAAATGTCTAAAAAAATAAATTTAGAACGTGGAGTGCTCACTTGCTTTTAGAGTTCTGATGTGGTGTTTTTAAAAGTGTCTTTTTGTGTCTTTTTTGCTTCGTGAAAACACCATGTGCACCCGTCTTTTTTACGTGAAACTAACCGCATCCTGTACTGAGCAGCTCTGTCCCTCTCTGACATCTGCAGGACGACTCCTTCCAATCAGCGCTGACATCCAGTCATCAGCCTGCGTCGATCCCTCTGCTGATGGCTTGTACCGCTAACGTTAAGACGGTGGTGGCGAATCCCATTGTCTACCTGACCAATCTAACTCATGACATCTTACAGACCATCAATGCACTTGACTCTCCTCCACATCCTGATGTTGTGAACAATGAGGTGAGGCATTAATGCAGTTTGATAAATGCCATGACTTTGCCGACGCTAAATGTAGGGTTTGTATGTATGTATGGTTTTCATAAAATGTGTATGCAAACATTTTAGTCATTAGTTTAAACTACGCTTCTTTTTTCAGATCTACGTGATGCACACGCTGGCTGCCTCTTTGTCTGCCTGTATTTATCAGTGTCTGTGTGACGGACAAACCTACAGGTGAGCAACTCTTATCCATGAATAGACTTTTAATTATGAAAGCTCTTCTACAGTGTAACTCAAAAAGGGTTGAGCTCCTGGTGTGTGTCTAATGAGCAGTTTATCTTATCTTTGAAGTGAAGAGCATTGTTTATTCGAGACACACATTCACCAGCTCCCAGCAATTATAGCAACCCTGCAGGTCTTAATAATCAGTATCAATAAAATGCTTATTTGTGTTTTAAGATTTGATCCAAGAGAGAACGTATACATATTTCAAACCTCAAACAACTCTAGGTGATAACACATAGCTATCTATCACATTCTGCTGGGAGTTGAACAGTCTAACTAAATTAGCAAAGCTATTTCTAATTTAACAAGGTCTTTGTTATGGTAATGACGCTGCTGAGGTTTGTTGTAATTGTATTTCTCGTGTTTCCTCTTGAGTGCGTGTGAATTTTTTAGAAGGTATTTCAGGACCCGCAGTAAGTTGCAGGGGTCGAATGTTGCCACTAAGCGAAGCTTTTTCTTGCTGTCCCGCTGTCTGATGTCTGGTAAACTTTTCTGGTTTAACTTTTAAAGTTGGGGAAATGACAAAGGGGTAAATCAATATGAAGCATCACAGAACCTCGGGTTGCGACATGTTTCTAGACGTATACCTGCTTCTTATCGATTAAACGTGTTGTGTGAAGAACATTAGCGCCACAGTGGCTGCCACTTGATCTTCCCTTCAAACTTTGAATTCTTTTTGAAGTAGATGCAATTGGCTTTTTCACAGATGCTGAAAGAGCGACTTATCGGATGTTAGAGACCTAATAGACTCTCTGGTGGTTTAAGTATTGCATATTCCCTGTTAAAAAAAAATCTCCTTTTCAGTCATCCAAAGTTTTTTTTTGCATGTTTTGAGAACTTGAGCAGTGACACAGCTTCCTCAGAAAGTGCTTCTTCTCCGTCGCCAAACAGCATAGATAGGCACCTAACGGGAGGTTTAGCCCATTAGTGTTTTATGTTTTGACAGAACAGTGACAGCAGTGCCTCTTAGAAACAGCATCTCTGTGTTCAGGACTGTTAAAGCGTTTAAAGTGAAAGAGAGACATAATATATTTACGCCACCTAACCCCATTTCAGATCTCACATTTAATATAAATGTTTTGCTTTCTGCCCTCGTAATGACTTCTTGGAACTTATTCTTTATTCCCTTTCATGCAGCCATGTAAACCATTTCACTGGGACCGTGTATCAGAGTGTGTTGCTGTCTCAGAAGCAGCCGGTCCGAACGGTCAGCATGGATGAGTCTGTTCAGGCCAACACGTCTCCTGCACACTGGCCAGGTCAATAAACCAAAACATGGATGGAGTTAAATAAAGTTATTTTGCTTAGTTTTCCTCTTGAATTTGTTAAAGCTTTAGTCCATCTCTTAGTATTTAACTAGGGAGGATGAAATCATCATCGTCATCATTTGGGCTGTTCAACTCATTCCTATTGAGAAAACCTGTAAATGACAGGATTTCTTTAAACAGTAAGAACTGTATGAAAGACAATGTATTTAGAGCATTTTGTAGATGAGGTGTGTGTTAACAACTCATTTGTGTTAGTAAGATGACCTACAATTTTGATTTTATGTTTCTCAATGATAAGTAGATGTGATTTCATTTGCATGCTGTTGTCCCATGCTGTTTTTTTTCTTTTCCTTCATACTCACTTTCACTCATGCTCCTTCTTTGTAGGTATTTCTACTCTGATTTCTCAGCTGAGCTCAGCAGGTGAGGACAGTCAGCCAGGCCTGACTGTGCTGCTCTGCGAGATCCTGACAGCTGTCTTCCTCAGTCTGTTTGTTCACGGCATGGCCACTCACTCCTGCAATGAGCTGTTCCGCATTGTGGCCCACCCCCTCAACAGCAAGCTCTGGGTCGCAGTGTTTGGAGGAGGTGCCATGATACCTGTCATTGAGAAACCCAACAGCCCAACAAGAACACCCCCACCAGGTAATAGCGTTGTTCTTTAGGTGTTCTCAAAGTGGCTGTCTGTCACTGCGCGAGTTTTTCTTTTAGAGGTGACCTAGTAGCTAAATCAAATCAGTTCTAAATTAATTGGGTTCCCGACTGCAGGTTACAGAGATCCATCAACCTGTTAGTGTGGGAGCTGCTCTGTCTCTCCTGCTCACTTATTGTTGACAGAGTAATCCTAAAATGCTAATTTAACTCTTGTTCATTTGATCAAATGTAGACATTATAAATTCTTTTTACTCTATTAAATATTTAATCTTTTCAAGCCAATGTAGATGTCACTGTCAAGTTGGGCATTTTGTATTTTAAAAATGTATTTTAAAAATGTATATAAGTTAGGTGCCATTGTGATGACAGGCATTCAAGTCAAAAATAATAAAATATTTAAATATTGGGCTTCTTTTCAGCCTCACCCAGTGGCTCAGACAGGAAGTCCAGACGATTCAGGCTGTTGTCATCACGCAGCGGGTCCAAGGAGGAATCAGGAATGGAGCCGCAGAGCCTTTATAGTCCCAGACGTGACCGCACAGTGGAGCAAGAAGCTGCAACTATCTATAAAGAACGATTTGTCCCTCCAGAGCTCAGCATTTGGGATTACTTTATCGCCAAGGTAATAAAAAAAAAGAGCTAGGACATGTCTCTGCCACATGGCCTCATTTTCTTCTCTGAATTGGAACACATTGTTCTTTCATTGGTTTATGTATAGCATCACAGATGTGTTTTGATCATGTTATGGTTGGCCTAATAGTATTTTTTTTCTTTTGTCATTGTTGCTGTTCAGCCTTCACTGCCTCAATCAGAAAACGGAGTTGAATATGATTCAGAGGAGAGTCATAGCAGTCAGGATGAAGATGATGATGAGGACGGATATGAAGATGTGTTTGACCCAAACTCCCCACAGAAAGAACATTCAAACCACAACTCATACAGGTAAAAGCACACTTTGTATTTATGTACAATTTTTCCTTGTATTCAGTCTGAGCTGATATTTAATGCTCTGGGTTTGTTGATGCCACGTTTTGGATCTTTTTATAGTGTTTCAGTTCTGAACCTTAACCTCATTTGTGATGCTTTTTTTCCGCTCAGTTGGTGTTTAATGCGTCTGGCAATGGTTCAGCTGGTGTTGGTCAATCTCAAGTCCTTTTACCCAATGGCAGGATATGATTTATTGGGTAAGCACTGAAGTGCACCGCACCCCGACTGATATCTACATCTAGGATGTTGGTACAAGCTGGCCCATTTCTCACTGGCTGTCTCAGCTAATCTTATTGCCTTCTTGTTTTGTTGCGTGCGTTGGGTTCTGTTCAACGCAGATCTGCCTGTGGGCTCTCCTTTGTGTCATGCTGTGCTGAAAACGCTGCAACGCTGGGAGCAGGTGCTGCAGAAAAGGCTGGAGCTTTTTGAGGGCCCCCCCTCCAAATATATCTCCAACCACCTCCAGGACGAAACGACTACACCTGGCCCTGCGCTGCTCAGACACAAGGCCATGTTTGAACCATCCAACACCCCTTTCAGGTACCGTAATTCATAAATGGACGTCGAGCGTTCAGTCAAGAAATTTGGATTTAGTGTAGTTGAAAATCACACGTAGTCCTGGAGAGATGTTTCACTCTTTTCAGGTCTAACCACCATTCAGCGCTGCCAGTGAAGCGTTTGTGGCGGTTCCTGGTTAAGCAGGAAGACGTGCAGGAGACGTTCATTAGGAACATCTTTACCAAGAAGCGAAGCCCCAATGAGGTACATTGTGTTTACACCGTGTGAAGTCAGTCCATGTTGCACCACAAGCACGTTGTATTGATTGTCAGTAAATATAACTAATAACCATTAACTGTTTTCTTTTGGTTATAATCTGTATCTACCTTCAGGCAAACGGCAGCATTATTGTTTTTACATCTCTGTTGGTGTTTTTGTGCCTTTCTTTTGTTCTGCATGAGAAGCACATGTATTATTACTGCCTCCAGTTGCATGAGACCGATTCTAATTTCATTCAAATAATTACACTCTTTTTGATTAACAGCACAATAATTCAGTGTCTGTGTGTGGTTGCATGGTTCGTCACTGGTTGCTGCTGGATTGTGTGTGTGTGTGCGCGTGCGCCTGTGCCCCGTGCTGCTTCTCCCAATCATTAAAGTCGGTTGAGGACCAGACTGACAATATGAAATGTTCAGGGATGGACGAGACGGGAAACGATCAGGTACTGCCACTTTAGATTAATGATTTTTATTGTTGGAGTGGAATGGGCTCAATATCAAACCTCAGTACGTTGCAGTAATTATTCAGGTGAAATCGGTCAAAAACAAAAGATGTAATTACACTTTTTAAGAGTCATTGTGTGCTAAAACCCATTTAACTTATTCTTTTTATCTTTTGACTTATGTTTTATGATTCATTCATATGCAGAACAAGGCATTGTATTGAGTCTACTGAATGTGTTCAAACATAATTTGGGGGGATATCTATTTCAGTGACAGGTGATCTAGATAATATTAAACCTGTCTTGCTTTCATGGTCTTGATTTTAACAGACACCCTGCAGATCATCTTAGATGAAGGGTCAAATACTGTAGCTCTAAAGCACTGTATTCTGAGAGTTTTGAATGTTGATACAAATAAAGTATGTTTTAGTATTAACAACACTCGTGATCTGACAAGACCAATACTGTAGAAAAACAGTATTGCTGTGGACAGATAAATCTGTAATGTACATACTGTAGAGCAACCTGTGCCATCAGTCAAATATACAGTAGCTACGTGCTCTGTATTTGACTTTTATTTCCATTCTGCAACAGAGTAGTAGATGTGGCCTGTCACACATTAGACACATTTAATCTTGACACAGTTACAGTACATGCATTTTGAGGGCCATTAACTCAAATTGTTCCTGTCGGCGTTTCTATATTAATCCCACACTTAGCGGTCTAAATATTGATGTGAATGTGAACCATAAATCTTAAATTGCTCTGTCCACTGATGGTTCATGAAGGTTTTCTAATGTTACAGCTCTTGCTGTACAGACTGATTTGTTACAGCAAACCCGTTTAACTCAATGTTAATTGGGCCAGTCTCTGAGGAAACACTATGAAGCTGAACAGCTTCTGATTAATGGATCCAACATTGTCACAGTGAATCTGGGTCCCACAGGGATTATGCTTTCAACAAAAATGGCAAACCACCATATTTAGATTTCTGCACGTCCAGTCATACTTTATTCTCTCTGAATATTCGACGTGGTCTTTTCCCCTTGAATCAATGCAGTTAAGATATTAATTAAAAGTTCTTAAAATATACCATTTCTCTGAAACTCACAGCTTCACTATATGTACAGTACACTACATACAGTACAGTACAGCATAACCCAGAGACCCTTATAGTACAATGTGCACTCATCACTTTAGGCTCATTGAGCTCATATCTAATGGCACTAACCCAGTTTTGTTGGCTGCTGTGGTTAACATTGTGGCATAATGTACCTCATATCTCATCTGTTAAGTCCTAATAGCAACACAAACCCCATAAACACAGCATGCACGTGGTACATAGTGTAGAAGATGGCCCCAATAGCCCCGGGCTAAGGCTATGTCCTCGAAAAACATCAGCTTTATCTTTTACAGCAATAATGTGGCTCTTACATTCAATACTCTGAGATGTTGTCGGGTCACTGGTTCCACAGTATAGAAGAAATGCATGTGATGTTATGGTTTTTATTTGGCTGCAGGAAATGTTTAGAGACATTTTAGCTGTAATGATGCGTGTGTGTGTGTGTGTGTGTGTGTGTGTGTGTGTGTGTGTGTGTGTGTGTGTGTGTGTGTGTGTGTGTGTGTGTGTGTGTGTGTGTGTGTGTGTGTGTGTGTGTGTGTGTGTGTGTGTGTGTGTGTGTGTGTGTGTGTGTGTGTGTGTGTGTGTGTGTGTGTGTGTGTGTGTGTGTGTGTGTGTGTGTGTGTGTGTGTGTGTAGACTGAGTCAAATCTGGGATCCCCTGGAGGAAAAGCACGCATCATCCACAAGGAGTCTGACATCATCACCGCCTTCGCTATCAACAAGGTAATGCTCTCAGACACAGAACCGTAAGTGGCAGGGTGTTTCTGCCTGTATGTATATAATCAAATCCATTTATTGAGCTCTAGATTGTAATTAATTGCTACAAGATGCTAACCAAGTGAACCTTTTATTCAACAAAATGTTTCAACGCTGCTCTTTATGCTGTAGGTTTCTTTCTGACCCTTCCTTCAGTCCCTTGTCCCTCTCATCACCTCAATTTCTGTGTCTTTCAGGCAAATCGGAATTGTTTAGTCATGGCATCCACCCATGATATTCAAGAGCTGGATGTGTCATCCATCTTGGCCACACAGATTATGACATGGGTCGATGATGATGAGACTGAATCCAAAAGGTATGAGAGCAGTGTGAGTTGTGTGTGTGTTACTCACGTGTTCTGTACATATTGTACCACTGCCAGTGTTTGAGTGCTCATCCAAGAAAACCATCAGCTCACCTTTTCACCTCAATACCAACACAGCTAATTTGAGCGTGGGCCTAGGACGTAGCCATTGGTTCGCTTCTGACTGTGTGGGTGGTGTTCATACATGTGCTCTTCGTCAGGATGTTGCTGTGCAGCATAATCATGATGGGTTTGTGTGTGGTTGCGTCTTTATGACTGTAAATATATTTTTACTTGTTGGTGTTGCTTACTAAAGTCCAAATGAGACCAAAGATCTTACAGATTGAAATCTTCAAAATGTCATTATTTATTTTTTGTTGTTAAAACCTTATGCTTTGTATTTGACTCTTTTAATCTGAATAAAATGTCTAATAATTTTTCCTCCAGTGTTGGAGGTGAGGATTTCCTTGTGGTTTACACCCGCGATGACTTTGCCGCGCTGCATGGCACCACACCGTACACTCACAGCAGCCCCGGCACACCCATCAACATGCCGTGGCTGGGAGGAGTGCAGACGGGCAGGGGTGCCTCCGTGGTGAGTGCAAACCTCCATCAGCTGATTTGCACATCACCAGACTATCACCACTATACTCAAGTATTTGAGCAATCAGCTTAGTTCTGTGTCACTGCTTTTCCACAAACTCAGTAAAATGCTGTCAAAAACAGAAGCTCGCTAACTGTACGCTGCGTGAGTCAGACAATCAGGGTCAACTACAGTAACGACTTGATTCAGTTTGTTGCTAAATCCCAAAACCCAGCAACATGTGTTCCTGAAGCTGCAGTCAGCTAGGAGCTGTAGTGTGTGTTCTGTGCTGCTTGTCTGGTATTTATTAATGTTGTTGTTTTATTCAAAGAAGATAAACTTATTTAAATGAATAATTGATCTTTGTCTGGACTCAGTTTGGTAAAAGCAGCATGGCTCGTTCCTCGTGGACTAAAATATTGTTGACTGACTACAGCTTGTGAGACAGCAGGCTGGAATCTCCGTCAGCCGTCGGGTTTTTGTAGATAGCTCCATAAAAGCTGTTCTACTGAGCTGAGAAACTTGGCGCCAGCAGCGGGGATGGAGATTGGTACGGTTGTGGCTGTGGCAGTGTCTTTGATTCAAGGAGCTGTGAGTCACGTTTGTTGATGTTAGCCAGCTCACTGGCTGCGCTTGATACGCGGCACGGACACGACGAGCCGCCCAGCATCAAAGTATTTGACCAAGCAGTCTGGCACTTTGCTCAGCGTTTGGAGGGAGGATTAATATTTACATTTTCTGTCTTTTAAGTGGATGAATAACGTTCAACAATACTAAACATATAATTTGAAGTCCAAGCTAATGTCTTGTCAATATACTGCATAAAGGTGAATATTCTGCAAGGCTGTGTTTTCGAACAATCTCACTAAATAGATATTTCCCATTTAAATGCTGTCATATTTAAATCTGTTTGTGCCACGATCCAATGTTTAATTGTTTTTCCATTGTTGTTAGTTTAAGTCAAGTGAATAATTACTTTTCTTTCATGCAGTAATGAAGTCAGCTAATGAACCTAAAATCTATCACTGATAAACTATAAAATGTAATACAATCTTATACTGCCTAGTGTTGAAGGGGTGCATTGAAGAATTCAGACCTATTCTGCTTCTGAGTCTTCTCTCTCTCTCTCTCTCTCTCTCTCTCTCTCTCTCTCTCTCTCTCTCTCTCTCCTTTTCCCAGATGATCAAGCGAAACATCAACAACGTGAGAAGAATGACCTCCCATCCCACGCTGCCGTACTGTAAGGACACCTCTGCTGAAGATGTTCTGTTAAAACGAGCCTTTAGGGAAGCGTTACATGACCCAAAACGTTTCTCACATGTTGATATTCAGCGAGTGTTGCTGTGTTTTCGGCGTCTGTTCCCAGTGTTGCTGTGGATTTACAAAAGGCTGAATGAGCCCACATCACTACTGTCTTATGTTTTTCAGTTGTGAAGTATTTTGAACGAAAAAAAACCCTTCAGGTCAAGTGATTCCTCTTAATTAATCATAAAATGGATCGTTCTGGGAGCGAAGGGATGCCAAAGCTTCATGTTGGGACCAAAACGCTCATCTAGATGCACAGGGAAGTCAGCTGTTCTATTTTTCAGACCTGACGGGCGCTCAGGACGGGAGCGTGAGGATGTTCGAGTGGGGTCATTCTCAGCAAATCATCTGCTTCAGGAGTCCAGGCAACTCGAGAGTCACGCGGATACGGTTCAATCACCAAGGGAACAAGGTCAGAAAGTCACGTACGGTGTACACTTAAACATTGTATGAGCTGAACACTTGGCGGTTAAATGCTGCTGTTCCGATGTCGGGCTATTAATAGCTGGGCAGTATGAGTGTATTGTGATGTGAGCCTGTCAAATCCAGCCACATTATCACATGTTCTCTCACAGTTCTGCCATTCAGGCGCACACCACAGTTGGGAGTTTGGCTTCAGCACACATTGTTCTTCGGCTGAGTGATTCAACCGCTCTGAACTCAGGCGCTCGCCTTAAGCTAATAATTTCCTCAGATGGTGCCTCTCCTGTGCCAGTACTATCTTATCTGTTCTGGCCAAACGCGGAAAATATGTTCAAAAAAATTGGAACGACGGGACATGTGCAGAGCTCTTGATTTCTTATGTGTTATGTAAGTGGCGCTTTGAAAACATGTCAACAGCCTCACAAGTCAATGATAATTTTAGCAAAGTCCAAATCACCTGAAGGGAGTGATGGTTTCTGTGGTGTGTTACATGGGATTAGCACCAACGATATGTTGGTGGACTGAACCGAGTCCCTCAACATTCAGACCCAGCAATACGTTTACCTTAATTAATACAAACCTAATTTTAGCATGTGTCTGATTATTTTCTTTTCCTATAGTTTGGTGTGGTGGATGCTGACGGGTGTCTGAGTCTGTGGCAGACCAACTCTAGTGGAAATGCACCCAAACCGTACCTGGTAAGAGAAGAACTGGTCCTTCTTGGTTTTCTCCTGATGCCTTCCTATCATTTTCATAGACTGTAACCTGGGTTCTCAGACGCTTACACGCGTCTGAGAACCCAGGTTACAGTCAGGTTCCTTGGGTAACTGGAGAGTGGGGGATTAAAGAAACCTGCAGAGGATGTGCTTTCAAAACCCGACTGCAACTAAACCGGCACGGAGTTCCCCCCCAGACGTCTACAAACATGTCCCTCTTCACCATGTTTGCTTTAAATTCAGTTTGGCATTGAGAGAAGGAGCGCAGTGTCTGTCTCACAGCCCTGTCACTCACTTCGCCCCCACACAAGCCAGAATCTTCTGTCTTTATACTTTTAAAATCTCTGGCCATGTTTCATAAATAAACCAGAGGATGAGGAGAAGTCAGACTCCTCTTCTGCTGCATGCAGATTTGCAGCAGCCGGGCTTTTTGTGAGGAACCCCTTTGCTCCAGTGCACGTGTGTAATGTAACATTACTGACTGGTTTTCGCTGTGCGTTTCCCAGACGCTGCAGTGTCACAATAAGACGGCTCACGACTTTGTCTTTGTGAGCTCATCTTCCCTCGTTGCCACCGCGGGCCTTTCGACAGACAACAGGTATAGCAGATTTTCATCTCTTGCTGTTTGCCTAGCTTCAGTTTTATGCCATTTTAAATGTTTGCATTCAGCAGCGACAGAAATGAGAAGCTGTTTTCTTAACACGCTGGAATGTACACGTGTTAATTTGTACTTCCACAGGAACGTGTGTTTGTGGGACACACTCGTGACTCCTGCAAACAGTCTTGTACATGGTAAGATGCACCATAATAAAAAAAAAAACTTTTAGACTCCATATAAAATCCATCTTTACACCTCAAGTAGTCAAATTACTTAAAATCCAAATTCTGCCAATTCTTTACAAAGTTTCCTTGAAACCAAATATTTCTAAATCGTCTGTAATCGTCTGAGGCTGACGCCATCATCTCATCCTCCCATCCGTAGCGTTCTACTGCCATGACTCAGGTGCTACTGTGCTCTCAGTGGCCCCCAGGCAGCAGCTGCTTATCACAGGTGGCAGGAAGGGCTGGATCAGTGTCCTGGAGCTTTCCCACAAGCACCAGCGCCAAAATTTCCAAGCCCACGACTCGCCGGTCAAAGCGCTGGCTGTGGATCCGACCGAGGACTGCTTCATCAGTGGCTCGGCCGAAGGCAACATCAAGGTATTCTGACTGACTTCTGCCTCCACAGGTTAGATACAAATGAATAACATTTGATGGAATAGATTTTTATTCCACAGACATCAGGCAATTTGGTAGCGGAGGTCTAGTTGCCCTGAAACATGGATTAAATGTGGAAACTGACAATTTACTATCTTCTATAACTTCAACTTTTTATACTAGGAGTTCTCAGATCATTAATTTTCCATGAGCGCTACACTGGGAGCAGTGTTTCAGAAAAGCCAAACACGGGTTTTAAAACCATTTTAAACAGCTGCAATCTCTCCTCCCTCTGCACAAAGTAAAGACAGAAGCGTCCTGCGAGGCGTTTGGCACCCAGGTGTAAACGTCTCCCTCTCCTCCACATCAGCAGTCGCACAACGGCTGCATTCATCCGTAGAGACAACAGCCACATCACCGTCAATAAAACCTGTGTAACACTCATCACCGAACACCTGCTTTGGACAGCGGCGTAAAGGATCGTGCACGCACGCACGCACGCACACACACACACACACACACGCGTGGTGCAGGGTGAAAGTGGGGTGACAGAAAAAGGCAAAAGACTCGGTTTCCTCCGAGATGCCAGGAGATGTGTTTGTGTTCCGCGAATATATTTCCAGACACAGCAGGTCTTTCATCTTTTTGACTTGAATCTGTTGGCGCAGATCACACAGCTGTCACTCCAAGGATGAAACCACTGCATCACACGGATGTACTGTAGAAGGAGTAGGAGTGCAGGGCACGTCTGCTTGAAATTCAAATGACTCTTATTCTGGATGATTGCTCACAGAACCTCCAAAGCTGTGTATGATGTTGTTACTCATCTCAAGTCATTAATTTTGTGTTGAATGGCTGAGAATGTAACATGGGTGTGCTTCTAAAATTCCTTAGCATATACGAACCAATGCAGATTCTCAGAGGACAGTCTGGATTTACTGTGCTAGCAAGGATTTGTGGCAGCAGGACTATGTTTGTCTGGATCTAATGTAAAATAAACTACAGCGCCAGCACAGTAATCTTTACGGAATGAGCAGTGTTAGACTGGTATTTGCTTAAAGGATCAGTTTATTGTTAGTCTGTTTTTTTATTGGTTTGTTGACAGACAAACAGACATCAAACCTCCGCAGCCTCAACGTGGTGTTTTGTTGGTCCACAGGTTTGGAGCGTGGCCTCGCAGGCGCTCCTCTTCACCTTCCCCAACGAGCATGCGCGCCAGTCGCTGTTCAGGAACCTCGGCACGGGCGTCATGCAGCTGGAGGTGGGACCGGCCAATCACATGTTCTCCTGCGGCGCCGACGGAACCATGAAGATGAGGATCCTCCCGAATCGCTTCAGCGTCGTCAGCAACAACAACAACAACTACGGCAACATGAAGAATGATGTCAAATTCATCATATAGACAGGAAAACGATGACGCGGACGCAGCTTCACGCCTGAATGCAGTATGAGCCTGTAACAGGTCCATTCACCATTTTGAATGAAGAATGACTTTCCTGACAAACAGATTTTCGTAGGATTCGCAGACTATTACAGAGTGAGAGCATCTGAGCCGCAGCTCCTGAGATCAGGCACTGAGCGGATCCTCTGTTTGTTTGGGACCTGAGCGCCCGCTTGACATTAAAGTTGACCAAACACGGAGCCTTTACGGGCTTTTGTAAGTACAGTGGAAGTGGGCACAGGGTAACATCCGCAGGCACATTCTCATTCAGCGAGAATAAACTGAGGATGGGAACCCAGCTGGAGCTTCTCTAAGTCAAACAAAGTGTTTGCTGAAGAGCACATGGAGCTGTTTTTGCACAGAGGACGAGGCTGTGGAATGAACGGGACGGAGCAGAGACCGAAGGCTCTGAAGCTGCAGCTTTGTTCTCCTGCAGCGACACGTTCTCTGTCGCTCCCATTACTGAAGCGCTGCTGGAGCGTTCAGGCGATAACGCAGTGTGTACTGTATGCAGTGGACAGTACAGATAAGTGATCCCTTTAGGGGTCGGACCGTCACAAAAACGCACAACGCCGGCGACGCCGCTCCGCCCGATGCAGCATCACACAGAGCACAAGCATCCACTGGCTCTGAACTAAATGTTGGAAGACAAACGACACCAGCTTGGTTGGAGAAGTAGTGGACCAACTGTTTGTCAGAAACAAACCACACTTTAGGCTTTGCCCAACTTCATATAAATATTATGGTGTCTTTTTTTGGCCGCCCTCTCGAGCCCGACATCCAGGAAACGTAGGTTTCATTGGCAAATAAAAACATATCTCCTACATTCAAAGCAATAGTTTGAGGGTTTGGTAGGTAGAAGATTAATTCCATCGTGGATACAGCTGGTTTGCTTTGTTTAGCAGGTGACTAGAATCAGTACTGTCACATCCACTAGTGTGTGTGTGTTCCTGCTTTACCACTGCCTGCACCATCACACTGTTTGTCTTTGCATTTGCCATGAAGTCATTTTTTGAACGAAGCCGCGTTAAACGCAGCCGTCGTTCAGAGGCGGCAGGAAACTTTCTCCCATTTGTAATGAAA
This sequence comes from Betta splendens, assembly GCF_900634795.4. Classification (NCBI taxonomy): domain Eukaryota; kingdom Metazoa; phylum Chordata; class Actinopteri; order Anabantiformes; family Osphronemidae; genus Betta; species Betta splendens. The sequence continues at coordinate 24,793,061 of NC_040889.2, read as the reverse complement.
TGGAAGGACATTTATTTTGACAGCGCTCCGTTATCAGCCGATGCGTTTTAAGGTGAGCCCACTGAATTTCCAGCCCCGTCAGTCAGAGGAGCCTAAACTAATCTGGGGAGAGGAGCAGCGGAATTACTGCGGTGCATCCGCGGCCCTCGGGCCAAACAAACATGACTGTGCACCCACATCGTTCTGTTCTGTGAACAGAGCGCGAGTTGTGTTTATGTTAAAGAAACCCTCAATGCAGCGGATCTGAGGCGCGTTCTAAAATTAGTGCTGCAGTGAGTGTAGTTTGAAAGTAGCCTGCCATAATTACCTCTGCTGCTCCAACTACTGACATGAATTAGGAGCCAAGCCGACATGCAGTTTTCTTCTTCCCACAGTTTCAGTGAGTGTGTCTCATAGCAGCGCCATTAAACAAAGCATCATCCAGCTGAGCGCTTTGTGTCATTTACAGAATGTCAAACTATTTTTCCGCTGGGTCAGAACTAGTGACGTCCTCCTGTGCTGCCAGACGCTGGTTTCTTCTCTTTCATGGACCTAAACGCGCCATTTGTGTCTGTACAGTATCTGCCGATAAATCTGGAGCCAAGGTTCATGTACAATAACGCATAGAACTACAAACAGTCCTCGACTTTCATCACAGCTTTAGGTTCAGTAGTGGTGGAGTTCATTAGGTACATTTACCCGGTGGTATTATTAAGTGTCCTTATTCTGAGTACTACTTCTGCCATCGTGGCGCAGTACTGTCTGTCTTGGTAATATTCATTAATAAGATTATTTTTCATGTTAAAATTGCACAAAATAGCTTTAATTTAACATCCCACAAATAAACCCTTTTGTGGCTACATTTTCTTCTTGAATTGTTTTAATATTAAACTTAAGTTGTAGCAGGATGTTTTGCTGTAGACAGTGGATGGGGGTTGGGCTGGGCTGTTCACTTGTAAAAGGTATTATAGTTGACGGTGGAAGTGTCTTATTCCCAGAACGATGCTCTTCCCCTTCACTGACTCCAACCTTTCATTTCCCAGGTTGACACGCTGCCTTGGAAAGACTTCGCCTTGTAGTAATTTTAATTTATATGCTTTGCTGTTCAGTAATTAACTTCACTTCTCTATCGTACACGTTCTTCATGGATCCAAATGCAGCAGTAAAATGTCTGAGGTCGGTGTATAAGATGTTGCGTCTTCCACATAAATACTAAGGGGGTTTCGTGCAGCTTCTCCCGTAGCCGTTTGGTCTGAAGGAGTTTAATCCATTAAGCTACAGAACGACCCACAGAAGCTTGTTGTGCTGCTATAGGGAAACAAATGTAAAATAGTTTGACTTCAGGGAAGCTGTACTGGTAAAACCATACTGATGAAGCAGTTATATACAATATATATATATATATATATATATATATACACAGAACTATAAGCTGGGATTCTCATAACATAATTAACTAGTCGTACAGTAGATAAGCGTGGGTATGAAGAATATAATTCTGCCACAAACTAGTGTATTTAAGATCTGTGCATATTTATAATTATAAATCTGATGTAATCTTTCTTTGGATTTTGCTTTTTTGCTGAACAGCTACATCACGCCTTGTTTTCTCCACAAATCAGACTAATCATTTATGAAATTAGCAGCAACTAGAGAAAACATTTGATCAAAACCAAACTACCAAAACAGATGAAATATATTTTAATCAAAAACTGCTTATTTTCCAACACCTGTTAATCGAATAGAATCTAATCACCACATTGAACTTTGACCCGTCCCCCCGAACCTTGAAATGTGAATTTGATTACAAAAATCTAATTTTATAATACTTGTTGTGTAAATTGATGTATTATACACAGAAAATATACTGATAATAAAAATATGTACCATACACAAGTGCTTTGAAACTGAATACTTTTGTTACTGTGAAACTGGTTTTGCTGCTGGGCGTTTTCCTACTGATTCAACTTAAGGACAAAGCTCGACTTTATGCAGATATGATCTGATGCAGTTCAGCTCCAGGGAAGAGGCAGTAGTTTGTAAAACCAGAGCAGACTGAAGAGCTTTAATTCACAGAACTTTATTTAGCCGTTTACTTCACTGCCACCTGAACATTCAGGTTGTTGATGTTAAACATCATTCATTTCCAGTAATCCTGAAGCTGCAAAATGTTTTACTCCTCAACAAGTCGCACAGATAAATGGTTAAGTTCTATAAGGTTAGAATATGAATCACATTTTATTTCTATAGAACAAGTATTTCATTACAGTAATATTACTGATAATAAAATAGTAGATATTTTTGTAAGTACAGTAGTAAACTTTACATCCATCTTATGATTAAAACAGTATGAGATGCATTAAACTTGATTTCAACTGGACAGAACTTTGTTTAACTGTAGAAAATGTTCATTTCAAATAAAATGAATATGACTGATTATTTAACTGATGATTCATTTTTCATTGGGATCCCTCAAGAAAAGTGTGTTAAGGAGCACACGACCAAGCAAAGAAATGTCACGGAACCATTAACTGCTGTCAGTAAGTAAAGTTGAAAAGCAACACGGCCCTTAAAACATCTGCTTTTTGTCTGTTCTGTACGTTTTATTATTTTGAGGCTAATTGTGTGAACACATGAATGAGTGGTAGCGTACAGTAGGTTGGTTAGTCCTGAAGCTGATGTGATTGGCTGAGGAGCTCACAGCTTGGCATGGTCCTTGAGGATGACCTCCAGCTTCTGACTCAGCATGATGTTACCTCTAACCTTCAGCTTGCCAGAGAAGAACGCCTGAAAAAAGGGCAAGGAAAAAAAGGACACAATTTTCAGATTTTTCGCTCTCTGTTTTTTTTACCCCCAGTCTCCTCTGATTTATAGCCGCTCGGCTTTGATTCGTTTTCAAGTGCACAGGGAAGGAAAGAGGGCCAAGACGCCCGCGGCTAACACTTGATACAAAGAGAGCAACAAGCCAGGTCTCAGGCAAAGGGGAATATGTGCCACTGTTGCTCTCCACCAGAACAATGAGCAGAGATTCATATTCATAAGGTTCAGTGCTGAGATGTGCAGCAGAAAGTCTCTGTACTGGGGGAAGTGAACTCCTGTTGATGTGGAGCTGGGCTACGCTGGATGACAGCAGTGTCCTTTTCAACTCCCCCAACTAATCTTCCTCTGGCTGCTCCTTTCATCGTTGGGGAGGCTGGAAAAGACCCTGCTGATGCTCTTTATAATGAACACACACACACAATGGCCTCAGATCAATATCGAGCGCTCCAGGAAGCATATAAATTCTGTCCGGTGGTGGCCACTCCCTCTGACAGATGAAATGCTGCAGACATAACAAGTGGCATCGATTGATTACCCGCGCTGAGTGCTTTCTGAACTTGGTTTGATAGATCACTGCTTTCTATTTTCTATCTGACACCAGGAGATCAAGGTGGAAGTCATTATAGACTGAAGGGCTCTTCAAAGGTACTTTTACTTTAATTAAAATGTACAAGAAGCGACAGGATTTAAAATGAGCCTGTGTTTTCGGCGAGAACTCATCGGTTCACTTCACCCACGACGCGGCCTCTAAATCTCCCCGCGGCTGAAGCGTGTCATATCAACGGAGACTTACGGCAGCGCGCTGCTTGTTTGTTACCTTCTGGGGGTTGAGTTTCCCCCGCACCACCTCCATGAAGTCTTCATCCGAGACGGTGAAGGTCACATCCACCTTGCTGCTGTGAGGGCCGTGATGCAGGGAACCGCCGCCGTTCTTCAGGTCGATGGCTACAGGGAGACGACGAAGGCAGAGACACGGGATGCAGTAAATCAAAGCATCGTCCAACACTCGGACATGAAATACCAAAAGAATTAGTCAGACTACGCAGATGGAACGGCAGATAATGATATTCCAGAGTGTTTGTGGACGACTTACTCCACTCCGCCGCCTTCTTGCCGTCTTTCGTGATCTCCCAGCCGAACACCGCATTCACCTTCTTCACCAAATCTGCACCCAGGGCTTTAATGCGACGACCGATCTCGGCGAACACCAGGTCACTCTGAAGACCTCCAACCTTCAGAGGTGAACACAACTAATTTGGTCCGTTTCACAAGACTTTCAAAATGCACCTTGATTTTTGTCTAAATTATAACAAATTATTCACAAAGGAATTACAAAAAACAGGATTGTTTGAAAATAAAGGTTTGAGCAACATACTTGAGGGAGGTTTTCTGGATTGGCATCAGATGCAGGGTGTAAATCCACGTAGGCTCCTGACAGCACAAGAGCATCTGTCTCCTTCACCTGCACAAAGAAGAGCAGTGATCAGAGGAACAAACTCATGTACATAAAAGGCAAAGACCAACAAACACCAACTCTAAACACAGACCTTGCACTGGATGTGAATCCTGTTTCCCTCCTTCCACATCTCCGTCTGTAGAGACTGACCCGGCATCACCGGCTTCACAAAACGAACCTGGGGTGAAACCAAAATTATGAAGAACTTTAATTACAAATTCGAAAAACCTGATAAACTGTAATGTATATCTTTCTGTGCAGTTTCTGCACCAGGTTCTGGATTAGGATTTGTATTCATGAGATGGAACAGATAAGCATCTTAACCCTTGAAGAGTGAGTGATGGTTAATGTTTACCTTGATGGCCTTGAATCTGGAGGGGTCATTGTCTGCGTACTGCCTGAGGACGTGTCTCGCAGCGAAGCCAAACGAGCACAAGCCGTGCAGGATTGGAGCCTTAAAGCCTGAGCAAAGGGCACCTTTCAGTTCAGCATATTTAGAAATGAGGGAGCTCAAACATATCATTTGACCTAAAGTCCCAGGGAAGGACTCCGTTGTGTCTAAAACGGATGAAGACGAGCATCACACCGCAGCACAGACCCACCTCCCATGGCAGCGAAGCTGGGGTCTATGTGCATAGGGTTCCAGTCTCCACTCAAACGATACAAGGCTGCCTGCAACCAGGGAAGGGTCGTTTAATTTATAAACCCCTGAACTGCTCATTGTGGGAAGAAATAAAATTATTACAAGGCAATAAGAAGAGATAACCTAAAATAAAACCGTCTTTGAAGTGTAAGAGGCGTTTGAATTGCTCCAGGGTTTTAGATTTCTTTTCCCTTTTCCTTGTTCTTTTCTGCTGCCTCATTCAGTCTGTGTTCGGAGACCTTGAAACCTTGTTCAACATTTCTGCCATACATTTGCATTTTGTCCCAAACTTCCCCGTTTTCAGATCAGTCCCTCCCACACACGATCGATACAGCCGATTAATTCTGCAGAGAAACCCTCACAAGACGCGCTCACTTGGTCTCTGGTGGTTGAATCAATCACCACAGCGTCTGGTGCCCGCTGAGGCGGAGGCAGAGGAGTCTGAGGAGAAGAAATCAGAGCTGAGCACGAGGTGGTGCTTGTTTACGTCTCGGTTTGTCAGCGGGGGGTACGTACTTTGGCTTTCTCAGAGGTCCTCCTGCCTCCAAATCCTCCAGCTCCAACCACAAACACTGAAAACTGGTTGTAGCACAGCAGCTGGTTGCCATCGTAGGTGTGCACTGAAAGGCAGCAGAACACGGAGACAAACGTTGGTGGAGATTCTCATTCATCCAGGCCAGGTTGGCTGAACGCAGGTTTTTCCTCCAGAGAGTTTCCCCCTCCCACCTGTAAACAATGGGCTCATTATGTGAACTAAGGGCTCATTGTGTGAACTAAAGGCTCATTATGTGAACTAAAGGCTGGGGGTAGTGAGAAGGTGTGAACTCTCCACTACTTGGCTCTGGAGGTTTTGGAAACCTCTCTGGAGGAAAAATATGTGGCCTTCATCCAACCTCCTTTTGTCTGAAGAAGCCACCTGGATTGGTGTAAATCCAGTTAACGTGCCTCAACCTTCAGACGATGGAGGAAAAAGTTAAAAAGGGATTGACCTTTGATGACTCAAGCTGTGTTAAGAGACACGAAATCTGAACAAATTCGTAAGCAGCAAAAGTCACAAATAAACAATTTGCAATTTTAAGCCACTGAACATTACACTTAGTACTAAGGTCTATACAACAGATAAAGAGCCATGCTGTGACGTCAGATTACACATCTGTGTAAAGGCAGTGTCACATTATTTGTCATCACTTGGAATCATACACAACACATAATGACATGCTTACAGGACAACAAACACCTGCCTCACACTCATGTCTTCATTACGACACATTAATGGTGACACGACTTGACGTACGCCGACAGTGACGATACAATTAGCAGCTGTCAGACGGAATCAAATGCAGAGCGCAGTTAACTCGTTAGCTACTAATCAGGTCAATCACAAATATGAATGGGCAGAAAGGAACTAATATGTTTCTACGGGGCGTCACTGCAACCCAGAAATGATTTTATTTTACTCTGGAAGGATAAGAGGAGACAGAGATTTAGTTGGTTTAAGGAAATTACATGTTTCCCTGTGTGAATCCTCAGGGGAGCCTCAGGTCCCATGTTATTTGCTTTAAGTTGGATTAATTATAGATCAGAGTGCTTCTAATATCATCCATCTCTATGGGATTGTCAGACTAGAAACAGGAGCTGTTCTCAGTCCATTATTTCAATCCCCGCAGACACAGACTGGAAATTAACTTTGATTAATTCTGCCTGAGAGTTAACTCACAGGAAAGGACACGTTAAAGCGCTGAAACAAGTTAATAAACACACTGTGTGCGGAGGCTGTGCAGCCGGATGGGGGGAAAAAACTCACCGTCCAGGAGAATGATGGCGCCGGAGCCTTTGTCCAACACATCTGCTACGGTGCCCGTAGAGGTGAGAGCACCTGAAAGTGCACCTCATCCAATGAGTTCACACTATAATTAAGTCCGACACATGCATTACATAAGAAAGCGTCTCTGTAGTTCACACTGGCCTACTTTATGCCTCCCATGTATTAGCATTATTTTCAAGTCACAGAGCTACGTGTCCCTCATGGTTTGGAAAATCCAGGTCACTTAACAACACTTGGTGCCGTTTCTAAGATCTTCCCACATCCACACTTGACAGATCCTATATGGTTTATGGCAAACACGTCATTATTGAATCTACAAGTGAATTATTCAAGATGGTTTTTACATTTGTCAGTCTTTCAACACCTCGACCTTAAACTGGTCGCAGCTGAGACACGACTTTCAGTAAGAAAAACAATAGTTTTAATAGCAGAGGAGGAAGTACCTGAGGTGGGTAAAGGTTTGTACAGCTCCAGATAGTGCTCTCCATGCAACACCTGCACAAAGCATTTCAACACCTGTGACATACAATCACGTTCTACGGCCTCATTAGTGTGAATAATGCATGAATTACTACAGTTGTTCTTCTGTGCAGGCGGTGGAAAGGTTACACACACACACAGAGTCAGTTTTCTAACCTGCGTGAGGTCTATGTTGAGTCCAGGGATTGAACTCAAGCCTCCTTCCATCATGACTGCCTGAGCAGGAATTACCCCAAAAGTGGGGAGGCAACTAAAGTCTTCATGTCTTTCATACAGAAATCTAAAAGCAGAAATACGTTTGTGGACTATTAAAACACACTTTCTAGGAACAAGTCATAACCTGGATGCATTCTAGTAGAATGAGTGGCAGCAGACACACACCTGAGGTGGTCTGGGTCTTTAGTAGACATCCCGACCCCCAGCGCATACAGAATACACTGGGTGGAGTTGAAGCTCAGTGTGTTCGGTGTCAGCTTCTGCCCCACTGCGTCGGTCTGAGGGCCAAAGACAAAAGAGGGAATTTGTGTGTTAACAAGCAGTGAGAAAAAGAAAAACCTAACTGCTGAACAGAGCTTCACCAAGTGTTAATGATGCAAAGTCACAAATGCATTTTAAAGCTCACGTTGCTGGGTTGTATAAAGATGACTTAAACATTTTACCAACATAACAAAAAAACAGTATTGTCCTTAAAGGATTGACACTCTATAAATAGTGTAAATAATTGACACTGTAAATAAAGATTTCTTGTGTTACATACAACAGACATGGCTAAATTTAATGCAGCCTGATAAAACAGTTCAGCAGCGCAGAGATGCATGAAATAAATACAAGCGCAGCAGGAGCACAGTGGGAAATAATCCTGCACCATATCACAATGGACAAGGACGCTGCCACCAGCAGAACACAAACACAGAACACACAGCAAAGTTACTCGCGGGTTCTAAAAGTTTAAACACAAGAAAAAAAATTTTCACCCTTTGTCTTTAAACTTTCAGGATGAAAATGTTGGCGTAGTCGCTGCATCTTACAACAACATTAACAGAAAAGTGTTGCCGTTTCTGCGGATGATTATTTAATGTTATATAATTAAAGTTGTGCTGCTGGATGTTTTATTTAAGCAGCTCAGCCATGTGTGAGATGTAATGACTTCACTTCTTGTCACTTAATGAAAGTGAAGTGCAGCGGAGGTGCGCACATCCAGCGAGATGTCGCTGAATTATTGCATTGTCTTAAACAGATGATCCGAGCTGACGCACGTCTGGTGCATCACCGCTTCAAGTGACGGAAGACGTCCAAGAAGAAGGCGTCGGTTTGTAGCTCGTGATCGTCGGACTGAATGCGGCGCGATGCAATTAAAGAGTCACGACTTGTCGTGTTTGTCAACAGCGCCACACTTTTGAATTTCATTAACAAGCTAGGCTGCAGACTCTAGCACAGTCTCAGTGGTGAATACGTGCTTTTATGTATTTGTTAAAAGCTGCAGCACAATAATGTGTGATCCCTGCATCATTTCCCCATCTACTGTACTCACAGGATTCATGCCTGACGCCGAAGCCACGGCAGCAGTTGGATTCAAACCGACCTCTCCACCCTCCACTCGAGACAGGACCTCCACTACAGAATGGAGAGACTCTGTACAAAAGGTGAGAGGTGATTTGGTCACAATATGAATCCTGGAAACTAGAAAAGCTTGCTTTCAAAATGGAAGAAAATACATAGGTGTTAACACAATAGAAATTTCTGGATCATATGTAAATAAGAAAGCTTTAACTGCGATAGATAGATGTGAGGTCTGCTTGCATTAAGGAAACAAATCTGCGCTCATGTTAAAGATGAGCCCTTTGGCGTCGGCTTCACGCTGTGTGAATGGAATGCGAGCACAGACAAACGAGCGACAGTCACCAGGAACGAGCACAGCAGCCACTAATTACTGTCACACGACGGCGGCAGCAACAAGTCGCAGTCGTACGCTACAAACGAGGAGCCACAAAGCCATGCTAATGAGGCCAACGTGGCCCCCGTGGAACTGCCAACTCCGTTCAGCTCACGGTAACACGGACGCCCTTTCCTCACAGCAGCACGTGAGTGGGGCGGAGGAGGTGGACAGCAACCATGATCGTCATGTGTCAAACCAGTCGAGAACATTACTCCACTTATTTTTTCCTCTTTGATTGCAGCATCACAGGGTCCTCAGCCTATTTTATAGAATATTCTGTGGTATCTATGACTGTCTTCACGCACACGCACACCTTTCATCAGTTATTGTGTATTGCTCACCTTGGATGCTAAGAGGCTTGCCGGCGTCTGTAAAATCACAGATTTTGTCCCACCGGTCCCTGACAGCCTCAGGAGTCATTGGTTGGTTCTTCTGCCTCGCGATGGCGCCCTGAGAGCGCTCCCAGCGCACTGCTCCCACGGACACGGGAAGAGAGGTCAATAGAACGGAGCACTGGACACTACACCCTCACATCAGGCAAAGGGAAGAGGCACTGTACTCACATTTACCAATCCAGCCTGCTCCCACCTGAAACATTTGAAAACAAGCATATCTTAAAATGCTGTTGCTTTTTAGCAGAGTTTGAGACTGCATGATTTCGTGCATACCTCAAACAGGCCTCCATTTTCCTGGCACTGGTCGTGGCAGAGCCAGAGGACGAGGGGAGCCACATACTCCGGCTTCAGAGACGCCACAAGATCTAAATCAAATTTAAAACACAAACGCAGCAGCTTCTTTTTACGGCACGGCTCTCGCACAAAGTCATAAATGACTCAACAGACATTGAATCATTTAAATGATACAATGTTCCCATTTCAAAAGTATCACACAAGCCTGAAGCATTTGTGCAACAGAGCTAACAGACTAATACTTCCTACAATTTCAATACGTTATGTCAATGTCATAAAAACCCGCCACCGGCCTTAAATGGTGGCACAAAATACATAACTAAGAGGCATTCTGCCTCGCTGCACGCTGAAATGTTTAGATTTGAATTTTGTTGTTTATTAGAAAAGCCTGAGTCAGTAAAAGCAAACATATGGAAGCAAGTCATTACTGAGGGGGACCATCCTGTGACAGTTGGCACAGCGCTGGGCGACAGATGCTACTGCAGACCAGCACAGCAGGGCAGAAAAACCACTCCTTTAATTTGTCACTTAAGAGCCCTGTGAAGAGGGCTGGAGTCAGCGGGCCCTCGATGTCTTCAGAATGTACAGACACCGGGTTGAGATCCTCAAAGCGCCGCAAAGATGACTAACAAGTTGCTATATTAGGTTTTAAAAACATGCCCATTAATTATTCCTATTGGATGCTACATTCTGTCTCAGAAACGTCTAAATGTTTCATTTGCATACTTGCTCACACGTTGTGGTGACATTTGGATGCACCGCCAACACCTACAGAAGAACGGAGAGGCCCGTTCCTATCGAGGCCTTACTTACAGGGAGCATGTCTCACCGTGGCTGTGGGAACAGCGGGGGGTGGGGTGGTTAAAAAACAAAGCTCTTGAATATTAGATGACGAATTTGCATGTCAAACGGGAGTGCTGTTGCCTCAAATTCTATGAATCAACATTACATGGGCGTTACATTATGCAGCGGTTCTAATTTAAAGCTGTGGTTAAAACCCATTTGGCCGTTTTGGCCCGTCCAAAAACACGTGATACCTCATAGAACGCCACGGTATGCATCATGCACACCTTCTGCATTCATTCATTCGTTCATGCGTGTTGTTTAACTTTGCTTTGTATACTTTGTATACTTTGTATACTGTACCTGGGGGCATCACAGTCTCCGTGAGACGCGACCCAGCCACAGGAGCGATGGTGTTGCAGTGGATGTTGTACTTGCGTCCCTCGATGGCCAGGGTGTTGGCCAGTCCCAGCATTCCCAGCTTGGCAGCGCTGTAGTTGGCCTGGCCGAAGTTACCGTAGATGCCTGCAGCTGAGGCCGTCATGATGATCCTGAGCACAGAAAATCCAGGTTAGTGCTAAAGTAACATGGACTGCTTTTAAGTGGAGTAATGTATACAGTAAGTAAAAGTGTGTCCCTTAGTGTCTTCAGTATTTGGTACCTCAGCTTAATGGAAGCACTTGGTCTCGGTAGAACAAGACCAGTAAATATTACATTGTTCAGGGATGAACCTACAGTATAAAGGATGATGATGATGATGAGATGATTCATTTATCAAACGCTGGCCTTTGAGCTACTGTAGTATGCAAATGTCTCCATTTATGGGAAAGGTAATGGTTTCAGACATATTATTAAGCGGCATCGAGTGAATATGGGTTAGATAATGTGATGGCAGACATGCTCTCCTCCGGAGCCCACTCAATAGCCTCATAAAAGCCATTCAGAGAATCTTTGGTACTTTCTCTGCCGCCTATAACGGCATACATACACAATGTTATCTACAGTATGATAGTGATATTTTCTTGATTATAATCCAACCATGGTCTGATCTAAGGCTACTGTAGCTTTACTGGATAGAAAAGACAGCCATTCCATCTACAATACCAGGAGGATTGTTCAGTTTCAACCCACATCAAAGCCACTAGTAGCTGGATTCCTACCTGCCAAAATTCTGTTTTTTCATGTGGTTCCAGGCAGCTCGCGTCACCAAAAACGAGCCTCTCAAGTGAACTCTGTGAATAATGTCTGCAATGAAGAGTAATGACAGAGTGAACACTACCACACGCAGGATGACAAACACTGCTGTTATTCATTTTGAAACCGTGGATCAGATCCATCTACAGAACATCTTTTGCACAAATTGTTTTTAGAAACATAATGCACTTGGAAGCAAATGTGTTTCTCCACGTGTGGCGCAATTACATCTGAAAGCAAAACTAATGGATTTAACATGACGATGTAATATCTCCAGATGAAAGCAAAGCAAATGTTAATAAATAAATGAATTACCCCAGTCCATATCGCTTGTTCTCGCAAAGGATCGGTCTCGAAGGATCCTTGACCAGAACAAAAGAAGCAGTGAAGAGCTTCAGTCCTTTCACACAGATGTGATTAAACAGGAACAGCTTTCATGACTTACCCAGCATTGTTTACAAGAATATCTGCAAGGAAGAATATTTTTATTACAAATCATTTATTTACTAAGCAAGTATGAAATCAGATAATGTACTTGAACAACGCGTACCTATTCTTCCAAATGCATCCAACGCCGTCTGGATGAGTTTGTCCCCATCTTCTACAGAATCTGTGCGCACACACGCACACACACACACACACACACACACACACACACACACACACACACACACACACACACACACAATCTAGTTTTGCTCTGACAGGTCGACTGTTTTTACAATGTTGATTCCTTGATACCTTTGTAAGTTACAAGAATACAATTTTTCATTAAACCCAAGAACACACACTCCCCTGCTTTGTCTGATATGAAATAATGCGTGAGAATAACAAAATTGTATTGACTGATGAGCATCAGTGGTCTTTATCTCAACAATAGATTTCTGGTAAATTATACATTTGTGTTACATTCATAGTACAAGAGCAATAATAATATATAATATAACCAAACATATTAATCAACCTCCCTGTTTTCTTCATCTTTTCTATTTGTGAGATACTCGAAGATTAGATAATGAAATATGTTATCTACAGTATTTGATTATAGCTGAAAAACCCATTACATTGTATTTCATTGTGCGAGTCTACTATTAAGCTAAACTAAATGTGCCAGGATAAGCAGTGCAGTGAAGATAATGATGTTTAACAGAAAACTAGAAGGTTAGTGCAAACTTCTCACCATAGTTGGCCACAGCTTTGCCTCCCTTCGCTCTTATCTCCTCCACCACCTTATCTGCAGCTGCAGAACTCTTTCCACCCCCTTTAATATCTCCCCCAAGGTCATTCACTTTATTGCAGGAAAAAAAGACAAAGATTAGCAACTGTAATTCTCTATGAGCAACTAGGCTGGCAGACGATTGCAGCTAAGCTGATTTCTTGTCAGAGTTGTAGAATAATTTCAAGATCAGTCGTTTGCAATAAAATCTCTCTGCAACAAATAAGTCAAATGTATCTCCTAAATTAGACAAGTCTTAGGATGCTCTGCTCCAACTTTTTCTGCTCTACGTTATCTACTAACAGAGAACCAATCTAGTACCTGTAAATTAGGTTTGTGACCTACTGTGACTAAACTGATACCAGAATTGTTTTTCTACAGCGGATTGCACTTTACTTTAAGCCATGATGACAATGACTAATGTTAACAGCACTTTTGATAAGATTAGTACCTTTACCAATAGCAATCCAATGTCACGGATCAGTGCATCCCTGCTTGAATAAAATCTGGGAGTCAAGCATAGCAGTGAAAATGTAGACAGGTGTCTACTCTCCCGTCACACGTGAAACTGGGACCGTTTTCTGCTGTTATGCAGTCAGAAGAAATGCGAACGTACAGTAAAGCTCACCAGCTAACATGCTAGAAAAGATCAATTATGAAATCTAAACTAATGAATCAATATGCTGTTGTCTAATCCTGAACAACTAAGACTTCTGGTGGCCATACACAGCATGACACCAGAACAAATGTCCACAATGACAAGTTCATGTTCATGGCAGAGAATGAAGCTCTACCAGGGTTACGAAGGTTTATGTTTAGCAGGTATTCACCAGACATAAAAAATCAGGCAGGTCTTGTCTATAAGAACAGTGCATCCGGTTTAATTGCTCTGTAAACTGGGTTTATGGGGCTGAAAATGAAGACACTTAATTTACCTACGACTGAAGCGCCTCTTTCAGCAAAAGCCAGTGCATATTCTTTGCCAAGGCCTGAAAAAAAAAGACAGACGAATTCACAAAAAAAACAAGAACACTCCCATCGGCATCCACCGTTGGGGTAAGACTTTAATCTAGCAATTTTAAATGTTGCATTTTCGCACACCAGCTGAAAAGTGCTTAGGCTGCTGATGACTGAAATACCACTGCATTCTGTCTGAAAGCAGAAAATGAATCAGAAGCATTTCCAGCTTCTCGTGTTAGTGAGTATATCAGGTCCAGGGGTTTAAATGAGAAAAATCATTATACCATAATATGATCGCCAAGCACATTATCCATGCAGTTCAATGTGTGAAGTTATGATGCTTTTAAATATTAGTGTTTCTCAAGCTCCAATAACAACAGCTGATTACAGTAATTGCTATCTTCCTTTAGATTGTAAGGACTTTCACTGGTGGAAATTATTTCATGCGGCAACAGACTGTGCTGTCACATGTGAAAACAGACATTTAGTCAATAATGACAGTGTGACTCAGTTGTTGTCTATTGAATTTCTTTTTAATTATAAACATGCCACAATCCAGTGTCCAGTCTTATCGGACCAGACAAAGTGTGTCACACTGACTGTGGCTAAAGTAATACTACATATATGACAGGCGATCCAGTAGGTTTTCTAACTGGGGGAGGAGTCTCGTGTGTCCCCCTCACTCTCTTCTGTACCCGCACCCTTTCACACACTGACAGTGAAAAAAACAGTTCTGTAGATGTCGTATTCTGTGAACTTTGCTCCGTGGGCTCATGTGCAAACTTGGATCGTGGCTTTAATTAATTAAAACGACTGATTCCAGCTTTCATCTGGACGAGCTCCTCGGTATCATACATATACCGAGAGAGAAGACGTGTTTACGTATGGCATTTTTTAGAGATGTGACTAATAAATATTAGCTATATGATAACGCTTTGCAGTCCGTGCTAACGTTACAAAACCTGTGTAACGTCAGCGGCTACATCGGCTTAGCTAACGTTTGCACGGCGACTATACCTCCTCCGGCTCCAGTGACCAGCACGACTCTTCCCTCGAATGACAAAGACATTCTAACACGTAATTATCCTCCTGTTCCCGAACAGAACCTGCACTGAGCCACAGGACAGCAGGGTGAACTTCTGCAAGTTACACTTCCGCAATATCGAGGGGGCGGGCTCGACAGTGACCAATCACAAAACAGGATTTACTAACCCTGTTTGTTATTGGTTTGTCCGTGTCGTTATTAGTCTATTAGATAATCACGTAAAATAACCGACAGCTCAACTTTCTGATGCAGAAACAAATTCAAATTAGTTAAAAAAGTTAAATTTCATTTATTTATTTTAGCTCGATCGTTTGAAGCTTGTACGGCTATGAATGTAATGTAATGTATTGGGGAGAACATAATGATACAATACAAAGAAAATTAGCTTTTAGAGTTATCCAATGACAAAATGACCACAGAGACAAGAAAAAATATAGTGACGCAAAATCACCCAGTAGCTAAATACTACATTAATGCAAAAGTAATCGTCATCATGTGGACTTTTCAGGGTCCTGAATAACGGTTCCATGACCAAAACAACCAGGAGTTGTGTCCAGCCACGTCATGCACGTGTTACGAAATGGGAACAAACTAACAGCAGCCGCGTGGAAGGAGAAAGAGAGAGAGGGAGAGATCGAGCGAGAGAGAGAGAGAGAGAGAGGGAGAGAGGGAGAGAAAGAGAGAGAGGGAGAGAGCGAGCCTTCCCTGCGCCCGGACGTCGGCTGCTCAGACTCTCCAAGGAGGCTGCGATGGAGACAGGATGACACCGACTGGCTGCTTTTCCGTGGAAAGTGTCTGTGGAGTGTCGGTACCTGGCGGATCTCCACTGTACATCCACACCAGAACCCAGTTAAACGGAGGAGTGTGTTGTCATCCTATCGATGCCTGAGGATTATGGACTGTACAGCAACGAGCGACCGTGTGTGGATTAGAGCCTGCGCGTTCTTCCCTTTATTTACTCTAGTCAACACGTTTGCTTTTTTTTTACCAAACCGTGTACACATCCTGACAAGATGCCGAATCCAGCGCTCTTCCCACGTGACGGATGTCCAAGTCCGGTCGTGTTGTGTTGCTGGCTGCCTATAAACGTCTAAGGTGTACAAAATATTATACATTATGACAGAAGATTTTGACATAACAGTTATTTTTTGTGTCACGCTCCATTGCGCATGCCTGGTGGTAGAGAACACAACGCTGCCACTTCGCTCCGTCCTGGCCGTGATGTAGGAGCAAAAGTGAAAGAGAGCGGATGGCTACGTGAAAAAAGATCAAAATAAATAAATAACCACAATGCGCTGGCAAAGTGGCAGCGTGGCGACCAGAGGATTTGACTCGAGATCCTTCGCGAAATAGACTGTGGCATAAACTGAAGAATGTCAGCATCACCAAATGCGGAGGCTGAAGGAGTAGTCTCCAAAGTGAAAGTGAAAAAGGAGATCAAGACAATCGTGGAGAATCTGGAAACCATCCTGGGAGACCTCAAGGATGTCGCCAAGGAGCTGAAGGAGGTAAGTGAAACGGAAACGCGCGCGCGCGCGCTCCTTGCGTGCCATGTGTTGTGTTGCAGCATGTCCATAGGCTTGGCTCGACGACGCTGTGCCCGAGCGTCCATGTCTGGGAGGAGAGCTGGGAGGCCGGCGTCCACCTACCGCACAGGGCCCCGGAGAAAGGCCATGACAGCACACACACGCACCCACACACACGTCCAGACAGCCCCCCCCCCCCCCCCCTCCCCCCAACGCTAATGTATGTGATCACTGTCTCCATCATCAGACATTTGGCACATGAGGATGTAAGGTGTGAAATGACTGCACGCCTTCTGCACCCTGACTCACAGGCTTCGATGAGGGTGAGAAAATTGGACTCACAATTAATATTTAATGGACCACTTGGTTCAACCAGGAAGGCACTTTTGCATTGTGTTTCATCATCTTTATGCTGACTGTTGTTTGCTGAGAATTGCCAATAATGGAGTTTGTTTTGTCTTTTCACTTTCTCTCTCTCTCGATCTCTGGTGATGTCTGTGTTTCTTTACCTTCATCTTCCTCTTTTCCTCCTTTCATCTCTCGCCACATCCCCGTGTTTATCGCCGCCGCTCATCGTCGTGTTTTCGCTATCTCTCGTCTGCTCTCTCGCTCAGTCTTTTCTCTACAGAGTCCTTGTTGAAGATCAAAACTTTCGGAGCCGCCTGATTGGCTACTCAAACCTCAGTGACGCAGAGACAGGGGTGTTGGATCGGAGACGGGGGTCTCTGCATGATTTAGGGATTATGTGAGGATAGTCTTGTTTTCCAGCAGCAATTTGTTCTCATGACGCCCAGAAAAGCAGCAGAGAAACTCAGCGTTTGCTCTAATGCCAATCACTGCGTCCAGGCTGCCACCTCACCTGTAATAAGCTGCACTCTTACCGCCTTTCATATGTGTGCTCCTACAGCAGACACACACTAGTCTTTGCTAGTCCGCTGCTGTGCTGAACCTCTCACCCTAACGTGACAGGCTGTCATTCTAATAAAACCCTATTGCATACAGCTTCTGGTTCCTACATTATGGATGGGCAGCCGACACAGCATCTGCCCGTCTCTGCTCCTCTGCTCCCTTTACTCTGTTTTGCAATGAGTAGAAAATCCCCAAAGTCATTTTTTTTAATATTATCTTGCAGTGGTGCAATAGATAAATGACAAGAGCAAAGATAATTCTTGTGACGCTCCCTCTATGTCCTAACTTCCTCGTTTTGCTTCGAGCATCAGCTGTTCGGACACCACTCACACGCACTAAACACACACCTTAAGGGGGCGTTCGTTTCAAAGGCAGTGTTTGGGTTTAATCCATTTGAAATGCGGTTATCTGTTGTAAGTCAGGACGGGGCTGGGGTCCAGACTCTGCCCAGATGCTTGGCTCAGCCTCTGAAGCTGCTTGGCCTCCAGCAGGGCCTGCACATTGGGATAGTGTTACCTCGCGTGTGTCCCAACAAATGATCCATTTAAATGCAGCGTGGAGCAGTTAAGCTCCATTGCCATCTCGGCCCCGGTCCCCTATCCTTCACCCTGTCTCCCCCCTCACTCTTTTTTCCTTTGTCTCCTCATCATTCTTCTTTAATCTCCTTCTCAGGCCTCTCCTTGGACACGCATTGCGAAGCCTATGATGGAGGACTAATCGACTGTGCGCTCTTAGAATTCAGAACGTGAACATAAGCTGTTGTCGGCATAATTCTTAAATGGGGGTGCATGAACTTTTCTCCCTCTGGGGCTTTTTCTCACAGGTTATTTATTTAGGCTTGGTAATATGAGGCATAATAGTCAGCGTTCTTTAGACTCACAGGCAGCCAGTAATAAAATATCCAGTTGTGGGCCTCACCAAAAGAGAAGAACCAGCATGTAGCTCCAGTACCCACTTAAAACAACATGCAAATATGTTGAAATGTTACAGTATTTGTATATGCATCTCATAAAGTGTAGTGAGAGCCTCAGGTCTTCCCATGTACAGTGTGTGTGTGTGTGTGTGTGTGTGTGTGTGTGTGTGTGTGTGTGTGTGTGTGTGTGTGTGTTGCCGTTGCTGCATCCTATTTTCTGCTGCAGGAGTTTTGTAACGTTTCTTTATGCAGACTGTGAGAACAAAGTGTGAGTATGTACGTTCTGCTCACACCGGTTCCCCGTCACCGCTGCGTATTTGTGCTTTTTAGCACCTCGCCTCTAATCGCGCTTTGCAGCGCTGTATTCACGATGATACGACAATTCAGTGTTGCAGATTCATTCAAGTTTCGCTCGGGTTCCGGCCCAGCTCGCGGTGCACGCCACCGATAGACTGTTTGCTCTCTCGCTCGGCGCTGCTCGCAGACTGGGCTTCAGATGTGATTTAGCAAGTCTTCGGTTTTTTACAGAGCATCAGTTTGTTTGTCTTCCATACCAAGGTTGCTGGTGCAGATTTAATTTATGTGATGAATTGTTTCCTGCACTGTTTTAGAAATATGACACTGCTGTTAGTAGGAATAAATCTTTCCTCTCATACATATTATTTACTGTTTCTGTGGCCGAGGTGTCTTTGGTTTTATTGTTTGCAGGATTCTAATCAATCAGAGTCAATTCTTTTCTTTAATAAAAGATGTGAATCCTCTCAAATTGCGAGTGACCGGTACCTTTGTGTTTCATCCGTCTTTGTTCACTATTCAGCTCTAGACAACCTGCTATAATGCATAAAAATGTCCTTTTCATTAATTTTGCACTGTAGATGATAATAAATGATGATAAATGGTTGGTGCTGTTACTTCTCGTCACTTCTGAAGCTGGGATTGTTTGTGTGTAAATCACTTAGGTCAAAGTCTGGCAGTGCTCACGGCTGTTCTCATAAATTGCAGTGATATTTTTTTCCTCCCCACCAGCGTTGTCATAGTGATATCTTCAATCAAATTTTAATTTCATAAATCAAAGTGGATCTTTTCATTCCATACAATGTTCTTTGCACTTCCTTAATTAAGATCATGAGGGATAGCGACATTAAATCCTCAGATGTTTTCGTTTTCATGTCTTCCGGTTTTGGATGGTCAATATTTTCCCTGTTTCACATTTTACTCTTCCTGTGCAGGTGATGTTTTCGTCCGTCACCGCCTCGTTGTTTTACTCGTCCCGATCTCAGCTGTCGCTTCTCGTCGCCAGGTTGTTCACGACATCGACACGCTGACGTGCGACCTGCAGCTGGAGGAGGACGGGCTGACGGACACCTCCAAGACGGACACGCTCAACTCCAGCTCCAGCTCCACCACCACCACCACCACGGCGTCCAGCCTGGAGAGGATGAAGCTCTTCCCCGACGACTGCGTCTTCAAAGCGCCCGTCAACCCGCCCGGGCTGCTGGCTGTACTGAAGAAGCCCAACCCCCCGCTGCCGCCACCCAGGCTCACGCCACTGAGAGCGGAGGAACACAACGTCAAGAGTCTGCCCCATCCGACATTAGTGCTGTCAGGAAACCTGTCCAAGGCCAACGGGGCTCTGCTGCGCAACGGTGGGATCTTCCCGCTCAAAGCAAACAGGGACTTCTTCTCCTCGGCGCCGTGCTTCGTTGCGAGCGACGGCGGCGGCGGCGGCGGCGGCCCCGAGTCGGGGCTCGTTCCCACGCTGCCCCGGCCCATGCCTCTGCTCCGCCACCAACAGAGCAAATGTCCCAAGGCCTCGGGCAGAGAGCCCCGCGAGCGGGAGCGCGTGCGCTTCAGCGAGAAGGTCCAGTACCACGGCTACTGCCCCGACTGCGACCTGCAGTACGACGTGGACGACGCAGAGCTGCACCTGCAGGCCGAGCTCAGCGACCTGAGACTCAGCCCCGTGCACTGCTGCTCGCCGCCGCCGCTCCCCTCCCCTCGGGGTGTCGCCCACGACCCGGTGTTGGAGAACGGCGGCCTCCCGGTCAGCCACAGTTTCCCTCCGGCGGTCAGCAATCCGCCACCGTGTGTGCCTCCCCACCTCCCCCCCCCCAAGCCCCAGAAAACAATCCTACGCAAGTCAACGACCACCACGGTTTGACACCGAGCTCCTTCCTCTGTCCAACTTAAAACGCAACTGACTCGCTGATGTTTTCTACTTTAATGAGCGCTTTCTACTCCAGTCGAACTTTGGATTATCCGGAGAGAGGGAGGATTGGAATATAGGAAACAAAATGAGTGAAGTGAGTGGAATAGAGGCGGAGAGGCCGTGGGCTCTGAGACCCACACAGAGGGACCAGGAGGAAGCGGTGAGTGTAGATACTGTGAATGTGTAATGTCTGATATGTTTGTTTATGCTCAGGTGTGTGTCCATGTGTGCAGAGTGTGCGGTTTGAGACAAGGGCCACTTCAAATATTTCACCAAAAACTGCTGACGACGCCAGAGCTGAGCCGTACGATGACTTTCCCGCAGCTCTTTGGCGATACGGAGTCACAAACTCAGGATGTTCCTGCAGAGAGGGGCTCTGACTAATTCATGTCCTTCTGGCTGGAACACGAAAAGCAACTTCCCTTAGATTTCACACAAAGCAATGACGATCACCTAAGTCACACCTCATCTCACCTTACGCCAAGTACAAATCAGCAGTAGCGTCCCAGCAGCTCAGCGCTTTAGCGCCGAGACGTATATTTACGCACCGCGTGCGTGAGACCGGCGCGCGTTCATGGCTGAATTTGCAAACTGAAGATCAAGGAAGATCAAATGTGTAACTGCGCGTGTGTGCGCGTGTGTGCGCATACAGTAGACGTGCGCGTCGCCTTGGCAGACTCGGGGAGACGGCATACCCGGGAGTTGAATGAGAATAGTAGCACCTTCCTCCCAGCGATGCCCTTAATTAGCCGGATTAGGCTGCAGGAGATAACAGCAGCGCTGCAGACAGCCTTTGTATCGGCGGGATCCTCAACAAAGCTCCGAACCGCCGCCGCACATATTTTCTGCGGTAAACACAGGGAGGGGGAGCGGAGGAGAATAGAGACGGTAAATAAGGACTAGAAGGAGGCACGCGTGCCTGTAAACAGAGCATTTAACAGAGTCTATCCATCATATGGGCATGTTTACATTTATGGGGGTGAGAAGCATGAGGCCGAGATAATCTGAGTACGGAGCGGCGAAAACACGGATGACGACTAAACCCAGCGCGCAACCCGTGACCCTGGGATCAGCATCTGGATTAGAGCTGGGCTGCGGGTTTGGGAGGGGGGGGGGCAGAGGGAAGAAGAAGAAGAAGACATTCACAGGTAGAGAGGGTGTGGACACTGCTCTGGGTGTAGATCAGTGCTACAGACGCATTAATGGATCCTAATGAGTCTGGCAGAAGCTCACACACACACACACACACACGCACTCTAGCGTGCTGCCGTGGCGCTGCCCTAATGCACTACTCAATGAATATAGTAATCCTGCACGGTGGAGCCGGCGTTACGTGAAAATGAACACGCTTCACTTTACACCGTCCTCTCCTTGACTGTTACAGTAGTTTGGAATTAGACATTATCACTCTTTAAAATGATTTTTATTTAACCTCCTATCACTGTGTGAGGTGCTACGTGGTCATACATTTTTTACTATTATTATCATGTACTACACACAAAGCGGAGTGGAAGCGTGGAAAGTTTGGGAGTTTCTCCAAAGTGGGAAACTTTCTGTTCCTGACAGTCTCCCACTGTGCTGCATCACATCATCACATCATCACATCTGCTGCAGCTGATCAAGTAAACGCCCCCCAGCGGGGATCAATAAACTTATTCTAATCGCTGCCAGTTTGCGAGTGGAATATGTGCCTGCTTTTGCTGACGCCGCCGCGTTCCAGCTGCTTAATGGTCACACGTTCCCAAAGTCTGTTGTCCGTCCTTTTCTGCGCGGAATCTCTCCTAAATTCCAGCGTTGTGCTGTGAATAATGAGGCGTTTCACACCATCACCTTCAGACGTTCGGCACCAGCTCGCGGCCGTGACGTAGAGACGCCCACGCCGCAGCAGGGCGTGGGAGGAGCGCTTTTGACCCCTGCACCCCCTGAACCCCTCCATCACTCACCACATGCACCGGAGACTTGGCATCAGACTCTCGCTTCACCACAGTATCCACGGCCTCCTCTGACCACGGGTGTGGGAGGTTTTGTTTTTTTTTTGCAATGGCTATCAGAGCTCCAGCGCTTCAGGCGAGAGGATGAAGTTGTAATGGGCAGGGAGGAGGTGGATCTTCACCGCCTCCATCGTGAGTCAGGACTGACTCAACGGCACTGACCTACTCCCTACAGCTCCCAGCTTCAGCAATAGCCCACCTCTATATCTCTGTGTGTCTGCCTGTCTGCCTCTCTCTCTCTCTCTCTCTCTCTGCCTCTCTCTCTCTCTCTCTGCCTGTCTCTCTCTCTCTCTCTCTCTCTCTCTCTGCCTGCCTGTCTGTCTGTCCGTCTACCTGTCTCTCTCTCTCTCTCTTTCTCTGCCTGCCTGTCTCTCTCTCTCTCTCTCTCTCTGCCTGCCTGCCTGCCTGCCTGCCTGCCTGTCTGTCTGTCTGTCTGTCTGTCTGTCTGTCTGTCTGTCTGTCTGTCTCTCTCTGCCTGTCTCTCTCTCTCTGCCTGTCTGTCTGTTTCTCTGCCTGCCTGTCTCTCTCTCTGCCTGCCTGTCTGTCTGTCTGTCTGTCTCTCTGCCTGCCTCTCTCTCTCTCTCTCTCTCTGCCTGCCTGTCTGTCTGTCTGTCTGTCTCTCTCTCTCTCTGACTGCCTGTCTGTCTGTCTCTCTGCCTGCCTGCCTGCCTGCCTGCCTGTCTGTCTGTCTGTCTGTCTGTCTGTCTGTCTCTCTCTCTCTCTCTCTGTCTGTCTCTCTGCCTGCCTCTCTCTCTCTCTCTCTCTCTCTCTCTCTCTCTCTCTGTCTGTCTCTCTGCCTGCCTCTCTCTCTCTCTCTCTCTCTCTCTCTGCCTGTCTCTGTCTCTGGCTGCCTATCTGCCTTGCTTTCTCTCACTCTTTCTTCATCCCTTCCTTCCTCTCCCCTTGGATGACGCCTCACTCCCACTCTGCAGCAGCTGTATGCATAACAACCTCTCTGCACTCATGTATCTCCATATAGACGTAGGTGGGGTGGCTCTTCCTGAAACATAGCTGTCACTTTGTAGTGTAAACACCTTTGGCTGCATTTGCATTTGTGTGTCTCATGGAGAGGTTCACTGACCTCTGCATCTGCCTGTGAATCCTCCGCTCCTTACTGTATGCCTGCATTAGAAATAATGAAATCTACTCATAAATGTTATGCATCCAGTAATAAATGACCGCGTAGAGCAGCCCCTCCATTTAGCGCGTGTTTGCTTTCACTTTAAGCCTCACATCCTGCTGACGTCAGTAGTGCGACACCTCGTATTACTAAGTAAATGAGCAAACCCTTGATGCCAATCCGTCATTAATTTTTTCTCAGAGCTGAACGCAGAGACGGTTTACAGTAATATTAGTAAATGTAAACGTGTGCTTACAGTCTTTTCCTGGCTGTTCAGCCCCTTTTCCAGCCTGACAGGTGCCCGTGTGCAGTAAAGCTCAATAAATGTGTCGGAGTAAGACGCGCTTTGCCAGTGAATATTAATTAGCTGTTGTTTCTCTGTCTTATTGTTGCTGGTGACAGTCTGCCAGGAGACACACTTCTCTGTTTTCTAATCTTACACGCGTCATTTACTGAGGTTTTTGTTTCCCTTAATCGACTACTTTCTGCCGTGATCATTGAAAATAAGAAGGTTCTGAAGAAAATATTCAAAGAAATGAAAGGCAAATAATGTTAATATTTGCCACAACTCAATATTATATTACATCTGTGAAGATGCTGCATAAGCATTATGAAAATAATACACATATGTATCATAGATGTAACATATGTAGGATCTATGTTGCCAAACCTCAGAGTACTCAGTAGACATGGATACAGGCTCCTCGTGATGCTTATTTGTGACTCAGACACAGTCATGATGTGGGAAAGGGAGGGTGTGTGTGTGTGTGTGTGTGTGTGTGTATATGTGTGTGTGTGTGTGTGTGTGTGTGTGTGTGTGTGTGTGTGTGTGTGTGTGTGTGTGTGTATTTCAACATCGAGAGAACACACACGCATGTTTAAAGGTCTCTAAAAGTGCAAGGAGCCGTGTGTGGGTCCACGCAGCCATGTGTGTGAGGAACAGCGGAGCATGAGATGGTTCAGTGCCACTGAGAAAGCCGCGGTGCTGAAGCAAACTTAATGGGAGGATTTCACGCTAGTTTGAAGGCTGTTAAAAGTTAGGGGCATCAGCTGCACCTTGCTCAGGAAAGGTAAACAATATCTTCCCATGTAAGTGCCTGGATGACCCAGATGGGGTCTTCTGCTCCGTGAACCACTCCAGACGACAGCTATTTAAGGAGAAACACGAGGCCTGGCAATTACGGCTTTACAAAAGAAAAAGAAAGAGCAACGCTCCCGACGGTGGGATCCTATTTACTTTAATGGCGCCTGCGCGCGTCAGGGTGCGCGTGTGGGCAGCGATACCTGGCTTTATTTTTATTTTGCTCGACTGCTGGTGCTGCGGCTGCTCTGTCAAGTGGCTCTCCTCTGCGTAGTCAGGTATCCACACTAATGTGTTTCCTCTCTCTTCCTCTCCAGGGCCCATTGAGACACGAGTGGAAGTGATGCTTGCCGCGCACGCCGATCGACCCCGGTTGATCACAGAGGAACGGGGGCTGAGACCCAGCAGCGGCTCTCGCTTCCATAAATCGCTGATGGCTTTGAACCAACGGGAGACAATTTCTTCTAGACAACTTCATATCATGACTCATGAAGACTTAACAGCCTCCAGGCAGATGTTATTGTAAGCCTGAGGAAACAGCAAAGCCAGTCACTGTAGGTCAGAGCACACAGGCAGGTGAGGGGATACGGTTGGTGCATATAAATCGGGCGGATTAACTTAG
This sequence comes from Betta splendens, assembly GCF_900634795.4. Lineage (NCBI taxonomy): Eukaryota > Metazoa > Chordata > Actinopteri > Anabantiformes > Osphronemidae > Betta > Betta splendens. The sequence continues at coordinate 24,767,664 of NC_040889.2, read as the reverse complement.
AACGCTGCTGAAACAGATCGTCAACGTGAGGAGGCAGGTTTAGATGGAGGAGGACAAGACGGAGTGAAAGGATGTAAGCCAGCATTTGATTGATGTCTATACAGGCTTCTGCTCTGTACATACTCAGATGAAAATCAATAGCTCCACTCAAGCGATGGAATTTGCCTTTTCAACAATTGTAATTGTTTGTGTGTGGAGAGCCTGGCTCGCAGGTCGGCCCGCCAGCGAAACGCTGCTCTGCTGGAGAGCAGATAAGAAAATAATATTATAGCAGTCCGTTCGTGCACAGTGTGTTTTGGACAGGCTAAGAATTTGAAATGGATGATGGTGTGGCTGCTGATGCGTGCCCAGATATTACATTCATCACGTTCTTGTCCATCAAGCGCTGTGTGCTAATCTAGTGCCATACGAGCTATATTTTACACACAGTGACATGCAGGCAAACAGTGCAGTGTGACGCTCCTACAGCTTTAAAGGATCCTTGAAGAAGTAATAATTTGCATCAAATTTTCTTTGTATACAAATATACAGTACATGTTTGATATCTATATATTTCAGGCATTTTTTACAGAGATTTAAAGAGATGATATTTTTGATATTTCGTTGGATGACTGAGAGGTATTTTGTCAACAGATGATGCTCCCGCGGGGTTTGGCCATGGGATGACTTATTTATGTATACATTTAACAACAGAGCCGTGTTTGTGCGTGCGGAAATGAAGTGCTTCAGTAAAATGACTTGAAACCCAGCAGAATGGGCTGAGGAAGAAGGCGTCAGGGTGATGAGAGACTTTCCTTAAACCAAATACCTCGCCGTGCTTCGGAGGCGGCAGGCGCGGCGCTGAGCGAATGCATGAGTCTACACTTTGTCCTGCCACCACTGTCCTTTTCTATGCATTTCTGTGGGGAGACTGTGGCGCTCTCTCCATTAAACGGCGTTCAGAAGTGATCCCTCGCATTTCCTCATGACGTTCATCAGGGTTCATTTTGCAGTCACTGACAAATTTCCTGAGGTGGAAATTTGGCCAGAAAATCATTGGAAATTAAATAAATGTGTTATTAAGGTGTGTCCACTGCACTTGAAGCTCAACAGAGAAAAAGAGGTTGAGACTGAATTTATGACGAAACCTTTGAAAAAACAAGAATCAGTTTTAAATATGACTAGAATGGCAGTGATATTTTGGTGTGTGTGTGTGTGTGTCCACGACCTATTGGAAAATGACATAATGTGAGAAGTAAACACTTTGCACTTAGTGTCGGTGTGTCTGTGCATATGTTGTGGACTAAACAATCATTTTAAGTACAGAAAGCCTTGACCTTGAGTCTGTGTGTTCTACTACAGCCGCGCTCTGACAAATTAACCTTTTATAATGTCGAGACTCCGTGAACTTGGAGTGAGATAGAGAAAATTAGAATGGCGGCACCATAGAGTAGTGCGAGCAAACCTTTGAGAAAGAAAAATACATTAAAAGGCATCAGCAGCTGCATTAATTAATTGAAGATTAGCGTGATGTGATAGTAGGCTGGCAGTGCTAAAGGCCACTGACTGTCTCTGGAAGATTTTCTAATCAATTCATAGGGCTTGTCGTGACCATACACATCATAGCTCCGGCTAGCGGATCAGTGCCTTCGAAATTTGGGACAGGATTGTAGGGACGGGGCAGTTGCGGTCAAGAGAAGCAGCCTTGAGATATAAACATCATCATTTTAAAATTATAAACTGGAAAATCTGTTAAAAATGTGCATGTGCATGGATAATTTGCTGCCCTAGCGTACTTCGGCAAGGCACTGAGTTTCAGAAAGGCTATGGTTGGTAGTGAGCAACGCCATCCAACCATCGCCTGAACAGCCTGTCCGTCTACGGGTCATGGAGGTCTCACATCACATATTTGCAAGTTTATCATTAATAGTCTTTGTTAACTTACAACAATCGTCACCTCAAAGATTTTTATAACAAAGAACCATCATACAGAAGCACATGGAAAGTTAATACATAAATCCTCTCTAATGTCTCTTCAAGCTGTCCACCCAGTACGTGCATGACCGCAGACAATAGGCTTTTCTGTGTCAGGGCTGGAATGAGGAACCTTTGAAGAATCTGCTGTTATCAGGTGTTATGAGTATGAGCAGCGAAATCCACTTTAGGCAGCGTAGATGAAAGACTTTATACAGATAAGGACACAGGTGTGCTGACGCCTTGTAGATGCCAATGATGACGAGACAAACATTTTATAAACAGCAGCAAGAAAAGTAATCAGCAATTTCTAAGTACAGTAAGCTGGTAAATAAATGTGACCTGATCTTCACCAAAGTATAATAATAAAATACAAACACATATTTAACATTAGCTTCATATAGTCAAAGCAACAGCCAGGCAAAACAGATGCAGAGAACAAAGTTCCCCACTGTGGGACTAATAAGGTAATTAACCTTCCTTCTTTCCTTCCTTCCTTCCTTCCTTCCTCCCTTTCTTCCTTCCTTCTTGAAATAATGAAATTTTTATTTTATTTTTGTGATTAGAAAGGCTTATCTGCTTTCACAGGTACCATCTGCGCTATAAACTTATGTCTCCATTCACACAAATATGCGGGAACATCTTGAACCCAATTTAAAAACAGCGAGAGACTCATAGATGGACCAGCATCCGGAAGCCAAAAGTGCCATCCTTCCAAGGACAAAAATTGGAACGCCTGATTTACAAACCCACACATCCCGCTGCAGGCCTCCCATCAACCCGGCAAAGAGGCTGAACTGGTGACTCCGCCCGGCTAAGCCAACCGCATAAAATACACGAGCGGTCTCCGTCGGCGATCACGTGACAGAGAAGGGGGAAAAAAAGACAAAGATACTGCGAAAACACAACTGGGATCAAATGCTTAAAAAGAAGAATAGGTCTTTATCAAAAAAGGTAATCAAACGTAACGCATAGCTAGCATGTCTAATTTCGTCACAGTGGTAGCTTTAGCTTAATGCTAGTGCAGTAATACCTGCTAGCACGTACCCAGCGGCTTGGCCAACTCAAAAACGCTGACGTTGGATTTGTCTTGGCGGCTAGCGCGTCAACTACGTGTTATTCTAGTAGCACAGGACCGTGACCTCCTTTGACACAGCCGTGGGCCTCCGTGTGTCACTAACGCCGTTAATGTGAGCCGACGGAATTTCCAGCGAAGTCCCGATGTGTCAAATCCGTGTGATCCTCTTGAGACTGAATCACTGGAAAAAAGACAGCTAGCGCTTCAGCGTCCCGTGTCTGAAACGGAGTTCATCACTGTTTCCACGCGGGGTGCGGCACAGTTTGAGTGGACACTGGTGTGTGTGTGTGTAAGAGAAACGACTGCACCCGTTTGTCAGAGGGAAGACCGAGCTCCAGATGTAACGGCTGGATACGGACGCCTGTCACCTGGATTTGAAATGAACAGGTGAGTCGCACGTACTTGAAATGCACAAAGGCAGCGCTTTGTCCTTGTAGCAGTAACAGCAGCCTGTAAAGCAGTAGATCTGCACTGGTTCTTTACAGTGGATTAAAAGAGAACTTTGAGCTTTTGAGTGATTTCCCTGTTCCCTTCATGCCAGTGTCTAGACCATTTTAAGATGACCTACATTTGCACTGGATCAAGTCTAGCCAGTATTTCTGCTAAACCACTGATTGGTTCTAATTGAGCAGCACTTCGTCCACGGTCTGTTCTGTGCAGGAGTACGTTGACTGCATATTACACCGGCACAGGGGTCAAGTCCCATTGGAAAGCGTCCACCTCGCTGCAGAACCGCACTTTCATGTAGATCGGTTTATGCTCAGTCCTCCTTTTTAAATGGAAGCAGAACTGGGGGTGATTTTGCCAAAGAACATTTAAAAATCATATGTACCATGGCAATAAACTAAATTACACCAGTTTGAAACCAAAGAGTCGGTAGTTTTTGGTTTCAGCAGAAGTTGGCACAACTGGAAAGCAGCAACAGGCGAAATTTGCTTGTGTAGAGACCGTCAGGAAGGAAAAACTGGAGACTAATTTTAATCTTCTTTTACTCCATAATTCATTTAATCCTTGATTGACCTGTGTCTTTGAAATGTTCTATAGATAATTACAAAATCTACTGACGTAAAGGAGGAGGAAGGTGAGAAGATGAGGCTGAATGATCGCAGCGTGGCGCATTATGCCACTTGTGACTCACCCCCGGACAAGACGGGCTTTTTGTTCAAAAAAGGTGAGCGCAACACGGCCTATCACCGGCGGTGGTTTGTCCTGAAAGGCAACATGCTCTTCTACTTCGAGGAGCGGGACAGCAAGGAGCCCATCGGTGTCATTGTCCTGGAAGGATGCACTGTGGAGCTGTGCGAGTCGGCGGAGGAGTTCGCGTTTGCCATAAAGTTTGACTGTGCCAAAGCGCGAGTGTACAAGATGGCTGCTGAGAGCCAAGCCGCCATGGAGTCGTGGGTGAAAGCACTTTCGAGGGCCAGCTTCGACTACATGAGGCTGGTGGTGAAGGAGCTGGAAAGGCAGCTGGAGGAGATTCGGGAGCAAGGCAAGCCTTGGTCAAACAGGCAAAACCAGGTGGCACGACCCAAGTCTGGAGCATGCTCTTCTTCATCGTCTTCGTCCTCGTCTTCCTCGTCCTCATCAAGTGCTTTTCACATGAGCACCTCCTCTGCTCCCAGGGCCCAGGATGAGGTGCAGATCCCATCTGGATGTTCTAGGGAGAATGGCGTTGCACGGAGTAAACCACCCCTCAACGGAGCGTCCTCTGCCTGTGTGGCCTGGAATGATGGCGCAGAGCCTGAAAACAGCATTGTGAGTGATTATGGGGCGGATCGGGTGAGGGCTCCTCCGGTCCCCCCGAGGAGAAGAGAGGCATCTCTGGAAAGCCCCTTCTCCCCCGGCACCGGCTGCTTCTCTAAACTCCATGACTGGTACGGTAAAGAGGTGAAAGAACTTCGAGTGCAGTGGCTGCAGAGCCAGTAAACCGGAGGGGTGGGTTAGTGCTTTTTCCAAATTGTCATATCATTCCTTCCTGAACATTCTGAAATGTTACTTCAGCCTAAAGCAATAGGTAAACAGATTTGATTGTGGACTTCTAACTGATCTCAGAAGACAAATTTAATTTAGATTGATTCTAGATCTTGTCTGGCACAGGTGAGTCAGTCTATCTTAAACAATAACACTATCAAGTGTGCAATGCAAGAAATGTCAAATCAGAACACAGGCTTTTTTCTTGTTTTTGTGTCATTTGTCATGAACAATAAATAGCTCAAACAGTATTTAAACAACAACATGCAAAGGATTTGAACTTGACTTAATTAAATATGCAAGAACATAGAGATTCTTTTTCTAGACTTTAAATGTATAAATCCCATTGTTGTGTTTTCTGCTGTAGGAACATTATTTCATTTCATTGGTATACACACAAATTACAGCACTACTGTCAAGAATGTTCCCCTTAAAAAAACAAATAACCACAGTTTATTCTTTTTATGGAAGGAAAGAGCCTGGGACAGATGGATGCTTCTGTAATATGCAGCTAAAATGAAGGGCACTGCACGAAGCAAATCCACATACAGTAGATCAAGTTGCTTTAGGGACATTTTGACCATGTGGAAGGGAGAATTTTGCTGATGCATCATTGAGCTCCATATTTGGTTTTGTCCAATATTCCCTTCGCTGGTGTTTGGACCTAAGTGCTTGAATTGGAAAATCACGGCAAAATTCGAGTAAGGAGAGGTCGGAAACGGCGCATTCTGCACCGCTGAGCCACGGTATCACTGCCGTCGTTCAAACAGCGACTTGTAGAGAAACGCTGACACGTTTGGGATGAAAAAACGAGTCCAGATTTGCCTCCTCACTCCCACGGGACAGCATCTCACCCCAGAGGCCTTGTGGCTGCTATTGTCAGAGCATCCATTTGACAGTCACTGGGGACCGTAGTGGGAGCTGGATGTCTCTCTCAGAGCAACACACCCTGGTATTTTTAGCCTTTGCTAGCCAGCGGCCAGATGATGCTGTGTCACAAGTGTGCTTGTCACATAGTTGTGTTTTTAAGATTTTATCATTTGATAAAGGAAACTTGTCTATCCTTTATCTTACAGGTTGTATCTTTTGTATAATTTCCTATTATACAATCAAAACATTTTAAATCTGTTGTGTGAGAACTGGTTGAACTTTGCTGAATGAATATAACTGTTAGAGGCCTGTACACTCTCTTTTATTATTCCATGTTGGAGATTCACACCAGCAATCTGCAAAATGAGCCTTTTAAATGGTACTCATGCTATGTTTCTTTATTCATTCACATAATCTTTTAAATAGTTTTCTATGTGCCTTATGTTGTCTGTCTTTAAACTCTTTCGTTGCACTGCAGCCATTGTCACAGGACCACGGTGACAGGAGGATTTGACTTGTTTTTCAGCTGCTCTGCTGTTATTCATTCTTTTTTTTCTTTTTTTCTTTGCCAAAGGCTCATTGTGGTGCAATCACTTTTTGACAATGGCTCAGTTACCTCGGTCTGCATCGATGCACATCAGTATGATGACAGTTATACACTTGGCTTGTAGAGAAACAACGGGAAAGTGGCACACTGGGGATTGTGCTTTTTAAACCCACCATATCCAGACGGCATTTTTGACAGTCCAAAATATATGGATGTCATAGTGCCAATTTTACAAAGGTCAGAGATGTCTGTGCATTTTTTATGTTTTTTTTACAATCATGTAATTTTAGAATGTGCCAAATTAACCATATGAATAATTATGTATTGACTTTATTGAAGAGTACCAAATCATGAATGCAGTCTAAATGCACAGTAGCCATGTAGTCAATTTTCCTTTTATATTGTCTGACTCTTAACATATGTCAGAATCATGGTACATTATATTGTGAATATTATTAACACATTATTATTATATGGTACCGTCGAGATTGTACATTTTTGCTGTACACTACTTAATAAAGACTTTAAAGTGTCGTCAGCGGATTATTTTCCTGTTATTGTGACATGTTAAAATAATATGCGCCAAGGCGCTTTAGTCACTGTAATGGCATTATTATTATTATTATTCCACTGGATAATTCCCTCGTTGAAAACCATTATGTGTGTTGCCACGTTAATGTTTAAACCGTGTGAGCTGGGTTACAACCACGCACGTAACGGCTCCGTGTTGTTCTGTGTTTGTCACACCAGGCGTCGCTGTGTAACAATTGTACACTGACTCCTTTAACCTTTCAGTTCAGAGAAGTTATTAAGTTACTTTAGCAGGAAAGCTTAAATACTTATCACCACCTAACCACTTATAGTGAATGCTATAGTAGAATGCGTCATAAAGTTGCTGCATACAAGACGTGGTACTTTAAGTTTAATGAGTTCAAGTAAAGTTTAAAATACCAATAGTTTAAAACGAGATATCGGCAAATACACAAAGAACGTTAGTGAACCACGTGTTCGCTCACTTATGAGACGTATTGACTGTGTTGGAGTTTGTATCTGGTACATACTGTACTTCTCCAAGGGGACGTCTAACTTCCTGTTTGGTAATTTCAAAGTAAATGTGCACGGTTAATGTCGATGTTACTCTACACACTTTGCTCGGTATTAATTGAATTGCACTTGTCTAATCTAACTTTGTCTAATGCGATATTTATGATCGGAAGTTTAGGAACTGTAATGTTAAATGTTTGGCAACACTGTTGTAAATATTTTAAAAAGTGTCTACGTTTATTTTATTTATATTATAGTATTTGAAACACGTCTAGAGATGACGTAATGTTACGTCTAAGGATCACTTATTGTTAACTGTTATGTTTTATACGTATTAACATGTTTCGTCTGTGTTGTTTATTTTGAAGTATTTTTTGTGGTTTCTCGTCTTATTTTGAAATAACACCCCGGAAGCGTTGATTTCATTTTCCTCCAACTTTACCCGCTGGACCGCGGCACTTTTTTTTTGACAGCGGAAATGAGGAGTCGCCGCTTTTCCGTGTCAAGTTCGTGGCTGAAAGTTTTCTTTCCTTTTTTTTCTTTGCAGAGGAACCGTCGCGTGCACTTACGATGCGAGAGAAAGCGACGGACGTCCCAGCGTGCGGCCTCTCCTCTCCCGTCCACTCCCCGCTGCCGCTCGCCGACGCCGCGTTGACTCACTTTAGACGCTTCTCGACACATTTCCGTTATGCAAAGTCCAACTTGTTGGTTCGTCGTCGCGCTGCGGAGGGTGCCCGTGCGAGATAACGGAGAACGTGAGTATGTCGCGAGCGCCGAGCCCCGCTCGCCTCTTATTTCCTCCGCGTCTCAAAGTGCTTGTGACGCCGCTCGCCTCGGAGCCACATGCGGGTTAATCCCTGCGTGTCGGACCGCGCTAATGTGCGTTGCTCCGTCGAAAAATGTGCTCGTGTGGAATTTAAAGGACTCCGCATCATCCTGCGGCGCAGACTCCGTTGGGCCGAGAAGTAAAGTTTGGTGAACAAGCGCGGATCGGCCGCCGTGGACCATCACAGCCTCAGTGCGTGACGAGCTGCTCACTGTCTTCAGTTCGTGCTGCTTGATGTGATTAAAAGCACATTTGTTAGAACGCTGCACTGAAGCGGACTGTTGCTCTCCGTCTTCCGTTGTATATTTTAAAGTTGACCTTTTAATTATCAGTAGGTCTGACGTCGGTTGTTCAAGTTGAGTTTCGTGCAAAACAATTGGCTAACGGTTAATTATTTAGCACATTTGCTGACATCATCTAATTAACTGGTGTGTTGGTTTGTGGGTCCTAGAGAAAATATTACCCCCCGTGGTCAGCTCAGTCAATTCAAGCTGCCAGACGTCACATCAGTCCAGAGAGATGTGCAGCACATCTTGGTTAATAGAAGTTATTCTGTAATATTTCCAATATTATTTGGTGTCCCTTAATATTATTATTATTATTATTATTGCAGTGTTTTAATATTTGCCCTGTTGCTGGATTAATGTTAAAAGGCCAAACATGGAGCCAGACACCAAAGCTGCCGCTGTGTGAAGTTCACCTCCTTCAACACATGAGCTGTGGCTTTTTTCTTGTTGTTGTTGTTGTTGTTGTTGTTGTTGTCGTTGTCGTCGTCAGTGGTAGTTGTTGTGTGTTGCTGGAACGTGAGCGTGCACATGCTCGTGACTCCTGCGTGGAGAACCGAAACCAGCACCTCTCGGTTTCACATCCACCCGTGGAATACGCATAATAATGTGACATACTGTACGTACGAAACCTACTTCCTGTAAAAGTGTAGAGTGTAGACTATCTGTCGTTTGGTTCAAAGTTGCCTAAAACCCATAAGGACCTTGTGGCTGAGGATGGAGACCACGGTGCTGCGTCGTGAGCGTGTGGCGTGATGGTGGCTCACGCTGCGCCGTCTCCGTGGCCTTTAGGCTTTCACAGCGTGGACAGGTTCCCTCAGCGTGTCCACAGCGCTACGATGCAGGACGCGGTCTCTGCGACAGTGTCGACCTTTTTCATATGATTGAATTCGTTAGCGTTTAGCACAAAATGATGAGGGGATTAAAACTATATATACCTGGAAGGGGTTCATACGTCTGTTTCCATCACAATCATCAGTTCGTGAGCTAGCCAGATGAGACATAATTCAATAATATATCAAATAAAGTGGAAAAACGATTGAGCTGCGTTTTGGCGACACACGCACAGTGTGTGACATCCGTGCCTGATGCTGTGGACGGAGAAACGTGCCTCCAGTTTGGGGAAGTAACGCTGCACTTCATGTGTCCCCGGCCGCCGCTTTTCAGCTGGAACTAAAGACCAAATGGCGCCTTGGCGTTCGGACACTGAAGCAGCGTTTTGTCAGATGCTCGTTGTCCTGCACATCAGTCGTACACGCATGCACACGTGTTATTGTATGTTGAGTAAATTATATAAGTCACATTTATATCTGCCATGTTATCGGATGACAGCGCTCCAGTCCATTGATGGGTCCACGAGGTCTGACCCACAGCGACGTGAAGGAATCCAGAGGGAGGAGGAGAAGGAGGCTAAAAGAGCCGCGTTAGCGTGGAGGCAGAAGTAGAAATCCGAAAAGACGGAAGAGACGAATTAGAGCAGAAAATGGAAGCAAAATCAAGCCGAGTTCTGCTGATGAGAGGTCTTCTGCAAGATGGAGTGTGTTACTGAGCTGTGTGTATGTGTGTGTACATGTTTTTCCCTTAATGTGAGGACCAGAAACTATGTTTTTGCCATCAAGGTGAGGACATTGTAACAATGCGGGGACATTTGGCAGGTCCCCACCAGTCCGGAGGCTATTCCGATGGTCAAGATGTGATTTTTGGGCTGAGGTTAGAATTGAGTTTTGGTTCGGAATAGAGCAAAGGTTTATGTCATTAGGGAGTCCCCGCATAGATATGAAACACAACTGTGTGTGTGTGTGTGTGTGTGTGTGTGTGTGTGTGTGTGTGTGTGTGTGTGTGTGTGTGTGTGTGTGTGTGTGTGTGTGTGTCACTCACATGCTAGTGGCCACCCCAAACAGTTAAACCTAAAAATCTCAGACTTGGTTCACAATCCTCACCACACACACACACTGTACGCACCAGTTCTTGTGTGTATTCAGGCATTCGTGCGAGTGGGGGTGGGGGACACGCATGCGTGTCTGTGTGTGTTTTCCTTTCCCAAAGCAGCAATAATTAGAGACTGTGTGTTTGCCCCAGTGCGCCCCTACTCGTGTTGTTGGAGGAATGCTGATTACAGGCCGCCTCTGGCTGCAGGGGACGAGCACGCTGCTGCCAGCGTGCGTGTCACCGGGCGCCACAACCTGCTGGTGTGCGTGCGTCGCGTGGATGCAGGACCGATGCAGCGTCAGAAAAGAAAAACACCCTTAATGTTTGCGTCTCTGTCACAGGAAGTGGGTTTGCTCTTAGAGCAGCAGTGATGGAGTGGATCATTTAAGCCACCCTTCAAGCAAATATGATGTGAATGTGATTTTGAAGTCTCCAATGTGAGCGTCTACTTTCCAAACATAACAGCTGGTGCTTCCTTTTATTTATTTATTTTTTTTAATTACTGAATTCCAGTAATGTGTAGTTAATGGTATGTGGATACATAGTTTCTGGCAGTGTGATGTGTGTTTTACAGAAAAACCAATCAGGTCTGGGTGGAAGTGAAAGAAGCACATTACTCATTGAACATTACTCAATACTCAGGAGTCACACGAGCGGGACGAGGGCGTCCGATCCCTGCAGAACAAATGGAACCTCGGGGTCTTCAAGGCGGGTTATGTGTCAGAAAGTGACGTTTTGTAAGTGATCACAGTAAAACTCAATTAGCTCCTTATGAGGCCCAGCGTGGAAAAGTTTATGGCTCCTGAATTAGCCTTCCAGGAAGTCAGATGATTCACAAGCGATCAGGAGCCAATTATTTCTTACCCAATGGTCCGGAACAGAACCCCCCCCCCCATACCCGCCGCGCATAATATTTATGACATTGTCTCCTAAATACTATTATTTTCACAGCTAACAATGAATCACAAACACATCGCAAGCGGCGTGACTCATTCATAAAGTGCTTGCAGATTTCATTCGGCAGCATCCATCATCGTCTCTCAGGCTGGAGCGTTTGAGTCTCCAACGGTCCAATTGGCTGAATTGTTTTGAGCTTTTCAGAAACTAAACCTGTGTTTAGGGCTTCCAGTAACATGCCGAGGTCGGCCTCTGGCGGCTTTGTAGCAGAGAAACGCACTTAAACTGTTGAGTTAAGTTGTATACGTGCATTGTACATGCAACCAGGTCTGTCTTTCAGCTTCATACTGATGTATGTGGAGCAGTAAGTGTTGTTTGTTTCCATTGGGAAGTAACTCTACCCCCCACTGGGAAGCTGTGGGATGCGCCGGCGAAGACGTGACGCGGCGCTCGTCTTGCGTCGCTGCGGACAGAGACGCGAGCGCTGGCTCGGCACCAGCCCGAGCTCGACTGTGCTCGTTTCCTCCGACGTGGAGCTGGCTGTGGTTTTCCCACTACGAGGCCTGCGGTGCTTCGCGATGCCCGACGGTCTCCGCTGACCTAATTCCCGTTTCGCCGTTCACGGCGTTGGTGCAGCTGAAGCCTGGTCTGGTTTCAGTTTTCAGGCCGTCATTGTGCTTGTGGGAGCCCTGGGCTTCAGTGCGGTCCTGGCGTGCTAGAGCCCGTCTGCGCGGGATAATGACAGACTCCAGACTGCGCAAAGACGTGTCGTATTAGTCATTTGCAGGATGCCGGGCAGCTGGATGGCTGCGTCTTGGTGTGGGGCTTTAACCAGATTATAGAGACTTCCTAGAGGAGCATTTTTATTTTTGGGGGTTTCCATAGGATTTGGTTTCTTACTTCTGACACTTATCGTCACAGGTTCAGGCGCTCGGCTCTGCTGCGCTCCCAACCTGCCTCCGTCGGCCTGTTCCCAGACCACAGGAAATGGCCAGAGCGCGGCTGGGCTTTATTTCTGTGCGTCGTAAGAATAGCATCATTGTGTGGCGTTGGAGCCTGCATTGTTGTGGGAATGCAGGAGCTGGAGAATGCTCCAATAACAAACCGTAACAAAAGCCCCTGTGTACCCAGCGCAGTTCTGCCTACACATATAACAAATGTTGTGTGCAATACAAAAGATAAGCTGTCACAGCTGTTACTCCTATTTGTTTAGCTGCATTTTCAACATCCAGGCTAATTGTATAAAGTGGTTTATAAGTACAACGGCGGCTACAGGAAAACTTAAACGTGGAGATTTGCTCCCGGCTCGTTCTATTTCTAGATGATCGTTCTCACACATCGCCTACTTCACCGTCATTGTGTAGATGCTGCTTTTCACTCGCCGCAGACTCATCATCTGTCGCCCCACAGCCAGTCAGCTGATTGTCCTCTGGCTACAGGAAGTCGGGGGCAGAGGTTATCTCTCGTTCCGCTGCCACTTCCTCCTTTTACCGCGCGTTCTTCAATTATGTAAGCCGCGCACGTCCGCTCCGCTCGCTATCAACGCTCCTCCATATCTCACAGCAGGAACGCCGGGACCCCGTCCGCCCGCGTTGCTCAGTGCCGCTGATCAACGGCGGCCGCGTTGAAAACAAAGCCTGGGCCGTGGCGGCTTTCTGTGGCACGCTGCAGCTTGTTGCGCTCAAGTATGAAAGGGACGGGGAAAGGTCACAGCGGCGGCTCGCGTTAACAGCGACAGCGAAGCAGCCGCCTGCCTGTCATAACAGTGTTGAACGGTGACTGCATTAGTGGGAATTCCTGGCTCTCTTCTGCTCAACACACTTGCATAAGAGTTGCTTGTCGCATTTTTATTTCTCTCACACTCAGTGAACACAGGTTCATTCCAGTCCTGCCTCATTATGCAGAACGCAGCAGCTGCTGGCTCCAGCTTCTTTTTCTGCACTTGACTGAAATAGCTCTTTTCTCCCTTCTGTGTAATTAGTAACCTGAAGCGGGCCACGCATTCCGCCACGGACGCCGTCTTTCGGCGCTTGTGGGCTCGGCTTCACGAGAAGCTCTCGTTGTGAGCCGCGTCCGAGCGTTTGGTAAAGTGGCTGCAGGATCCAGGTCTCCTGCACGCGTCGGCTCCAACCTTTAGCAGCGCTCTGACTGGAGCCCAGCTCGCTTTCCACCGCAGACATAAAGGGGCTTTTCAGCGGGCTCCTGTGAGCTCGCTTTGGGCCGGGACCTCCTGCTGTGACCGGTGCCCAGGCAGACAGCCTCTGGTCTCTCCTCCTGTCTGACTCCGCCACCTGGACCTTCCACCACAAACCTGGCGCCCTCTCCTGCTCTGTACTTCCTGCCTGCCCTCTCATTAGCCCTCACTCCTCTCTCTCTCCTTGTGACGTTTTGTTTGCATCCTCCTCTTCTCACCCTTATTTGCTCCCCTCACTCGTCACTGCCCCCTCCTCTCGTTTCTCTCTCATCTCTTTTACAGTAACCTTGTAGACTCCATCGGCTGCTCTCTCTTCCTGCTTTGTGGCTGTGATCTCCCGTCTGTGATTCACGAGTGGCAACAAAATCTGTTTCTCATCCCAGATTCTGTGATGCACATGTTGCCATGTTTTTCCTTATGTATTTATTCTTTCCACTCCAGTTTTTCCCGTAAAAACTGCAGTGTTTGATGTCTGCGAGAGCTTTGATGCCCTGCAGACTAATTGAGTCGTAAGCAATAGATTGGATCCGGCTGATCTGGCTAATCAGGCCAGAGCTGTATCAAGGTCAGAAGGATGTGGCTTGCTGTAAATTGCATTTTATATAATGGGTATGACAATTAGAGGAGCATCCTATTCCTGTAGTAATGAATAAGCACGTATTCGCAGACAGTTGCTCACGTGAGTGCATGAACTCGCCAACTAATAGTGAGACATGCATTTTCTTATATGACTGTAAAAGCGTAGCGTCTGCGTGTGGTTTGCTTCCATGAATCGCTTTATTGTTTGACTAAAGCTAAAATTAGAGGTTAGTTTGACTTCTGGTGACGGGGGTGACAAGATTTTGAGTTAAGGGAAAGCTGTGCTAATATTTACATTTGGCTGAGGCGCAGACGAACATCCACAGCGGGACTTCAGCAGGCTTTAACTATGATTATTTTCTTGACTGGTTGAATCTGTAATAATTGTGGATTTGCCGAAAACGTGTAAGATGAGAAACATGCCTAGAAATAAATTACTGGCATTTTAGCCAAAAACCAAAAAGTGTTTTAATGAGTATGGAAGTAGTGAAAGCTGTTGGAGCTTGTGTTTCAGCTTGCTTGGTTCCATCAGACGTCCTGCTCTTTATTCCACCTTTACGCCGGCCTTGGCACGAGGCCTTTGCCGTTATAAATACATGACCTTAAAGCTCTGAGACCTCCTGTGTGCCTCTGTTCATCACATCAAACGAGAGCCGCTCCCATCCAGTGACGATGGGGAGCACGAGAGGTGTGGGAGGGCTGATGCCAGGCTCAGGATATAAATAGGATAGAACTCTGTGCCACAACCAGCGCTGATCATCTGCTGTTTGTGTATAAACTCGCTCTTCTGCACGACGGTGAATAGAGTAGTGATGTTTGTATTGGCTTGGCTGCGTGCGTACGTGCGCGTCTCGTGGGCGGTGCTGGTTTCAAGGCTTTGCTCCCGATAGGTCACGGCTGGGACAGTGTTAACCGGCCACCACTGACTGCTCTTCTATTTTGGTGTCCGGCCTCCTACCGAGAATCACTCGCTCGTCTCATTCAAGGTGGCGTTGCTGAAAAGCCGCTCTGTGAGCTGACGGGCGTCATGAGGTTACTCATAATGATACGATCGATTCACATGTCTTTCACACATCCTGTTTCCTTCCTGCTTGATTAAAATCAGTTTTAGTTTGGCTCCTCTTCTGGGGAGCCAGGCCTCTGTGGGACTAGCAGCGTTATGGGGGGGCTCTGTCTAGTCCAGACCCGGTCTTGGGCTGAAATGCTCATGCAGGTTAAACAATCAACTTCATTTATATCTGCAGGGGATGGAAGCAGTGAATATTTGGAGGTATTCAAATGAAGGCAGATGCACTGAATTTCACACAGACTGAGCTGTGTAGTCTATATTTGTATGTGTCTCCTAAATGTCAGTCGCACGCTGCTTTCCTGGTAGTCTGTTGTTTTTCTAGCACCTGCTTGACGCATGCATCTGCCAAAAAAATAAAAAAGGCAAATGACTTCTGTGTATTCTATGCGTCACTGCCTGCTGCGTTTTAGACGGTTAGGCTGAAGCGCTGGTAGCAGGACGCGCAGGCAGTAGCATTCGTCGAGTTAAACTTGGGTAAACCTGAAACTCGAAGTTGCTCAGGACAGCAGTTTTACAGGTCGCGCACGGCGTCAACAAAGCTGCGCTCGAGTTCTGTAGAGTATTTGAGGGAGGTGAAGAAAGCCACTGTGTGTGTGTGTGTGCGCGTGTGTGTGTGCGCGTGTGTGTGTGCGCGTGTGTGCGTGCGCGTGTGTGCGTGCGCGTGTGTGCGCGCGTGTGTGCGTGCGCGTGTGTGCGTGCGCGTGTGTGCGCGCGTGTGTGCGTGCGCGTGTGTGCGTGCGCGTGTGTGCGCGCGTGTGTGCGCGCGTGTGTGCGCGCGTGTGTGTGCGCGTGTGTGTGTGCGCGTGTGTGTGCGTGTGTGTGTGCGCGCGTGTGTGCGCGTGTGTGTGTGCGCGCGTGCGTGCGCGTGTGTGTGTGCGTGTGTGTGTGCGCGCGCGTGTGTGTGTGTGGTACAGTGAGGTAAGTGGGCATTGCTGGGGGGGAGGAGGGGAGTGATGACGACGGGGGGGGGGGGGGCTGAATAAAAGAGGCAAACGCAGGAACTTGAACTGTCCGCAGAGATGTTTTCCATTCGCAGTGTGTTTGGCCTTTTTTTCTGCCATCCCCTGCTGGATGCTGTCTAGCAAAACAATAATACGATAACAAAGCTCCGAGCTGAGGTCAGAGGTCCTGGATAAGGGCTGAGGAATGGCACCACTACACTGCATGAACCTTTTTGGGTTGGCCCATGGCTTCGAGCGTGGCCCGCGGTCGAGGTGAGCGTCGAGGAAGCGTCATTCCAAACAACCTCCTCGTACGAGAGGACTGGGGGGGGGGCATGGGAACCGAGACGGCCGAGCCCCCCGGAGGGAGCCGGCGAGAGGAAGTGAGTCTATATATGTGTGTGTACATGTTGTGCAGTCAGTGCTGAGTCATCGCTGGGCTGGCCAGGCAGATAGAAAGCAGCTCTGAGGGGGGCCAGTGGAGGGGCGTGAGGGCGCACGCACCGAGCATGCGCTCAGAAGCACAGGAAGGGAATCGGTTGTTGTGACAGGACACATCCAGGAACTTTAGTGACGCAATGTTTCGCCATGCCAAGTTCTCACCCCCCCCCCATTGACGTACGCGCCCCCTGGTACGCTTGATGATACTAGCGGGGTAAAAAGAGTGCACGAGAAGTCGCGGCTCCTCTTCTCTGAATGCGAGAGAGCGCGAGAGAAACGGGGAGATGTTGGGCGACAGATAACGAGACACGCTGCTCCACGTTTGGCCTGACCGTAACCCCCCACTTGTATTTCTTGTGGTTTTCTGTGATCTGTTGGACCACAGTCTGTGACTCCCGCCCCCCCACACCCACCCACCCACACACAAACGCACTCAACCCCAGTCATGCTTCCTGTATTTAGAGCAGACCCCTCTCTGCTGCAGATGGTATGTACAGTGGGCACATGTTTGAGTTAATGCTGCCGTATTAGATCTTGTACTCTGTGTGCTCAGCGGCTCATTTATCAAAGGCACGTGTGCACACGTAAAGAAACGAGCTGTTATATAACACGCGCCGGTATCTTTCATTGCATCTCCAGGTTCGTTGGATATCAGCGTTTTCCTACTAGAACGTGCTTCAGGGTCAGAAATTCGTAGAGACCCGTGCCTCGCAGAGCTCAATGCAGCTGCACAGTGAGTGCACGTTAGCGCTTTGCTGCGTCGTAGAATCTAACAAGTCTGCGTCAGGCTGTGTAACGCTGTCATCCATAGGCTGTGTGCATGAAGTCAGGAGCTTCGGTCTTGCATCAGCAGCTCAGGCCCGTTGGGCTTGGTTGAAAATATGTCCTTCCTCCTGCTAATCTGCTCTAAGTGTGGCGTGTGCAGGGTCAGCAGTGTCTGCACGTTACAGGGAGCACCGTGCCGCTCTGGCTGCTATCAAATACCTAGGAATGCATTCTGTTTCCTCTTATGTGAAACTCTAAAACCACTGCCTTGATTCTGTGTAATTGCAAAAATAGCAGGCAGTCGAGCAGTAAGTGCATGTACCCCGTAGAAGAAAAGGTGCTGTTGACTCCTTTGCGGCCTCAGCTCAGAGGTGGCTCGTAATGATGGATGCATGTGATTGTTGTTGGACATGTTAGTGTTTACCAATGTAGAGAAGCCCACTGGGGTGGGGGGTGGCTAAAAGGTTGTGTCACACACTTCACAAAAACCACAGGCTGTCTTCTCAGTTTTTTAAAATGCGTTGTCGAGCACGACCGCGCTAAAAATAGACGCTGGAGCAAGCAATTTGTCGAATTAGCATAGCTGATTAATTAGGCTGCATCGTTGTGTTGTAGGGAGGCAAACTCGTGTGCAGAGGAAAAAAAAAGAAAGTGTTGCGCGACACGGCAGTGGCTTATTTAATGTGAATCTATAAAACTTTTGCACAAACGCTAACAAACAAAGAAGATCACATGTACATTGTGTGGGGTTTGTCTGTGTTTACACCTTAACATCCGGCCAATGTTGACACTTGACTGTGATGTTACTGATGTCACTGTTGTGTTTTTCCACATTCTGTAGCTGACCTGAGATCAACTGGTGGATTTTGTACAGTCATTGTCGTCTGGCGTCAACGTGATGTTTTCAACAGCGACCTAGAAATGAAAGACCAAAATAAAGTGACCGTAGAAACATTCAAGTGTAACGAGCAGATGAGTGCAACTGTAAGAGGTCAAGAATAATGACATATCGCAAACAAACCCCACAATGATAGAAGAGCAGCCGAATCATGTGCACAAAGAAGCCAATCTGCTCAGATCATTGTTTCAGATTAGGCTCATCCAGGTCCTGTCGTCGGACCCCTGCTCTGTCCTCAGACGCCGACGCCTCGACCTGAGGAATGAAGCAGGAGCAGCTCACAGCGGGTCGCATGCAAACACACGCGGCCGCGCGCGGACCTGTGGTTGATTGAGGAAACTTAACCGTACTTCCTCAGTCGCGGCTTCATTGAGTGTCTGTCCGAGCCACTTGTACGACTGCTTTCATCCGTTTCAGTAACTGACATAAATGCGATACAAACTGACTTCGCTTTTCGGCGCATCAGCGTTTCACCTCGACAGCAGGAAAAAGACTTTGCTCCACTTTCTGCCCTTGATTGAATGGACTTTATTTCTACCGATTTGAATGGTTACCCACTGTCCTCTGAGTGAACTGTGGTTGCCTTTATCTGTTACGATGCTCTGTGACTGGTTGATTGCCAGAGATTCTTTGCCGGGCCGTGTAATCCAATTCAGAGAGTTCACGACAGATAAGATCAGACTTTTGGCAGTCCTTTCTCACATTCAAGAAGTTTAAATAAAATGCCGTAACTGTTGTCGAGTTGTTGCAGAGCACTTTGTGTTGTCCTGATTTGTTTGTCCCTGAATCATCACCACTCTTGTCTTCAAATTGACCCAATCTCTACCAAATCATTAATCTATTTTTCTTTTCCTCTTTCAATTTGTTTTGCAACAGTGATTCTCTGTCAGTTTGGTTACTGCAATGAATGGTAACACTATCCATCCAGCCAACACCACCACAACCGCGGGGGGAGGCCCAGCCGTGGCAGCGCCCCCGAGAGGCTGGAGGGAGTTCTGCGAGCTGCACGCAATCGCTACCGCCCGGGAGCTGGCCGGACACTACCGGAGCTTCGCCAGGGAACGACATGACGTGCTCCCACCAGAGACCTTTTCCAAGCAGTTCACTGACCTTTTCCAGCAGCACTTCAGCTGTGAGGTCAACAAAGATGGCTGCCCCCTCAGCCCCAACACGTGCTCCCCTGCTACGAGCAACGCTTCGCCCCCGCCTCCGACGCAGACCGTGATCGGCCGGGTGCGGACCGCGCCCTTGTCCGGGGT
This sequence comes from Betta splendens, assembly GCF_900634795.4. Classification (NCBI taxonomy): domain Eukaryota; kingdom Metazoa; phylum Chordata; class Actinopteri; order Anabantiformes; family Osphronemidae; genus Betta; species Betta splendens. The sequence goes on along the minus strand of NC_040889.2, from coordinate 24,748,119 downwards.
GCAGGACTACCGGGAGGCGGGCCGGCCCGCCGGGGGACCCGCCCTCTTTTCGGTGGTGTCGCCGAAGGTGGAGACGGTGGTGGTGCACCGAGAACAGGAGCAGCCGCTGCGCTGTGCTGCAGCGAACCCGGTGGCGCCGAGGGGCTCGACCCGCAGCGCCAGCGGCTCACTGCGCCTTCGTAGCCACAGCAGCGAGGAGATCTCCGACGGCAGCCGTCGCCGGGCTTCGGAGCGGTACTCCTCGGACTCGTCGGCCTCCAACCCCGCGCACACCGACGTCACGCACTTCCCTGTCCGTCACATCCAGCAGACTGTAAGACGGATTTTCAAAAGACGCCCCCTCTCCACCCCCCCCTCATCCCAGGACCTGTCTCCCAGCAGCAACCCCTCCAACAACAATCCCGCAAATAATGCTGACAGAGTGAGTGGGATTTCCTCCACAAATGAGGATGTGTCATCCTCCTCCTCCTCGTCCTCCTCGTCTTGTCCGAACTCTGAAGCCACGCCCGCGGCCTCCTCACATCGGTCTGTGGCTCGAGTAGCCTCTCAACTCCTGGACAGTTTCCGGTGGCTCCGCAGCAGGAGCATGAGGCAGAGGAGGCAGGAGTTGAGCGGCTGCTGCTGTAAAGAGGGTCACCTGAGGTACTTGATGGTGGACGACACTATCTCTGACTCTCAGCCACGCTGGCAACGCTGCCGCCTGCTGGTCAGGAGGATCAGAGACGCTCAGGGTGGAGGCAGAGGAGGAGGGGAGACGTACCAGCTGGAGCTCTACGATCCTCCAAAGGTAGAAACGCATCACAAAACCACGTGTGTTCTGAGAGTGAGATGAAAATCATGTCTGTAAAAAGTGCAATCGCTACATCAACCAGAGAAGGCAGGGAAGTGAATTTAAAATAGTGCTGCTCAAGAAAAGAAAAATCTGAAATGAGTCCGTGTCGAGATCAAGAGCAGGATTAACTCAATTAAGAAATGCATAGTCACATTTACCAGTGATTAAACTAAACATAAAAACCTTGATTTAGTTTTCTCCATCTCATTGCGGACAGATTATCTGCAGTTACCATGCACTTAGCTTGCATGATTAATGTCTGTCTGTTCGTCGGCTGCTGCTCTTCTCAGTACAGGAAAGGCCTGAGCTGCTTCTCAGAACTCTGCAGCAGCTGGCAGGCTGCTCTGTGCGATGCCGTACTGCAGATCTGTTCTCCTTGATCAATAAGACTGAAACCCACACTCTGCTTTTTAAATGGCCGCCTAATGTCACTTTGCCAGCGTGTGTGCATGCGTATTACAAAACACAGAGAGGCACAAAGTCATTTCCTGTTTCCAGCTGTTTTAGTTGCAGGGGTTTCCCCCCCCCCTCCTCGTTCAAATCGCCAGTTTTCTTCACTCGTGTTTTTTTATAAATGATAACTTGCCGCGTCTGAGGAGCTGCTTTCAGGTGCACAGTTTTGCCACATGACTCGCTCGCTTCAGAAAAGCGGTGTTTTCTAGGTGGCTTTCATCACATCTTTGACTCCAGCAAGTGATTTGTTGTGATGTGACGCTGAAAGTGTTCAGCTTCCATGATGAAAACTCGGAGCATCACGCCCGCTCTTGACTTGCGTGCAGGGAGGCAGCGCCACGGCTGAAACGCCATCATTTGTTTCACACCGGTTACATTTTGGAGATGGTGTAAGCGATGCTGTAGCTTGAGAAAATGCTGATACTCTTGTAGGTGAAGATGGACGTGATCTGTCACACATTATCTGTGATCCCGCATTCGAGTGCATTAGTGTACAGTATCTCTGCGTTTGACCATCGGGACATTTTGTTTTTGCCTAAAAGATTCTGCAGCATTCACATCTTTCTTTTTTTTTTTGGTGTAGATATGCCTCCTACACAATTTCCTGTTTGTTTGGGGTTTGCTCTATCCTTATTACATGTGATGCGTTTGTCTCGCGGCTCTGAAAAAGTGAAGACAGGTTTGTCTATTTGAACAACTTGCATTTTAAAGTTAGGGAAGTAAGTATGGGCTTCATTCCCCACTGCTCGACAGCTCGTCACAGCGTAGCAGGATGTGCTATTATTTATAATAGCCGAACCAGTAATCGGACCAGATCATCTGACTCCTGTGCTCGTGGCCGTCTGTAAGGCCGCTGTGAGCGGAGTTCAGTCTCTTCAGGGCATGTGCACAGAGTCAGATGCCCTTAAAAGAGAGCGAGCTGTGAACTACCACATTATGAGCTGCATAAATTGTTTGGGTTGCTGTGTTATCCTGTTTGGCACAGTTTCTTCTTTGTGGACGTACATTGGGGTTTCACACGTCTGTGGGCACTTTAAGTGTGTGTGTGTGTGTGTGTGTGTGTGTGTGTGTGTGTGTGTGTGTGTGTGTGTGTGTGTGTTGGTGTGTGTGTGTGTGTGTTGGTGTGTGTGTTGGTGTGTGTGTTGGTGTGCAAGCCAGCATGCTGCACAGAAAAGGGTAGGGTTCATGCATGTATTTTTGTGTGTGTGTGAGAGAACATTTGCAGTAACATCAGCAAGCTCATTAGAGCTGAACCAGAGCCACTTTGTGTGAGAAGCTCTAGTCAGAGGGTTTTCTCTGCTGGCAACGTCTGAGCCAACGTCTCTTGTCCTGCAGTTGTAGTTAAAACCAAGGTTGTGTTACATTTGCATAAACGTGTGTACTGTAGGTACAGGTGCCAACACAGTTTAAAAGAAGCTGCTGTAGAACAGACACATTTACTGCCAAGTAAATACTGAACAATATTAGTATTAAAATTGACAAAATAATATAATACTTCAATACTTAATTGCTTCCTTGTCATTAATGTAAAGCCCTTCACTACAACTGTAGAAACTGTACTTGTGTGTGTGTGTGTGTCCTTTTAAAACCGATCGGTCTTGGGGGGTTTGAGTCTATACTTGTTCTGTTTCCCAGGAAATGACCAAGCTGCAGCTTTATTGCAGAAGTGAATCATGTCGCGTCGGCTGAAACGAGGAGTCACCGTTATTATCTGTCCCCCTTTTAAGACTTGAACTTTTATTATTGCTGAGCCCAAACTACCGGCACCAGCAGCTCTAACACTGGCTTAGTTTCGCCCGTGAGGCGTCTCATTCTGCAGGTTTCAAGCTTGTCTCAACGCAGAGGTCCTTTAGTTGCACTCGAGTCCCTTTTCCTCTGTCATTCAGGACTCGCAGACGGACGAGGTGCGCGGTTCCCACAGTCTGAAGGTGGATGTGTTTCCTCAGACCTCCTGTAGCCTCCATCTTAATCACACCCCGCTCTGCTCAGCTGTGTGTGTTAGTGTGTAGTGAACGTGTGGGTGTGCATGTGTTTGTTCCAGCGCTTGAAGCCTTAATCTCTTCCACATGCTTTAATTTCATGCTGCTGTGTACATGTGCCGACACCATGTATCATGTTCCTGTGTGTGTGTGTGTGTGTGTGTGTGTGTGTGTGTGTGTGTGTGTGTGTGTGTGTGTGTGTGTGTGTGTGTGTGTGTGTGTGTGTGTGTGTGTGTGTGTGTGTGTGTGTGTGTGTGTGTGTGTGTGTGTGTGTGTGTGTGTGTGTGTGCGTGTGTGCTTTCTCTCTGAACTCTCATACGTTCTCATGCAAGCTTTGTCGTCTCCTTTCCATCCCATCAGGGTCCCATGATACAATACCTAAACTCCTTTGAGGTAAACGTGTGACATACTTCCATGTTCTTAAGTTCTTGTATTTATTGTCCGTTTATTTTCACACGTTAGTCTCTCTCCATCGGTGCCACGGCTTTTTCCACTCTCTGTAACAGACGAGTTTGCAACATCAGTGGAAAATACTTTTCCAGCAACCAGACTCTGGCGTCCATCTGTTCTGCGTTACCCGTTGTCCTTCGGTCTCTCGTATGGCAACACGCAGCGTTAATTCGGCTCTCGTCGCATACCACAACTAAAGCTCTGAACACATGGGCCGCAGCGAGCGGAGCCAGAAACGGAATGAAAGCGGCCACGAGAGGCGCAGAAAAGCACAACAGCTGGAGACGTGACACGAACAGGTACAACAGGCCGGACAAGTTCATGGGGCGTCCTACAGTCGAGCTTGATCATCTGAAATGGTCATAACTGGACATTCACAGGATTTTTGTCTTGTTGAGAAAAAGATTTTAAATCTAAGGTGACAGAATAATTCATAATGAATATAGCAGCAGTTACAACCCACACAAAAAGTCCGCCCGCTGGTTCCAGCTTGTTGGTTTTAGATTTCAAATATACTTCTTTGTATATTGTGACACTTTGCACCGCTTCCAGATAAACACCCCGCTTCTGTCAACACCAGCAATTAGAGCAGAAATCTCTCCAGTGAGAAACTTGACTCGAGTTTCATTTTACATCACAGTCTTTGTATCTCACCCACAACGTGAAATCTGTACCTCTTTCCAGGGATTGAGTTTCAAGAAACCTAGAAATTAGCCCTTGAAGCGACTGTAATAGTTGAAGCGTGTGTGGGTGCGAGTGTTCGTGCTCGCGTACAAAAGCCAAGTGTGAGTTCACCGCATGCGTATGTAGTTCAGTTTGTGTGTCCTTTTCACCTGGCAGATGGTGAAACGCTGCCCTCATTCATTTAATTTCTTAAACGTTTGTGGCTTTTATCGCCACAAACTCTGTTTTAGTTTCTCTCGGCCGTCTATAATTTAGTGTAACTAGAAATCAGGAAGCGCTGAATAATGAAACATCTGCCTCATGAGAGAGGATGCATGATCATAATCATCATAGTCTGTCTGAGATGTCACTCCTTCTACTTATTGGCATTAGCTTAACTCTGGCTTCATTTTGTTTGGTGGTACTAAAAGCTTAAAGGCCAAAACTGTGGACTGCACATAGTCCATCACTGGATCTAGAGTCCTGTTCCCTTCTTGACGGGTACAGACAGTACAAAAACATTTCTTTGATATTGATTCCTGGTCTTGATCGTTGGTGTTACAAAACATGATATGCTCCGTGCATAGATTTGGGTTTCATAAATCTGTCGGGCCCCATAAATCACGTTGATGATCCAGGGACTCGCCCACAGACATAATTGCTGACCGAGTTCCAACAGTGGCACAGTTTGGGGAACTGAGCGGAGTCTGACTGGCCTCAGTATTTGCTTTTGAACAGCGTGTTAACCCTAATATACGAAATATCCCCCAGAAGGAGCCACTTGTTGTTCAGCTATTGACAGGTTACCTGAGCAGGAAGTCCCAGCTGAGATCAGGAGGCTGTGGAGGGCGTCATCGGGGCCAGGTTTCATGTCTCGCTGCCTCCGCAGCTCAACGAATGGACAGATGGATGTAATCACCCATTTGGGCCTGATGCTTGTTAATATAAAAAAAGGCTATTGACAGGAAATCGAAGGAAATTAAGCGAAGATGTGGTGAACAAGAGCGCAGAACGGACACGGGTTGCTGCAGCAGACACGGCTTCACATCATGTGTTTGTCTGGATTAACTTTACAAGACGCTGCTTCTCGTGCCGAGCGAAAGAGGCTTCTGTCTCCAATGCCTGAATGTGGGAGGAGGGTTTGTGTGTCAAAAATCAAGAGAAACATCTAAAGGAAGTAGCGTGGTTAGAGTCATGTGGTCAAGATGTTTGTCAGATCTTTGCTCCGTCTCTTTCTAGCTCCGTGTCGTGTTTCTGCAGAAGAGCCGTCGTGCTGTGAATAAACTCTGCCTGCGTTAACGGACTCTCTTCGGCCGTCGGTGCGTTGTCTTTTTTGCTGTCGTTGGACTCGTGCATGTGTGTAACCTGCAACCACAGTGCCAGTGCACATGACCCTGCTGAGTTGCATGTGGAAAGCCCCTGACGCGCCGCCTCCCAGCGCTTTGCGCTCGGATTCGTCCGCTCACTCACCTGCGAACGCCGCCGCCGCTAGCGAGCGCACGGACGTCACCTGAATAGTGTGTTTAATTCGCTGCGTGTGCGGTAGTCTGGTCCTGATGGTGGGCGTTCACTGACGCGGCGCCTGCAGGGACGACGTATGGCGCATCCTAAGTGCAGTACGCTCATAATAACCACAGGAGTCGACCACAGAGCCGTCCTGACGTAAAGGTTCCTGCTTTAACGTGGAGGTGACATTCTGATGCAGATATTAGTCACTGCGACAGAAATGTGAATGGGACGCTGACGTTGTCAGCGGGTGAAAATGCAAACATCGACCTCGTTGACCTGATGCTTCTCTGCAAAGACTGAAGAACGAGTCAAAGTGCTCTGATTAAATATTCAGTGCAACAGTCTTAACTTTTTGATTAATGGATTATAGATTACCTGATAATTACAATTACCTGGTTCGGCCCACGTTAAAAAATAATAAACAAAATAAATATTTTTTTATTTAGTTTCTTTTCTATGACTTCCTCATTTACTCTCCTACCCTGCTGATCTGAGGCTTTAGCCTGGTTTTTATTGCCGGTCGAAACTGAACTAGCATTTGTTCATTAGTGCGTCTCAGTTTCTCAGCGTGCGGCTCATTTCTTTTGCCGGTGGAGATCATTTGTCAGTGGTGCTGCAGCTTCTCCCTAAGCAAACTGTGCCTTTTGATCCCGGGCTTTAAACATGTAAAGTTTGCTCTGGCTCCGGCTCAGTGGCACTTGGCTTCGGGTGTCGTGTGGAAAACGCTATCATGGTCAGATCTGCTTCCCTGTATAAACGTGGAGCCAACGACTGTAATCATGAAGGGGAAAAAGTGCAAAGTCGGATTTCTTCAGAGACAATAGTGTAGCACGGGGGCAGAAGGGAACGGAAGGACAGGACGCTGTTTTTCTGTGTCAGTAAAAGTGATGAAGTAACAGTCACAGCAAAGAGAAGGAGAAACTGTTGATTATTCGTTAAAAAAATATATACTGATTAAGTTGTTATTAAAGGAATGCTTTCACCATCAGCTCAGTTTCCCATCTACTGGTTGTAAGTTACTAATAAGAATCTAACACTACACGTTTTTTTTTCTATCAGCTGTTTTTTTTTGTCACTTTAACACTAGGAGCAACAATGGAGCTTTTCTCACAGCTTGTGTGAGACGCATGTGGATGTTCGGCCACACCCATCAGGAGCGTTCCCGTGCGTGCGTGTGCCTGCGTGTGCGCGGTCACGTGCCGTCATGCGTTTTGTCCTTCAGCTTCCAGTGCGACGCGCTCCATCCTGGACCAGACGACTGCCAGCGCGGATGCAGGTCACCGCCCTGCGTCAAAAGACAAGTGACTGATCATTCAGTGAGGCGCTATTAGACATTGCATATGTTGATAATACTTTCTATGGTTCTGTTGTTGTTGGCCTTGGACCAGTGTTTCTTCTTTGGAGGATGTTGCTATGTCACGCTGGCTAATTGTGTGTAATTGTGAAACCGCGGCTTGATTCGCTTACGAGGAACCGCGCTCAGTTCTGTGAATCTGGAAGGTGCCGTCTGAACTTGTGCACGTCGGGCTTCACGTATCGGCGTTTCTGAGAAGCATGCAAGGAGGGCAGCGCAGTGGAGTGACACACTTCTTCACGGCTGAAGGCCGCGGCTCTGACAGGTTTCCTAGAACACACTCATCTCTATCAGCGCGGGTAACGCTGCAGCAGAGCGTGCGTGAGCGCGCACGCATGTGAGCGTGCGCGCGTTTCCCACATCCTCAGCGATGCCACAGATAGAGCTGATTATGAATGCGATCGCTTCGAGTGATCGTTTCACAGCCGGCGCTCGTTCCGTGCACATGTACCAGAAACCGACGTGTACAAAGGTGACTGTCGGTGCAGGCGCTCGTGGAAAACACCCAACTGCATGTGAAGTGCATGAGGTAAATAGGAAACCTGGAGTCTTTTATGATGCTACGGGACCAGAGTTTTACAGCACGCGCAAGATCACACTTGGCCAAAAAGGATGATGTTGTGGAGCATTTGTAAAATCACTGCATGTGAAGACTCGACACTACAGCCGAAGCTCATGACAGGATGTAAAGCAGCGTGCGTGACGCTCACCAGGCCCAGTTTACCAGCTCCTTAAACAGCAGTTCACTAGCATCGTCGTCGTCATCCGTTTCATAGGGTAGGAGGTCGTTCATTGTTCTCGGATGAACGCTGACCCTTTAATGACTCGCTTTGATTTCTCCTCTGAACCTTGTGCAGCCGGGTTTGAGAGCCTTTCGCTGGTGTGAGTAAAGTCACTGCTAGACGGCCAAATGACGAGCGACGAGTCTCATCGATGAGGTCACGGTCTCCTGCCTGATGAGGCGGCTTCGTGTCATGGCTAACGTGTCTGCGTAGGATCACTGTGCTTCACCAAATCTGTGCAGAGGCCGGTTTCGGGTCAGCCCGGAGCGCTCGAACGCTGGCTGCGCTGACCCTCGGAGGGATAGAGGAATTCGGAGTGTGAGTCGGTTGCCACGGCGACGGCCTTGAGAAAGGGACCCTGGGAAGATGGTTTTGGACTCCAAACATCCTGTGTGTCACCCGCGAGTGTGGGTGTGCGCGCTCGAACAGTAGATGCGACTGTGACTGTGTGGGTGAGAGGTTGCATGGTCACATCTGGTGCCGCGTCTCGCTTTGTTGGTGAGCTACTTTCATCAGCCTGCGACGGAGGCTGTCGGCGGCAGCAGGGGTCCGTGAAACGCATCATAGTAGACACGCATAACTTTTATGCTCAATTTTATTTAGTGCAATTTAAAAATAATGTACTAGAATATATGCATGCATCAATAAGTGTCTGAGAGTGTGTGTGAGTGAGTGAGAGAGAGAGAGAGAGAGAGAGAGAAGCTGAAACCCAGTAGTGAAAGTTGAGTCAACATGAAAAGAGCTGGGAGTGAAAACTGAGAAGCTCTGTTGGGGGTCATATTAACGTTGTTGTTGCTGCGTCACTTCTTCGGTGTCTCCATCAGCAGCCGAACGCGCGTCGTCGTCGTGGCGACCGGCGTGGACAGCGACGCGCGACGGCCTCGCTGCTGCGTCGCCATCGGCCTCAGATCAGTTCCGTCAGTGGAAAGTGTGTTTTCACAGCTGATGAGGCTGCGGCCGCTCACCTGAGCAGTTTCCACTCGTCGGACCTGCTGCTCTCAGGGAACTGGCAAAAGGCTTTGAGTGCAGATGGTTAAAAGTGAAGCCTGTTTTTGTTCTTAATCCCCACGTCGGCCGGTTGCCTCTTTGCAGGGGACGCAGCAGCGTCTGCACAGGAACACGACCTTTGTCGTCGTTTTACATTTCCTGGGTTTAAGTTGACATCTTATCTTTTTTTTTAGCATCGGTTTTCTCAAAGTGCTTGATGGTGTTAAGCAAATAATGTTAATAGCAAAGCAAATAATACATATACCTCACACACACACACACTTGTGTGTTGTCTGGGGAAGTATCACAGGCTGCAGCTTGCAATAATAGGAAATGTGCTGTGAGCCTGAACTTGATCCCCCAATGAGTCAATTCACAGAAATCAGGCCTGTTATGTTATTGCACAACCAGTCAGACATCTGCTGAATGTTTTTTCCCCTCCACAGACACACATGGTTCCTGAAAGATGCTCTTAGTCACAAACTCATTCACGGTTTCTCATTAAATTGGCCCAAGTGAATCAGTATCTGGTTGTACACACCTTTTTTGAGTCACTTGTAGTTGTTTGTGTCTCTGTGGTCTTTTTGTGTTTCAGTCTTCTTTCTTTTTTCTCAAACTGCTTGATATTAAATAATGTTAATAGCAAAGCAAATAATACACACGCACAGGCACAGAGGATCATGTCTCATTAGCTTTTGCACTTCCTGTGTATTTGATGTTGAACTCACATTTTTCATCCTCATCTCTTTGTTCTCGTTTTTGGCACGCGACACCGAAATGTGGTCCGGGTCAAATGGAAGGAAACTTCTGTAACAACTTCTAGTTGTTGCTGCAACAATGTTCCTTACTGATGAATCTGCCTTTTAAATTTTCTTCATTACGTGACTTGGAAAATGCCATCAGCCACTTGGGATGGGTTGGTCTGTAACAGTGCTCTGTGCTTCTGGCCACTCAGCGTGTGGCTGTCAGTCAAACGCAGGTGGGCAGAGAATCAGAACACGTACTGCAGATCCTGGTTTAGGAGTGTTGAAGTTTCATCTGCAGCTCTCAACCTGCCACACGCTGCTCTCTGGTCGAGCTCCATAATCAGATCTGCGCTGTGACTGTACACTGACATGCACACGCTCATCGGTGATTTCACCAGTAAACCAGCGTCGCTGCTCTTTCCTCCAGCTTCTCCTCGAACCTCACGCCAGTCTCGCGCTTCCTCGCCTCAGACTCCCATTTTTTCATCTGCGCTGGCTTCAATGCCGGGTTCCAACCACATTCTTGGAAGCCCACTCTGAAGCGGCCTTCTAATAACGCCCGTGCTGCAGAATGAACATCTCCAAATGTGATTCCTTCATAGCAAAGTGTCTGTCTTCACAGAGCGCGTGCTGTGCAGCTGATTGGATCTTTCTCACTATTCTTAATACGAGGACCCGTTGTGAGAAAACCTCAAAGTTTTAACATGAATTCGAAAAAAAAAGCAGAAATGTTTTGTTTTTTTCTTCTGAACACCCTGCACTGAAATTCAGCTGTGGCAGCAATTTGGCATTCCATTCTTAGTCAGTTCCTCATTGAGCGATCTCTCGACATGAGTCAGGTTGCTCTCATCTCTGCGTCACGCTGCCTTTTGTTGTCATTAGCCGCTGCGGTTGAAGCGGAGGCCGTCTGGAGTCACCGGACTCTTTGACGGCGGCCGCCGGCTGTGAGGGGTGAGCGGGCGGTGGGCTAATCTGCTGCTTTGATGTGCGGGATTAGCAGGCATTCCTCCGGCTCATCCGGTGCACACAGCCCCGTTCTGTTTCCATCTCGCGGATCCTTCGGCTGCTGTCGTGCTCCTCGCTCCTCTCCACTCGCTGTTCTGCCTCCGGCGCCTTTGCTTCATGGGGTCTGATGTGGCTCCAGCTGTAGCTCGTTGCTTTCCACCGTCTTGGAGCTTCAGCATCAGTGATGTTGATGTTTAACTATTGCATTATTAGATCACGGAAATAAAGGAGAGCGACCGTCTACTAGACAGAACTGCTTTGATTACTTGAACTGTTGGTCTCCAGATTACAATCTAGCAGCTGTTTTGACGTCTCATCGTCTTCAATGTAAATCTTCGCCATCGTTTCTTGTTTTGTGCACTTGCATGCAGACATTTTATGGGTTTGACCTGTTGGCCCAACAATTAAAACAGCAAGGAGGACGTTTTTGTTATAATTCATAATAAATGTATGCAAATTACCACAGTAGCTGCAACCCTCTATGTAAATATATAAATGAATATTAAATGTTCTCATCTCGGAGGTCTGAGCCAGAGGGACGTCTGCCTGTATATGCGTCTCTGCCCATGCTGTTCGTTACTGGATGTTTCATGCATCTGCTGTCGTAAAGGTCGTCACGCACAAGGTCGTGGGTCCATCTTGGAGCTCTGCAATGGGAGCTCCCATCATGCTCTTCTTCCTGTGGTTCACTGCCGTTTCCTTCACTAGGGGAGACTGTTTTCAGCTGCATGAATCACACACACACACACACACACACACACACACACACACACGCACTGCTCTTCAGGCTTGATTTGGATCATGTGGTTCCCATTTGTTAAGTGTAGAGACGCAGGCTGTAGACACACACACACACACACACAGCAACTTTCCTGTGGTACCACGCGTTTCAGCATCTGTAGCTTAAGCGATCAGCCTCAGAATAAAAGCTCCCGTTGACACAACACGGAACAGTCATAACGCTGCTGTATTTCAGTTTCCACTCTCTGTTCGGTCTGTTTCGTTAACCAAGAGAACATCATCTGATCTGTGTTTTAGGCCTCCAGCCCTAAACTGACAACTCACTGCTCGGATATCCAAGAAGTTCGCCGCTGTAACGTATTGGAGATGCCCGACAACTTAAACACTTTTGTTTTAAAGGTACGTTCTGCAGTTTTAAACCAGGAAGTCTTTAAAACGGAACAATTATGGTTTTACAACATTTCAAAATGCACCTACTGTAACACACAGGACAGCAGGGAAGTGGACTGTGCTGCAATAGTTCTTCATTCATCATTTTTATCCTTATAAAGAATGATGGTGTTTTCACTTATCTAAATCCATCCAAAGCGATAACAGCCTTATTTATCATGAGCAGGAAGCAAACTGGCTTTTTACAGCTGTGTAAGTGTTTGATGGCAGTTTTACACGGGTTTAGCTTCATGGAAACACATGTTACCGATGACTGGGACCCAGCAGTTCCCTGTGCGACACCTTCTGGCCAGATTTAACTCTTGTTCTTTTTTTTTTTTTTTAGCTTTTTATTCTTAGCTGTACCTAATTTGTGTTTTGCGAGTCGATTCATGTGCTGAGTTAATTAGTGTGGTGTGTTTGAGTCTAGCTTGTTCCAGGATGAGCGCCAATAAAACATGTTCTTCATTTTCTTTTTGTTTTTTTTTTTCTTTATTTTTTTCCCGTCCGGGAAAAGTGCCAGTAGAGTTAGTAAACCCTCGGTTCGGTCCAGGTGATGCTCTGACGGTGTGTTTGGAACCCTCTGTCTCTGCAGGTTAATCGAGGTAGTCTGATATTTGAGACGGACAACGACCAGCAGGTCAGCTCTTGGACGACAGAGCTGAAGGAATGTATCAGCAACAGGTGAGACGCTGACGTTGGAGCCCACATTTGGGCATTTTGCCTCTGTCAGCACAAACCAAACCAAAGGCATTAGATGCTGATTAGTTTATTGTTACACGAGTCGGAACCAAAAGTGTAATCAGGAATTCCAGTGGCGGAAAAGGAGCCAGGGCTTGTCATTTCTATCCATTTTACAAGTGATCACGTCTACTACTAATTAGCACAAGCTCTTCAAGTCAGACACACACACACGCTCATTTCTGCGTATCATGGATGTTTACTCGTGCTGGAGCGTGTGTCTGCAAATGCAAGACTCTGGATGTTTTGCTTTGCTCCGCACAAGGAGCCGCGTCCTGAATATTTCTGGAAATAATCGTTCATCAAACTGAACGGTTAACTTAATATTTACCCTCAACCTTAGAGAGGCAACACATGTTTGTGCAGCGCATTCAGAATGAATGTGGATTTAAAATGACACTGAACTTTTATTTGTATATTGTAAACTGAATGTGGAGCGACTGGGCAGAAGGTGTGTTTACGGGGCGTCTGCTTGAAGAACTTTTCGTTTGGTTCCTTCTTTCACTGCCCACATTTCCTGTGGCCTCTGCTGGAGGAAAAGGGGGAAGATGCTGAAGCATGATAGACGTGATTGTGACTCTGTTAACATGTTGGTGCAGGCGCAAATCCTAAAATGAACGAAGCTCACGAAGATGAAAGCGGTCTCGCATGCTCGCACAGCGAGAGGAGACGCGTCTTCCGCTTGTTCAAAACAAACCCGAGTCAGCGTTTCAGCAGGATTCACTCAGGCCTTCACCTTTTAACCATCTGTACTCTGCACAAGAGCATGGGTTCTGGTTCCATCTGAACTGGTGAACTGGATTCACTTCCTGTCTATGCTCAGGGTCCAACACACACTTCAGTATCACTGGACCTCGGTACAAAAATAAATAAATACATTTGTAGGCAGTTTTCCATTTCTATTCCACAACAGTGTTTGAGGAAGTATTTCTACTTGTGTGTTTTTAGTACTTTAGTAACATACTAATACTAACTTTAGTACAACTGCTTCTCATTTTCTGGTCTTTGTTGCTCTTTGTGTTTCGTGGCAGTCAATAAATCACTGACACTTTTTTTTTGAGACACTGGTGTAATTACACTCACTGTAGAGCTTCTAGTCTGCATTTAACAGAAACAAGGACGCAGATCTGCCAACACAAAGCGGAGCTGCGGATTCAAAAGGCACATGGTGGAATAAACACAACTTGCTGTGAAATAATTATGAAGTTGACCTGATTTCTTCCTCGGGAAGAAGCGAAACAATGAGAATGACGTGGTGTGTGCTTTTGATGATGTTGTGTGTCTAATCTGAACCTCTCTCTGCCCCTCAGGTCGAGCAGTGTGGAACTGGAGCCTCTCCCCTCGCCGGCTGACGGCTCTGAACCAGCCAGCACACACGGAGGAAGCGCAGACTCGGCGAGTCAGAGTGAGTGACAATGAGTTGAGTCCGAGTTGGCAGATGTTTGACGCAGCTAAATGTTGATGATTTTTTGTGGGTTGTGCGTTGCTTGTCCAGGCCCCGCCCCCTTCCCCCTACTGAAGCAGGCTGTCCAGAAAACGGATCACTTCCTGTTCTCCTACCCGTGGTTCCACGGGCCCATCTCCCGGGTCAAGGCGGCACACCTGGTTCAGAGCTCCGGCCCAGGGGGCCACGGGGTGTTTCTGGTCCGGCAGAGTGAGACGCGCAGGGGCGACTACGTCCTCACGTTCAACTACCAGGGGAAAGCAAAGGTACGACACGCAGGACAAAGGCTCGCTAACGGGCAGTGGTGCAGAGCAAACGTGAGGCGAGAAGCTGACTCTGTGTGTGTGTGTGTGCGCGTGTGTGCGCGTGTGTGTGCGTGTGTGTGTGTGTGTCCACAGCACTTGCGCCTCTCTCTAACAGAATGGGGTCAGTGCAGGGTGCAGCACCTGCGCTTCCCCTCTGTGATGGACATGCTCAGCCACTTCCGCCTTTTCCCCATCCCCTTGGAGTGCGGAGCCGCCGGCGCCGTCACGCTGTCCAGCTTCGTCGTGGCTGGGTCCAGCCTTCCATCACAGGGTGAACCCCCACCCCCACCCTTGAAAATGAAACAGATATTCATAAAATATTTCCCAAAGTAGACTCATGTGGATGTTTCTTTTCCCCTCAGGTCAGCTCTCGAACACCGTCCTGGTCCCCTTCTCCCTCCACCGGTGGAACTCGGAGCCCAGCTTGGCTCACTGCAGCCTGCCTCACGCCTCCAGCCAGCCCCCGTCCTCCAGCTCCACCACCAGCTCCGCGTCCACCCCCAGCTCCAGCTCCCAGCCGGGGGGCCACCCGTTCGCCCGCACCAACCCCCCCTCAGACCCTCCCCCGCCCGTGCCCCCTCCTCTGCGCCGCAGTGAATCCGTAGGGCGGAGGCCCCTGCTCCGCCACACCAGCGCCCACGCTCCCATCATCCCTCAGCGGGATTCGGACTACGAGCTGGAGCCCGAGCGCGGCCGCATGCGGGCGATAGACAACCAGTACATGTTGCTCTGACCCACTCATGCTTGTGTCAACTCTGAACGACGGCACCCGTGAAGCCCACACACACACACACACACACACACACACACACACACACCATACATACGCATTGTTTTACCCCCACTAAGCTTCATGTGACTCATGAACTTGTGAGAACAAAGCTTCGTCTGAACACATAGCACTGTGTATGTCAACGCATACACTCGCCCACTATGTCTGAGCTGCGTGTGTTTACCAGCATCAGACCTTCACAGCCAAAACCCCGAGTGTCCACAGTGAATGTATTTTTGGGAGTTTTCTAGCAGTGTTGACTGTGATAATTGTTTTCTTTGTTTCGATGCTGAGGTTCTGTGTGAGAGAGCAGAAGAGAAGGCTTCCATCCTTTTTTATAGTCTAACCTGAACTTTATGCAAAAGGAGTTAAATCAAGTTAAAAAAAAAAAAAAGAGGTAACTCGTTTCGGCTTCATCCCGTCAGGCGTCGCCACAGCGAATGATCGGCATGGTTGATTTGGCAGGTTTTTACGCCGGGTGCGCTTCCTGACACAACCCCTCTTTGATCTGGGCGACAGTTGAGCAGATCCCACCTACAAACACTGAGGACTTTAGACACATTTCAGTAGATGGTCCTTCTCTTGCATATTACTATATATTTATGTGCATGTTGCTTTTAGTGCACTTTGTAAACAATGTGTATTTTTTCTATACACAGATTATTTTTCAGAAATATAACCAAAGGGGAAACTTTGGTTAAAGTCAATTGGCAAAGCTCCAACAAACTTCCAAAGCAGTGCTTTCACTCGTTTACACTTTGCTCAAGCACAAAACCAGTGATTTAAGATCAGCTCCTTCTGCACAGTTGTTGTCCAAAGCACTTGTTTGAGCATGAACGCGTAGTTTATTGACATGTCAGTAAAGTACGTGGTTCACCTTCATGCCCCGTTTCTAACTGCGAGGATTTCCTACATTAGTCCAGTAACAATGGGAAGAAATGAATTGAAGTGAATGCTAAAACATAATCCATCCACTGTAGTGCATTGGTTTAGTAGTGGAAACGATGTCCTGTCACCAAAGTGAGACCTGGCAGCACAAGGTGAATTTATTAAGCAGAGCTCTAAAAACTAACAAGCTTCACTCCGAAGAGCGCGAGAGGGGAAACACTCGACGTAAAGACCAAAAGCAAACAATTACGCCTAAATGAATTGTCCAGGCTTTGAAATCTTATTCAGTCAGTTTATTCATTGGCGAAATCACACAGGTGCCTCTGTAAATATCAACATTTACTACTTTTTACACTGATAGCATTAATTATGTTCCTAGTATTTTTATATGTCACCACCACAAGTCAATTGAAAAAAAATTGTATTTTTTCTACACTATAGATGTTTTTAATAGAGCCTTGTTTGGAGGTATAGGAAATCTTTGTGTCCAGATGTTGAACATCAGAGTTTAGACACGTTCTTCTGGGTAATTTTGGTCGTTGACCTGCAGCTTCACCGTTTTTCTTTCCCTGTTTACGAAATTAACGGCCAATTAATTTCCGGTGCCTTCTGAGTTTGTCATTCAACCTTTAAACTATAACAGATGATCATCACGTAACTCAGGTGTGAAGTATATTGCCAAGATTTAATTTGCTACATTGTTATTGAAGTTTCTTTTTTGTACAGAAAACGTCTAAACAGGTTTTTGCCAAAGAGAGAAGCTGCTGTGTGTATTAATACTCACAGGCCTGATTTCTCTCAGAACCATCACCTGATTTAGAACCAAAGCTGATTTAAAGCGTATGTTCACTGTCTCATGAGAAGCCTTTAGTTATTTTTGTGGCTAATGAGGCAGAATGTCCCGTAACCGTGGTCATCAGCTGTTCACAGAGTCAGTAGTAATCAGAGTTTCTCTCATTTACTTGCAGTAACATCCTTTAGTGGCTGGATGTCGTTGGGCAGTAGTGTGCTAGGATGCGCTACCTGTCTGCTAACTTTGCTTTAACACTAACTTTAGCAGTTGGTTTTAGATTTACCTTCAGTGAACCTGCCCTTGTTTGTTATAGTTTCCTGTTTTTAGTTTTATAAATGCATACAGTAAATGCCACTTTGTTTCCTCATGAACATGACCAGAGTAAGTCTGCTGTGATTAACATCATGTCTACTTTGTCTACCAAAGGATCATTTGGTACCGTGGTTGTGTTGTTTTCCTTAACGTGTCTTCACGATCTAGACTGACGTCTTTGAAGTGTTTTAAAGGGGAACAAAGACAAGGATGTTTTTGGCAAATGTACGGTTGCTCTTCCTGCCATGACGCGTCCAAAGCCAAAACAAATCTTTCATCACCTCTGTTTCACTTCCGCTGAAAGAAAGCAACGGTAACAAGAACTATTGACGATCAGTCCCATCTTAGCTGACTTTTTTTTTTTTTTTTATTTTAAACCAAGGGAGAATGACTGTGCCTTTGCCAGAAAGCTGCTGTTGCTTTTCCCCTTTTTTTTAAAGTGCAGGTGTGATGTGGTGCAGAACATGTGTAGTGCAATATCTGAGATGCCCACTGCCTCACCCCTTTATGACGTACAGTATGTAAGGAGCAATCATAGGCTTCCAGGTGAATGAACTGTGTGAGAATTCAGTGTTTGCACTGGCTCATCGGCTGCACAACAAATGCCAAAAACTCGCCACACAGGGAATACCCACTGTTGTTCTGTTGGTTTCTGGTCTCATTTCACCATGGTTCACTCCAGTTGTCTCCAATCGAGTTAATCCCAAAGATCCCTCGTACCTCAGGTTGCCTTCAGTCCCAGACGTCCACTCCAGCCGACACCCGTTGTCTCCCCGCGTACGTTTTATTTGAAAATGTCCAGTTGATGAATGTAATGTGTTCTCAATACTGTTCATTCTGTTTAACTTAGCACTGTAAACATTCCAGCTGAACCCAATGTCCTCCTACCAGAAAACCACAACACCCTTCAGATTTGCCCTGTTTTTGCATCACCTTCAGTTATAAGTATCTAAATTATATATAAATATCAACTGTATATTTGACTTTTTTTTTTTTTAAATAAACCTAACCAGAAAACACATCAGCAGCTGTGTGTTGACTCTGTCATGTGGTTCTAGGACGATCACTGCTCAGGTGATGGACCACATAGTTCTCTTTTACAAGGTCTCGTTCTGTGCGAGCTGATCTAAAGTAGAACGAAATCTACTTTGTTAGATTAGTACAGTATTACGTTTTTCCCTCACCATAATTATGGAGCATTAAAGGTTAAAGTAGTTTGTGCGCCTGTGTGTTTGTAGCAGGATGATGTAGGCCACATACTACAGCAACCATGTTCACAATGAAGCAAACACTCAGTCAGTTTTTAAAACTTTTTTTATTGTTTTTAAATTTTTTTGCTGGTTTTTTTAAATTATTTATATTATCTACAAAGTAAAAGTTTTAACTTAAAAGTTACATAAGGGTCAGGTGAGAAGTGGCATCTGATCACCTCAGCCATTATAGTTTCATAAATAACGTTTCTCCTGTCCACTCGGCTGCCAAAACGTGTTCGTTTCACAGGAAGCTTCTTGTCGTGTTTTGTGTTTAGTTTGGTTAGAAACTAGTCTGGAAACAAACGCAGCACATAGCAGCAATAAACAGTAAGATTAATACTGTCTAAAAGTTGGAAGATTTTTTTTCTTTAACAAGGTGCAGACAAAATACAAGTTCCAGTTGAATTTTCTTCTTCACTCTCACTGATTAGTTACTCTCATTCTCTCATTTACTTGGCAAGCTGACTCAAGCTGCAATTTGGGACCCCTGGAAGTGTGTTTGTTGTATGTGTGTGTGTGGTAGAGAACAGGGGCTGATTAGGAGCAGTCTTGTCCATTTAAATCTCTAGCTTGTAAAAACATGTCACTGCATCAACCTGTTAACATTCTCTTATTGCCTAGTCGGGGAGGGGAGGGAGGAGAAAAGCCGATGTGAAGCATGTCTGGTGAGGACGAGGAGAGGAAGCGCTCTCGTTCTCTTTGTCTCCTGGTTATGAAGGCTCTGGTGGAAGAGCACGGTACAGAGGGTCCCAAATCTCGGCGGCGCCCCCTACCTACAGCTGCTGCTGATGATGAGGTTGCACTGCAGAGATGAGACAATACTTACAGCCTGAACAGTGCATTTACTTCAGGAAATCCTTCATCTAGTTAGGTTTCAGTTAGCAGTCAGATCAGTTCTTTTTCTCAGGTTTTAACTAAAACCTTTGACTTGTCTTTTAAAAAAGCACGGGTTATTGTTGGCTACAGAACCTCAACACCAGATGCTTCATCAAGTACAGTGAGAGCATCTGGTTTAATCATTTTCCACACAAAACAGAAACTGAAAGTCACCAATTCCTCTGCTCCCAGTGTAACAAGACAGCTGGTGAGCTTGTGTTAGCAACACAGCTATGAGTAAGGACAGGAAAAACAGGACTGATTCATAGTTTGGTCTGCTGCCCGACTTCACACCTTGCCAAGAATTGCAGCCAACACAAATGAACGTGGAGAATCATTTTTTCCAGGTCATTGTTAGTCAGAGAGTAGAGATCCACAGACCATATGGCATCTTTAGAAACTGATAAACTACACCTGTTCTAGTTACAGTTGGCCCATCCAGCCTCCACCTGTGTGCCTGACATACCTTGTGGATGTGCCAGGTAGGAGAAATGTGTAGTAGAGGAAACTGGGATGGGGTTGAGGGAAGCCTGGGGCATAGGTGGCTGAGGACCTCCTGGAGGCCCCTGGGTAGCCATCAGCATCATTGGTGGATGGGTGGGTGCAGGATGGTGAGACGGCACTATACCAGACTGCATGTGAGCCTAAGTGTGAGACATTGTGAGTCAGTGAGATCAAAATGTGTCAAGTGAGAGACAAACAGGACAGTGCAAGTTCATTAAACAGATGAAATACTTAGAAGCTACAACTACACTGTGTGGGTTACTGTCAATGGATTCTAGTATAAGTACAGTATCACAACTAGATCTCCACTCAAGCTGCTAAAAGAAAAGCAGGCAAAGAATCTGCTCAATTATAACAAGAAACATTGCAGCCAGAGAGTTAAGCATTCATTTAACAACCAAGTAGTTCAAAGATTACTGAAGGTCTCTTTGTGAGCATGCATGGATAGCAGGTTTCACTTAAAACTACTTTATCCTGCATAAATGTGAAGTTCACATCCTAGACTTGGTCAAACTCCTGCCTACTGGAACTGATCAAAGAGTTAGTCACTTTCATGTGTAAAATCGCTGCCAATCAAAATGTCTTCTGTGCTACTTAATTATTGTCCCAGTAGCCAAATGTAACGTACCTGCTGCACATGTGCCATGTGGCTGGGGTTGTAGCCATGCTGCACCTGCTGAGGGTGTATATAGACAGTCTGCTGAGCAGAAGGGAATGATGCCTGGGGAGACTGAGGGTTGGGACCTGGGGTCATAGAAGGAGGCGTGGGGGCCAAGGCCGAGTACATCTGCTGCTGAGGGGGCTGATTGGCTAGATGGAGAGCTTGGGCCGCTGCTGCTGCCGCTACGAGACGGAAACAGAAACACAGCACATTACTCCAGTTTATATTCTGCTCCAAACGTGTGTGCAGAGCAGCATTCTAGGTTCGCACACCTGCCGCTGCCTGCGGGTGCTGTGGGTGTTGCACAGGGCTGGCAGCTGGGTGGCTAGGACCTCCGTGTTGTGGGGGACCACCCTGCTGGGCTTGGCCTGTGGGTGTGGCCGATGGTTGGGGGTGCTGTGGGTGAGGGTGCAAGGTGGCACTGTGGTGGGGGTACTGCTGAGGCATTGGCCCTGGAGACACTGAGATGGGAATCCGTGTAAGTTAGCCTGAAATGAACCGGTTCGCCCGACAGCCTGCACAGCCCAGTTTGTCACAGTACACGGGGGCTAGCGTGACGTACCATACATGGTGTGTGTCTGCTCTGGGTACTGTGTAGTCGAGGAGGAGACGAGGCTGGGCTGGCCATGCGTGGGAGGCGCCATCATCCTGGCACTGCCCTGCATTACTGGGCTGAACACATGCTGTGCCTATGGGGCAGACAGAGGAGAGGCAACGTGAGCATTAAACACTGGTAATTCTCCCTCAGCCTACAGCTAGTACGACGTAACCGGAATCCTACATGTTGGCGTGCTCATGAACACAGCTGACTTGTCATTCTGACTAAAGCCAATTTTCTAGCTGTGTTCCAGCTGTAAGAGCAGGTAATAACTCGGGTTTGAGAGCCAAGAGCATGCAGTCAGCTTCACAAATCAAAAGGATCGGAACACTGGCACCCTGTCAAGCAGCTGGACTGTAGACATCTGTGAGACAAATAGCTGACTAATGAACGACTGGAGGAGGCAAAGACAGCCAGTGCTGTGTCATGGGCCTACAGTAACTTTAAAAGGCACACGTGGCTCCTAACAGGTGATTCTGGATTTGCAGTTTCTCACCTGTGACTGGTAGTGTGGCATCTGCTGGACCAGTGGCTGACTAAATTGCTGTGGGCTGCAGGCGAAATACTGGGCAGAGTAGGCCGGGCTTGGTGCTACAATGGGTGGCCCTGCTGCCGTCGCTGAGTGCATCATGGTGGGCGTGCCAGGTGGGTGATGCTGGTCTGACCTCTGCTGGGGCATGCTGGGTACTGGAGAGTCAGGTTTGTTGATTATGAGGATACATTGTTAATGTTCAGTTAATCTGAACTAAACAGAATCACAAAGCAGAGATGAAGAACAACACAGCAATAAAGAACCTGTAGTCCTCAACTCGAGAGAAACACAACATGCAATGCGCACGGATTAATGGCTGTGGATGAGAATGTGCTCATTTATAAATATTATGCATAGACAGAAAAGCGAGAGCAAAAGCGTGACCATGAGAAAGGTGTGAGGAATGAGAGAAAGCTGCGTTATTCTCACCTTTACCTGGTCTGTAGGGTTTAGACTGGCTGACCGCCATATGTGGCATCTGAACCTGGTACATAGCTGGAGACTGGGACGGTAGAGAAAACAAGTTTAAACTCAATGTCTTCATGGCACCTTCAGATCATTTCTACAGAAGTGAAAACCAGCCCTTGGCTAAAAACCTGACTTACTCTTACAACAACAATGTGGTTGGCTTTAAACTGTTGCCCTCTTTCAATATACACAAAGTCTATTTAAAACAAACATGCATGTGAGACTGTGGGAATCTCTTACCTGGGACCACATACATTTTCTACATCTGTCTATCGTTGGGCAGAAACCTATGTTTCGCAGCTATGACTCTGACCCAAACTTTGCTCGTCATCGTTCTCTGGCTGCTGACCACTATACCATGCACGTCTATTAGAAACAGTATTATAGGAAAAACAAAGAGGCTTGAACACCTATTAGCTTACAACCATTTCTTAGGAAAACAGATGAAGCCAATAGAAACAAGATGAAGTTAAAAGTCCATCTGTGATGACAGTTCAAGATGAATTGCAATAAGAAGTTGGCAAACCAACATCTGATGGCATTAATTCAACAAGCAAGCAAAACATCTCAGTGCTGATTGGGCTTAATAAAAATAAACAAAAGGATTTTAAAGTAATAGAAATCTTAGAAAAATTTACAAACCTTCCATATTATGCTTTTCTAATGGAGCGAGAGAGAGAGAGGAGGGGGAGAAAAGGAAAAAAAGAACCACTCTTTAGTCGACCAAGTTAATTTACCATTTACATGTGTTTGATGTTGGATCACCAAGTTTTTCTTATAGCAACATAGAAAAGTACATAAATCTTTTCGTATGAATATATTTGGTTTTATCTGAATTATCCAGGAACAACATCTGAGTCATTACAAATATTTTGACATACTGTATGCATATTTAATGTACTTCCTCCATTCCTTAAACATTTCAAAGTTCTGTGTCCCAGTTATCCCAAATATTTACTATATTAAACATTATTCACATAATTTGGCAAAAATAATGAATAAAACATTAGAGGGAAGGGAAAAGAAAAGTGATGACAAGTGCATGTTGTCTTTGAACATTCTGTGTATCTCAATGTCTATTATGAAATAGAAAATGTCTGTAGGCCCCCAAAGAATGAAAGAAAATAAGAAAAACAAGGAAACAAATATTAAGAAACCAAAACCAAGTGGGAGCCCCTCAGTGATGGTGGTTATTTAGGAATAAACTGTGTGTTTATTACTGTTTACTTTTAATTAGTTTTTCACCCACATAATACAGATGTAATTAATTAGAATGCGTGTGCCTCACCTGCACTCCTGGGCTGACTGGGGTGAGCGGATACATCTGAGGGAAGCAGACTGTCTGGCTGTAGACAGTTGGGGGCTGTGGGACCACAATGGAGGGGCTGGGTTGGCCCTGAGGCCGAGGGGGTGTTGGGGTGTTGGAAGGTTTTGGCTAATGCAATGACATGTAAAGAGACATAAACTATTAGAGAAATCAGTTTAGTTTGTGTTGTTTCTATTCTGCAGTCACCAACAGAGCACACTAACCTGTGTAGTGAACCTGGGTTTGAACTCGTTGGCATTTGGGTTCAGGGTTGATTTTCTCACTTGACTGAAAGAGGTGAAACAAAGTGAACTTCAATAATTTCCCAAATAGTTGCTATATGTTGCTAAATAGGCATACATAGCACGTCTTGTAAGACTGTTTCCTAGGCCATGTTATGTACAGATTTACTACTCAACATCTTATTTTTACATCTTGTAATGCTAAATAATCAGAAACATTCCACGAAGTGAAACAGCGTCTCTTATAACATATTGAAGGCTCTCATTAACCATCCACTTACTCTTGTACTGCCTCCTTTTTCTCCTCCTTCTCCTCCTGCTTGAGGCCACTGAATGTGGACGTGGCTGTCGTCTGGACTCCCTGTGACGTCACATCCAGGCCTGTCCTTTTCTGGTCTGGGGCTGAAGGAGACGGGGATAGGGCAGCGGGGCTGCCAGGCTTACTGGTGTTTGTGGCTGTTGACGGGGCAGAGGCACCACCGGGGGTGCCAGCAGCAATCACTACACCCTCCTCAATGCCCTCCCGCCCCACTGAACAGGTTTTGTCCAAGGGAAGGTCTTTGGGCTTGTCTGCTTGATCTCTGGGAGGCTTGGTCATCATCTGGTCAAAGGCAGGGTCTGTGTTTGAACTAGACTGCAACTGCAAAAGGGAACATGAAAAGCAGCGTTTGGAGGAGGTGCACAAAAGCTCCAGTGCAGCCTCACAAACAAAGAAATACTGTATAAATACTGTATGAATTAATAGAAATACTCACCCTAAAATCTACACTGAATTTCTTCAAATTATCTATTTGCTTTCTGTGATCTGGAGCCATAGATGGGGGTCCTATAAGATCAGTAAAAAGAGAGGCATAGAGAGGTTTGTTACTCACAAATGAATGTGTTGAGGTTATATCTACTTTCTTAGGCTGAATATATAGAGAGAGCAAAATTTTAAATAAAAACAGATATGAAGGCAAATGGTATCTTTTTCAAAATAAAATAATATATATATATATATATATACATATATATATATATATATATATATATATATATATATATATATATATATATATATATATATATATATATATATTCAAAACACTAGTAAATGATTATTATTCTAATGAGTAAACACTGTACCTTTACAGACTGGTCTGGTGATACTAGATGAGCTGTCCAAGGGCTTAATGTTCTCCTTGTTTGCAGTGGGGGATGTTTGCCTTGTCTCTTGAACCCGACATTCTTTTGCTATATTAAAGAAAATAGAGAAAAGAAAAATGATCAGCTTACTCCACAGCATTGGAAGTGAAAGCAAGGGTTAATAGTAAGCTTACCCTCTCCTGACGGGGAGGTGACTATGTTTGGGGCAGGGCTAGCAGCAGTAGGAGAGGAAGCTGACGTTGGTGTAGCAACTGTTTCAATAGGCGCTGCTCCTGTCTGGGGTGATGAGAGGGAGGAGGACCCAGAGGAAGATCCACTTATACTATTCTGCCGGGGAGAACGGGGTCTGTGGGCTGAGGAAAGAAACAAGAGTTTTGATCACGGCTACCATAAAACATAAGTTCTAATTCATAACATGTTAGTGAGCTGCACAGGCCATTGCACCTCCGCTAACTACTGAGGACCATGTCCCTCCAGAGGAGCTGCTCCTGGTTGGTGCAGACACTGGGAGCTCTCCAGGGGTATTGTGGGAAATTAAGTCCACTCCCGGAGGGACGCCAGTGGTCCGGCAGGGTGGCACTCTATGAGTACGAGGTGTCCTCTGGGATTTTGGGGACATCCTAGGTGGACCTATTGATCATCAACGAAAAACAGACAAATCTCTGTGAACACAGTGGAAGTGTGGTAGCACAGTGTTCCCTGACAGCTTGCTGTAAAGGTTTCCACTGGTCATGTCTCACAGTAATCGTACAGCAATGTTACTTGATAGCAAACATGTTAATAAAGAATAGCAGATGATCCTGTAAAGTGATGAGACAACGCACCACACTTATCAAACCAGAATGAGTGAGAAATGAGAAACAAAGAAAGCGAAGGGAGAACGTTAGGTGGAAGCAGGTGTTTCCAAACGTCACCGTTTAGCAGAGTTTATGCACGAATTATGCCTGTACTACAAGACACAGGCTGGAGCAAAAATATTCTGTGGCTAAACAATGGCTGACATCTGAAAACTTTCCATGTGAGTGAAGTACATGTTTGTTAGTAAGACCAAAAGGAACTAAGGTATCTGCTGATCAACTTCCTCGTCTGCACCATGGAACCTGTGACAGAGCTCTTGCTAAACAGAAAGCACAGCACACAGTAGTGCACCCACATGCCAAGGTAAAACTGCTTGATAAACTGACAAGGGATCAGCTTTGTCACCATCACTTCTATTTGCATGATGATTGCAAATCTGACCCCAGATCAGTCTAAAGAAGCATATTTACCTATTTGTTTTGTTTCACACTAGACCTGGGCAGATTTATTTAAGTTTCCTTATTGTCAATCATTTCTATTTTAGGCGACATCCATCCACCTCCTCATGCCTTTGCCCAGATCTGTTTCACACTCAATGTGGGTACCTTCTGAAGACATGCGTTTGGGCAGAGTGGATGCTGGCGACGCGGGCCCATGGTGGGAAAAGGAGGATGAGGAGGTAGGATAGGAGGGGTGGGATGAATGAGAGGGAGGCCTGGAGGGTCGAGAAGGGGGTCTGGATGGTGGCCGGGTGGGCGTGGTCGCCCGAGGAGGCAGAGAGGAGGGGCCAGACTGGTAACGAGAGGGGGGACGAGAGGAAGGAGATGGACAGGGTGAGGGCCAATGGTATGTACCTAAAAGAGGGAAGGACAAATGATCAAGAATGACAAAAAGCAGGTGGCAATTAGTTTAAGTGGGGGAAACAAAGATCAAGCAGAAATAGAAAAAAGGAGACTAACAAATATAAGAATGGTAAGAGTTGAATAATACACTTTAACGGTCATAAGTAAATGTACAATAAATTAATAGGAACATCTTGTCAAAGGTGCTGAACCAGTTTAAGTAAACAAGAAAGAGGAACGGTGGGTGACTCACAGAAGCCTGAAACGCAAATCAGTGTACCTGTACAGAAATCCTATATATAGAGTGTAGCGAGTAAGAGGGAGTTTGGGTGTGATGTATTCAAGCGCACCTCCATTAACTACCCTCTGGTCTGCCCCGGAGCTGGGACTGTAGTCATGAGGTCCTGGTCGCGGAATCGGGGGTCCAGCCGAGTTCTGAGCCAGACGTGGTGAGTTCTGACGTGCCGGACCCCAAGACATCGCCTCCCTGTTCCTCTGACCTGGAGGAATGTACTTGTTCTCTCTGCGCATAAACAGACATTCAAACAAACAAACAAACATGGTTCAGTTAAATATACATAAGACAAAAAAAATCAACATGACAAAGGGAAGGAATTAATTCAATACTTTATTATGTTCAACTAAGCACCTCTCATTAGCCAAAATAAGCATGTTTTCTTTAATTAGCAAGGAAGCATTTGTTTAAAACAGCTGCTGTCTAGTTAGTGCACTTGCTAGAATGACTTTGTTTAATATGCCATTATGGTGAAAGGAGCAGAGAAGGAAGTGTTTGGGCTGTGGTTTCCTTCAACCATTGAGATTATCGCCAACAATTTAAGATTGTACATTACAAAATAACTACAACAACCCAATTTCAAGCTGTGCATTGAAGCATGAAGCACGTGTCTGCCTTACTCCTGTATTTGTGCCCCGGCCTCACCTACTAAGTGTGTGAGACTCCCTCTCCCCTCGCACTACAGCAGTATATTTCTCCTCTTCAGAGCGGTCATCATTCTCCAGCGCCACGCGAGCCTTGTATGTGGCGCTGGCCTCAATCTCCTCTGCCAGCTGCGCGGCACGTGCTTCCCTCTTAAGGAATTCTTCTGAGTTGTCCCGCTCCAATGGGACCCTGGGCAAAAGCTCAGGTCAGGCAACAGTAGCAGAATGATAGTGTGATACTCATTTGTGGTACAGCTTAGAACACACAGGGAGATTCAGATATACATAGAGAGGCTTACGTATAAGTAGACAGGCTGCTGTCATAAGTGGAAAGGACTCCATATTTTTCTTCATTGTACTTGAACATATCGTTAGGGTCCCATCCATTTGACTGATTGGGAAACACATACACAAGATCTATTAGCAACCAAGTGTCCTGGATCCTGTATGGCTGCTATTATATACAGTATCAAGTGATGTATTAAGTATTTGCATATATTACCACATCAGTATCCAGAGACTCAAGGCTGTCGGAGTTATGGGTCTCTCCTCCATCCCAGGGCTCCAGATCTTTCTCCTTATGCTCACCGTTGATTTTGCCACTGACTGCTGCATCTGTGAAGTTGTCTGTGATGCACACAAACACATTCAGTGGTTTCATAAGGTATTGAGATACGCCCACTACTTAGACATTATGTTGTACATTTAATTTTTATTGGGAGATGTGTACATTCAATAAGCCATAATGACAAAGTGAAATGAAAAGACTTTTCCACAAATGGAATCTTTCATTTCATTTTCATTCAAGTTCTGTACTTTGTACCGTAGAAGAGTTGTGAACAGCAATTACAGCTTTAACTTTTCAAGGCTCTCTACAAGCTTTGGACCCTTTTTCTATTTTTGCCAACAGAGCTCTAACAAATGGGAGAGTTGGGTCTGTGAACTTAAGGACTAAAATTTAACCCCCATGTCTTTGTTACAAGGTTGCAGGGTCCCATGTTCATCCATGGTGGGAGTTCATCTTTCATCTCATCAGGCCTTAGTATATTTTTCCATCATGCTGAGTCCTGAGCAAACTCAAAATGGGGTGTCATATGCCTTTTACTCAAAGTGGCTTCCATCTAACCACTCGACCGTGAAACCCTGATTGATGGAGCGTTGCTGGAATGGCAGTTGCAGAGGATTTCTAAAGCTCCTTTAGCAGAGTGCTTGTTTACACTTACGATTAAAGCAAACAGGATAAACCAGACCACAGCCTGGAGTACCACACCAAGCACATTATTGGTTTTGTGTATTATGTAGAGATTAAAAAAAATCTTCCAATTGCCACTAATTTGTCATTATGGCTAACAGAGTGTACATTTAAGTATCAAATCACACCTACAACACAATAAAGTGTCTAAAACTCATTCTGTGTGTGACTGTCACATGTCAACATACATACACCTACAGGCTCATAATGGTAAACGGTCACATGGCAAACTCTCACTGTTTTTGCAGGGAAGCGATCATGCCTCATGAGCTTATGCCTCAAACTCTCACAGCAGAGGTATTTATGGAGGTAGTGGTGGTTCACCAGACACACCCACTCACATCCAGACATGGGCCCAACTGGATTGGGGAAAAATCCTTTCAAAACATTTGAGCTATTAGTTGAGCTGGCATTAGTTAAGTAAGAATAAAAGCTTCAGTAGTGTGAGCAAAAAAGATCCAAACTCGTACAGAGAAAATGAAATTCCTCAGTCGCTGCCTTGGCATGTTACTAAAGAAAGTCATGTAATTAAAGTAATCAATAAGCAAAGGTCTTTAACATTAAGTTACAGCTCTGCTGTGCATTGGCCATATACAGCTTCTTCACATGTATTATACACAACCATGGCAACATCTTAAGAAAAACACTTTCATAGCTTGGGGTTTATCATACTTTCAGGAAAACTTATTCTACATACTCTAATTAAACTTTTAAATTGTTTGATTGGCTCAACTAAAACCAGCGAGATACTGGCTCAAAGAAAAATTCATTTGAAAGGACATCTAATCTCATGTCAGCCCAAGTCTGGTCTCACATTCTTAGAACTGGCACCAACAGACCACATATGTGAATAAGGCATATCAGCCACCTTGATTTACTAATTCATCCAAACATCCCCCAGTACAAAGCACATTTTAGTATTTCTGGCACACAGCAGGTTCAGAGATACTAGATTGGCCCCATAAAAAGAGTTGGGGTAACAAGTCTTAGTTAAAGTGGTTGGTATGCTTTAAACACACTGACCATTAAGGGAATTGTGTATAAACGGTGATTTACAAATCAACCCTGGCCATATTGAGGGTTAAGCAATCATGCATTTATTGTAGTCAATCCTAGTATGAATTGACACTTTTATACAATACTCAAAGCAAAGTAAAGTGCTAGTGCTGGAAATGTGTTTTCAACTTGTTGCTTTCAGTGAAATCATAATTTTCTTTCTCAGCTGTAGGATAAAGCCACCATATGTGGGCAGGGCTAAGTGAAAGATGAATTAACGAGCTTGGCCGTAACTAACAATAAATGTAGAAAAACAAGTAACTATTAGTGTGATGTTACAGAATCCTAAAACAAGTTCAAATGTGAGGTGCATCATTTAACGAAACCATACGTGAAAAAACAATTGGCAACTCTTCCAACAAAAGCAACACCCAGTTTAGTGATGAAAGCATCTAATGAACAGTTGATATTACATAAAAGAAGAAATGCTGTTATCAGATTGGACTTGCAGTGCAGCACAGCAATTGGTGGCAACAGATCAGTCTAAGGAATTCACACTTTTTAGAGTGATGATTTCAGTACTTCAGGTACTGTATGTATGTGGGAGTGCATAAAGAGATGTGCAAAATGAGAAAACAGCCATTAATTACCTGTGTCAGAGGAGACTAGACCATTGGAGAGGAGAGACAGACAGATTATAATCAGCTGAGTGCTAAGGTTTAAACACTGAAGTGAACATCTTCCTAACTAATAATTTTATATTATTTTCCTTTGTCTACAGTATTCAAATTACTAGTTACTTCACAAATGCTTCAATTAGTTTCAGAACTGGCACCAGCACACTACTTAAATATAATAAAATCATCATACTTTATCACTGTTCATTTTTAGAGAATAAATCTTTTCATAGTCTATAAGTCAAATTTAGGACTTTTTAGCTTGAGTGTCTTTGCTGTGGCAGCGCAACCTTCTGATCAACCAAGAGATCACATAAATCATCAATGACCACTCAGAGTAGACACACTGGATTTAATGCATGGAAAGTATTTCTGAACATCAGAATAAAGACCAAAAACAATGAATAACATTTTGTATGCACTAATGTACTAAATACAAAAGAGAAAGAAAAAGCTAGTTGTATTGTGTATGCTTTATGATGTTTGATATGTATAAGATTAGGTACTTAAAGTCTGTTCCTAGATAATATTTGTCAGCAGTACCTTTTCTGGCGAAGTTAAGGTCTACATCTTTGAAGGTCACCACTACGACATCTGAGGCCTTGAAAATGATGCTCTCCACAATATCCTCTTTCCTGGGACCTATGCTTGGCTCTGGACTCTTTCTGTGGGCAGCATCCAGCACTAGGTCACACTGAGGGAGAAAATTGTGTTCAATAAATATTAAAAAGGAATATGAAACACAAGAAAGCCTAAACAGGACATGATGAAATGCTGGACATGTGATGATAAAACCCATGTAACTACCTTGTACCTCCATCCTATATTATCTAGATTATATCACTGTAAACTTTCTTTTCATTTTTGACTGTTGGTCTGACAAAACAAGCAATTCAACCTTGATTATAAAGTACAATGATTCTAAATGGTAACAATAAACTACTAAGGAATTTAAAACCAATTCCCTGAACCTAACAACACATTTGTCAGTGTATGAGAAAGTGTACAAAAGGGCTTTGGATAGAGCTGGGTGAATATTTCAACATGTTTGACTCCTCACTTTGCACACACCATAGTAATAAAAGCCACATGTGATGATGTGCCTTGGTCTTCAAACAAAGTAGCGTTTCTGCCTGTACAAGCAGGCCAAAATCAATTTCTGAAGGAGTATGCTGCCGGCCTTCTTCACATTTCAGTTCACATCCTTGTGAAAAAATATGGAAGCTACAGGCCTCCACTTTGGTCTAAAAGCAACGCATAATGTCCATTTCTGACATCTGAAGTGAAGCTAAAGCCCAACTCTACTGAATTAACTAGACAAAAAAATACAGAATTGCAAAGATTAGGCTTTTTATCTGTGCAAAGTAAATTGTCCCCAAAGGGGAAATGTTGCGAATATTTTAACATTTAAGGGAAGATTGAAAAGGGGAAACGGTGATCTTTGTTTTAGCCACCTCTGGGGTGAATCTGCTGGCAGGACACGATCGTCTCAGCAGTTAATCTTAATCATTAAAACTGCTGTTGAAGAAATTAAACATCTATCTTCATATTAGAACCAATGAAAAACATCACACGGTGTGTGAACCTTACCTCAGGACCATATGTCTTAAATACTCCTTCATAGATGGCTCCATTTTTCACTTTAAGCTCACATTTGGCCCCCTGTAAATAAACAGGACTGACATTACTCGCTGTATGCAACAATCACTTCTTCAATATAATATAACTGTAAATTAGAAAAACAAGTTCAGAAACTAATCTGCTAAGAAACAGTCAAATTATTCATCAGTTTCTGCTTTGTTTATGCAACCAGCTGTCTCGCTAAACCAGAGGTTGTTTTTATTGCAGCATAGACATTTTGAAGAAACAGCATGTGGTTAAAAGACAGACTGCAATAGATACAGCTGTTCCCATCTTATTTACAGGCAGCATGATCAACATTGTTGTTTCATGGTTTTCTCACAAATTACATTCTTTATACATTAACGGTATATTGGAGTACAAATTCAGAAGGGCACATTAGAAATATCGGGAATATTATCTATCTTATGGTTTCATACAGTTACATACCACAACTGACGTCAAGACATGGACCATCCTCATGTTTGCATATACACCGCTAAAAATAACCTATAGAGAAAACAGAGTTAGTTTTTCTCTTCCCTATTTGCAAAAAGGAATTGTGCTACACAGGAGCACATATGTAAGTGGCACCTACTGTACACTCCCTATAGTCATTACACAAAGAAACAATTTTCAAACCACTGGATTTGTGTCTGAGGTCTATTCTGTGCAACTTCAAAACCAAATTGCATTTCTTAAACTAACAAGACAAAATGGAGAGGACTGTTCCAGGTTTGTTAAAACCAGTTTCCCCACTCAGCAGCCGCAGTACTCAGGTATAACACACTTCTTGTGACGCATGTCTATTTGACAGAAAGGCTATTTTCTACAGAGTTGACAGATTACTTACTGCTGCAGGACCTTTACCACTGTGCCGTCCCCTGAAAGGAAAAAATGCCATTGTTGTCAAACTGGCCATGTAAAATTTGTGCAAGCATATTAACACAAAGCACTCGGTGAAGAGGACTGTGGTTCAACTGAACAATTGAAACCGAGGTGGTGCTGTACATATATAAGATGGCACAGAATTGCTGATGTACCTGGTAAAAAATCATCAATGACAATTAACCTATTTGTCTATTCTGTAACTTCAGCATCCTCCAATACCACAATAATGTTCTGGTTAGAATGTTGAAGGGACTGCACACTGAACACTGTAGCATACATTTTTTCCACGCATGTCCTAAAATGCACCCCATTCCCTGGCACAAGGACAGGCATTCACACTTCATTCGGTGTAGGCAACATCATTTTCATTGTAGTAAATGAGTAAGAGAGTATTGAACTAGAGTATTAATATTAGAAGCAAGCGGAAATCGATCATGCTTTATGCATGAATCCAACCGGCCGCTTGTCATTTTGCATTTCCATACGGCCTTAACAGATGGAAGCTACGCAATGAATGGGGCGTAATGTCCCGGTGACCGGTGAAGACAAGCCTGACCAAAATAACACTCCCCAAATTCACAATACGCATGCAGCTCCCGCACAGAGAGTATGTGGTTGCTGTGCACAAAAGTCATACTTCAAGGACACTATTTAGCACGAGCTGTAACGTCAAGGTTGAAAGCTCGTCGGTCTGTAATTCCCCCTTCTCCTCTTCATCCGCCCCTTTCTTTCGTGCGCCCACACGCTTATATCAATTTCTTGGCAAACCCATTGCAGCAATGTTGCGGTAATGCAGCAAGCTGCACGAGTGGAGAGCAAACACGGTTGTTCCATCGCAATCTCCTAGATCTAAGAGTCGCGAGGACGAGTCCCGTTAGCTAGCGGTTAGGAACGCCGAATGTGGCAGATGCACCGCATTACAAACATGCGCTGCTGGATGGCTAATTAACACTTGCTAAGCTGACTCCGAGCCGATGGTGAACTTGGCAAAGAGCATCACTGAAGCTCGTTTTAGGGCACCGTGCCTCTCCGTCTACGCCTGTCTAAATGCACCGCCCGAAACCAGATGAGGCGTTGTATTTAACGTGGGAGAGGAGGAACCCTTACGACGAAGTTGCAACATTATTGGAGCAAGCGAACAGGCCTTGTTAGCTGAACCGCACCGCGTTAGGCTACAGAACCAACACGTCGCAAGGCCCACATATCGTTCACCAGCACGTACAAGTTTTGATCCATTTAACGGGCATGTCATCTCTCAAAACTGTAACAGCTTAAAGTGGCTGTGTCCAAACACTGAAAACCGTCACAGTAGCGCACGCATATATGTTTTATTAGAGTGTATTAGGGTGTACATTTCACAGACCTGCCCAGATTCTGTCTTCCCCCGCCGCTTCCTCCGGCACCAGAGGAGGCGGCACCAGCGGTGTTGCCACCGCCGGGCTTGCTGCGATTTCCACCGGCCTTCATTGACATGATGATCCCATAAAAGACAGCGCCTTAAAACGACCAGCTTCACACCGCAATTACTTGATGATGAGACGGTGTATGGTTGTGTGACACCGTGCTAACGGGCTAATGTCAACGTGCCTCCTTAGGAAGATGCTATGCTAAGAAGCTAGCTGGCTAAGGTTGCTAGCTAATTTAGCAATCTGTACAATTACTAATAAAACTGAAAAAAATAGATATTTAAAAAAGACAACGTGCGCCAGTCACTACTCCAAGATAAACATGAATTTTACACCCTTTGTCAATCTGTTTCGCATGCCTAACAAAATTTTGATTATTTCAAAATAGGGTTTACAGCTATCTCGGGTTCTTTCCGTTGCTAACAGCGAAAAGACCAAAACAGTCTGAAAGGGGACAAAAACCAGCGGAGGGATATATGAAAGACGTAACAGCGCATAACGTCTACATAAATAATTGAATACGATGTGTTGTGTCATCCTTAAATTAGTTAATAAACAAACGTGATTATATTTAATTCAGATCGCCAAATGCAACATAAACACATTCACTATTTTTAAGAACAAGCTATTACAACCGGGCACTACTTTCAGGAAGTGTACGGACACTCCGCGGGTGTTTTGTGGCATCCACGTGAGCCGGTGAATACATAAACTACACAGCCGCACAATCGTAGAAACGCAGCTATCTTACGCTAGTTGCATGCTTTTTGATTGCAATTAAACGTGCATATCAGAGATGACATAGAAATTATTAATTTCATCATTTTGCTACGACATTCACACATACAACGAGTCTTTTCAAGTCAAGGTAAATAAAGTAGTCTTTTATTGTCATTTAAACCATATACTTTTTGGTATACAGTGAGATGAAACAACGTTCCTCCAGTATCAAGGTGCCATGCAACATAAATTACAACATAGATATTACAACATTTACAACATTTACATTACTATACAGAGTTTCATATTAAGACTGTTTGCAATAAAGTTGCATCCATGCTTATGTTCAGTAGAATAAATTCCTATCTACATCTACATAGTTTCCTTTGATAATGACTGCTATATAACACCTAAAATAATCCTGCAGCTCTATCTTTTGATTAATTAAATCTCAGTGTCATGAGTTACATTTAGACAATATCACTACCTAATTTGCAGGCCAACTCTTTAACTTAATCACTGACAGAAATACCAAAACTTAAGTAAAGTAAGGAAATGTCATGCAATTTTACATGTTACCTGGCGAGGTTTTTAGTATAGTGACTACAGTGTCCCCAAAATAAAACTATTGTTGGATGACAGTTATTTAGACTTAAGTTATATTATTTCCAAAACTTTTGAAGCCAATAAAAATAATTAATAATAATAAAAATCATCACACGGGCACTACATATTTATATCTGAATTGCAGCAGTACAAGAAAATATAAATACTTAAGTAAAGTAAAAGCACCTAATTTCTTATTTATTCAAATACACAGAAAAAAGTGTTGTTCACATATCATATAAAATTAATTCAAACTATGGATGATTTTCACCCAGCATTCTGAATACCGGGACCATAAAGGACCCCCCGGGGGTCTGCGTATTAGTTTAGCATGTAACGAATAATTAATACATCTTTAAAAAGAAAAAAATATTATCTTTAATACGTGTCATACCTACTTACTTATTAGAAGAAAACTATCTATATTCGACTTACTACTCGAATTTACGAAAAATAATAAATGTTTTTGATCAGGCGTTCTCCATAGACTGCTATTATCTTTTGCCGACTCGAATTGTGTATTGCTTTTGACAAGAAGCTATGGGATTAGCAAAATAGTTCAGAGGTGCGATCTTTTTGGTCGCCTCTAACAACGTTTTTCCATTACCTTTTTATATGTGACATAGTGATACTGTTCCAAGGGAGCCCTGGTAGATATCATACTGTCCTACGGAAGAATGTTAATATCAGTGGCCTTCAGTGGAGCTGTAAAACTTACTACCTGAGCTAGCCAGTTAGCCAGCAAGGTAGCGCGTTGCAGGCTTCAGGTCGACGACATAATTGGCTGCTCTGCCATTGGGAACATATTGTGCTCGTCTGTCAGACCAATCCAACTCTCATCGGAGATAATATCCGTGATGGTATATTAAGTCCAGTTTATCTGTTAGGGTCGCTTTTGTTACGTTATTTCTCCGTGGGATATGACTGACTAGCTAGGGAGCGAGCTAACATTAACTTAGCCAGTGCCTACTGGGTTAGCAGAGCGCTGCTCTCATTGCACTGGCTAAAAATACACTTCTTGTCCCATGCTCTTTGCCCCTCCAAAAGTGGTGGGCTAGTCCACATTGGACCTGTCTTCGGCTTTCTGGTCATCTTGCTCGGTTTCGGCACTCTACATGGTCACTACGGTAAATTTAAGACGACTGGACGAGCGAGGTTGTGAGCCGAGCTGGTCTGATCTAAGGTTCTATCGTACCAGTTGGTGGGCTTCGCGACTTTGGCTGATCGGTGGCCAAACATTTTGCCTCAATGGCCTTTTCCTGTCATCAGTAGTAATATAACAAGTCGTGGTCTAGCACAGGGTTGCGAGACCGAAAGCCTGCGAAGGTCAGCGAACGCCTTGTTTCCACTTTCAGCTGTGAGATTGGCAAAGCAGATTTCATCTGTCTGGAGCAGGACACTATGTCGGAGGATAATAACGCAGACAAGTTCATCAAGGTAACAATCTCAACAAAAACAAATTATATGTATTTTTAAATTAAACTAGATATGCTAGATTTTAATTCTGTACATAAAGTGATCATGACTGAGTGAACTCTGACTTCAACTAATATTTTATCTTCATGGTGACATTTTTTTATCATTTAATTATTGGGTTGGGGGTTATTGTGCAGATCATGGGTGTGTGTGTGTTAATGTTTTCGTTAGATTTACATCCGGATATGTTAAAGGTGTGTTCATTGTTAACATGAGAGTAATTGCATATTGCTTTAATTAAGTTTGCATTATAATACCCCTGGAAGACTGATGTTACAGCACATCATCCTATCATAGGATATAATATTTTAATAATGGATACAATGTGAACATTGTTTTATGTATAGTAGTCATTATTAACACTACCACAGAGCTTTAATGCGAATGGCATGGTCATGATCATTGTCGGACCCTGACTCTGGGATTCATTCTTGGCCAGTTCCCATCAGCGTGTCACTGCCTGAGCATTAATGTCAGCAGTAAAATGTGATCTCAAGTGGCTCTGGCCCCCACTTTCATAGTTGAGAGAGAGAGAGGACTTTGAGATCTGGAAAGGATTATTCACTCAGGTCGTTGTCATGAAGAAAGATGAGTGTTCAACCAGGTGCTCCTTCATCAAGATCCATGCAGCTAAGAAGTCATCATGGTAGCCTATGTTGCATGAAAGGCTTGATCCAGAACAGGTGCAATTCAAGTTAAATTCAAGTATATAAACAGCCTGTATAGTTTTTGCCTAGCCTGATTGCTCCAATAGAATCAAAGGTTACATCATGCCTTGTATTAAATCAGTCTTCCTGATTTATTGGTGGTGCATGGTAAATGTTCTTGGAAAATGAACAAAACAAAATGGTAACCACCGTTTTAAGACGCAGTACCTAGGGCAATCTCTATTTGCTACAGATCCATCAAAGATATAAAGGTTATAATTTAGGTTTCCGAGCTTCTGTATTTTGAATGTGAAGCCCTCATTCCATGTTGCATAATCACCATGAATCCTGTTCATCATCAGCTTTTTGTGTCTACAAAGGGCAGATTGGACTAGTGAGGGCAGCGGTAGGGCGGAGATGTTGGCAGGGGTACATGATTAAATGCATTGTGCTGGCCAAGACCAATATACTTTCATGAAAGTAAGAAGAGAGCAAATGTATTAATTCCTTAAGTCAAGTGTGTGTAAAACAAAGTCTTAACAGCCTAATCAACTATAGCACAAAGGTGAGCTAAATGAAAAGAATAATATAAATTCAACATCAACTTATGTTTACTCATTTTTATACATTTATCTACAGTTATTAATGACCTAATGTAAGTTCATAATAGATCATAGATCTTCACTTTTGTGGGGGGGCACTGGGCCTTTGATTGATGAAATTTGCTACGTGGATCCATATACACAATCTACATATCTTTCCATCTTTCTCTTTTCCACAGGAGACTTCCATACTTGACGAGTACAACATTAACTGGACACAGAAGTTGGGAGCTGGCATCAGTGGACCTGTCAGGTGTGTGTTTGTAATGATATAAAATTGTGTTCTTTATTTAATAGCTATGTGTTTGTGCTACATTAGTCTCTTTTTTGTGTTTGTTAATGTGATCTTGTTGCTAGTGCAGTGTTGTACAAACAAAACCTGAAGCAAAATGTTGTATTAAACCTGAACTGGGTGTTGGACAACTAAGTAACATCTTTCTAGTAACTGTTTGTGCTTGTGAAATCACTGTGTTGTTGGTCTCTGTGGTGATGTGTAACCAAACGTGTCATCGTTTAAGGTTGCGAACAGCTGTGAGCAGGGCCACGGACAAATTAGAGACTGCTGACTAGTTTTGCTTAGGTTGTGTGTTGCAACTCTGAATATTCTTATTACGTTCCTTAATAAGATTAAAGAAGGCAATAAATATTGACGTACCGCCCAGGTCTTTCAATGCATGATTAAACCACTGTGGTCAATGCTAAGGTAGAGTGAGTAAGAGGTGGTTGCAGCCGCACTCCTGGCACAGAAAATGCTGAATGACAGAGCACATATAGATTCTTTTGTAACTGGGCATTTAACCTGACAACTCTATATGCGTTTCAAATATTTGTTTATTGTATTTGTTATACATTTGTGATCAGATTGATCAGATCTACATAAAGATTGTAGAAGGAATTGCTCTAACAGCAAAGTACGTCTGTGAAATGCTTATTAAAGTATTCTGCTGATGAGTCTTTTCACATGTAAAGACTTTAAGTTATGTGAAGAATCTAAAGGAACAAGTGAAAATGTCATTACACTAAAACTGTGCTTGGCCTCACACTGTCTCAGGATGCTGTAGCCGCTCCATTTGAGCATGTGTAAAATCTTTTTATGTGCATGTGTGATTCCAGCGCGTTACAGACTGTAGTATATCAATGTCTGAGACTTACTTTTGGCAGAGGGGGTGGATCAGCAGAAAGCAATCTGTTATTTCCTAATATGTGTAGTTTTGGCTTCCAGGGACAAGAGTACTAAAAAATGAACCCGTCAACCCTTCATGTGAACGCACCCCTAAAGTCTATAATTTATGCTGTACTCATATTTTGTTTCAGGCAGCTCTTACACTCCCTGTCTCTCATTCTTTTGATTTTGTATTTCACGGTTTTATGCAGATTTTTCCCTCATCCACCTACAGTACTGCTCACTACTTTCTGCTTCGTAACGCATTCTCGTCTTCTTTCAGCCCCCCTCTTTCTGCCTCTGTTATGCATTAGCTTGCATTTGCTTTCCAGCGGAGTGAACTTTGGCCAAAGTAG
Source organism: Betta splendens (assembly GCF_900634795.4). Lineage (NCBI taxonomy): Eukaryota > Metazoa > Chordata > Actinopteri > Anabantiformes > Osphronemidae > Betta > Betta splendens. The sequence continues at coordinate 24,708,358 of NC_040889.2, read as the reverse complement.
CATGTGTTTTTTTCTCTAAGGCTTTAATAGTGTAATCAGAGTTTAAGAGCCAGAGGTTGCTGTTAAAAGTGAATATTTTAGTCGGTGTTGCTCAGAGGAAGGGGAAAAAAGTTAATGGACTCAGTTGAACTAAATTACTTTTGTTGTTGTGTTGTTGCAGTCCCAAAGTTCAGTGTGAAGAAAATGAAAGTCAATTACTTTTAACCTGGTGACAATGGAAACGTAGCAAGTTTTACTTTGATAAGAAAATGCAGCCGTGATTTTTTCTTTCCTACAAATGATGTTAGATTCAATGTTTGCTTTGAGGTTGTTCACAATTCATCCCACATGGAGATTGTGCGTGCGTGTGAGTGAGAAGTCTGGCTGGTATTTTATCAAACACTTGATGTCCTATGAGATAACTTTAGTTCTGTGTTGTGTTTATCATCTTGATGGTATAAACAAGAACGTTGGCAAAATGTCTGCTGTATTTTCTGACACAGTGATTAACCTTTTAAAGTGACCCAGGTCAGAAACTGTCCCACAGACAAACATATTGTATAAGCTGTTTACTCATTTCTCTTCTTCTGTTCAGAGTGTGTGTGAAAAAGTCAACTCAGGAACGCCTCGCCCTGAAGATTCTCATTGATCGCCCCAAGGCCAGAAATGAGGTTAGAGGAAGCACTGTCGTGGATGTGATTAATGCCTGTTGCCTTTGGCCATATCAGTTTGCCTTGTTCCGACAGTCTTTCTGGTACCAGGCTTTATTAATTCCTGTTTTTCTTTCCCCGTCAATCTGTGTCCTGTCCTCCATCTGTCTGTTTGTATGGGCCCATTGTCAGTAACTGTGAGACGACTTGTCTCAGAGCCTCTCCATGTCATTAGCAGCCTTCTGTTTTGATCACGCAGCTCACACAACAGTTAAACAGTGACACATGCAGTCAAAACAAGCAACACTCCACACAGGCTTTCCCTGCTGAACTCTACTTTGTGTGTGTGTGTGAGATAATAACGTGTCCATCTACTGATTGCATTGTATCATTAGATATTTTGCATCACTGCAGATATTAAGTGGAAGAAGACTCACTATTAGTATAATCTTTAGTTATGTTTGTGTTATTTACCTTTTTTATGTGTGATTGACAGAGCAGACATATTTCAGTTTTAATGAACCCAGCTGTTAACGCATCCCCCGGCATGTTACCTCAATTCATCATCATATTGTACCTGAGTGCATCCTGTACAGACACAGATGGAGGACTAAAGGTGTTAATGTGATTCATGCTGCTGTTGCTGAAGGGCTTGTGTGCGTGTGCGTGCGTGTGCGTGTGTGTGTGTGTGTTATAATCGACCACAACATAAAAGGACACCTGGCCCCATTTCTGACCTGTCAAAACATGTCCTCCTGACCTCAGATGTGCCAAGAAAAGGTTTTTTTCCTTGTATGAGAGATGTAGAGGTGGATTTTTGGATTGCACAGCAGATATGTTCAGGCTGTGATTTCTGGAGGTATTCTCAAGGCTGTTGAGTGAAGTACATCTTGTCTGTTGTCAGTGCAGTCCAAAGAATTGTATATAATTGTTGGTTTCTCCTACATGAAGGTACGTCTCCATATGATGTGTGCCCACCACCCGAACATAGTGCAGATCCTGGAGGTGTACGCCAACAGTGTCCAGTTCCCCCACGAGTCTAGCCCGAGGTACAGAGCTGTTTGTTTGCATGACTGTAAATGGGATTTTTTTCTTTGTGTTGCTCTTTCTAACCATGTTAACTGTGTTTATTGTCGCAGAGCGAGGCTCCTCATAGTCATGGAGATGATGGAGGGTGGCGAGCTGTTCCATAGAATCAGTCAGCACAGGCACTTTACTGAAAAGATGGCCAGTCAGGTCACCGAGCAGGTGGGAGCAGCTTATCAGGAGTCCACACAGACAGTGTTTTCTTTAGTTTGCCTCTGACTTTGTGAAGTAAATATTTTAAGTTATTTTTCTTGCTCAGCCTCGCGATTTACTTTCCTTATCGCTCTATAAAGACTCAGCTGCCGGTTTATTAGTGAGAAACCTGTGGGTAACAGCGAGACCTGCAGACGCTTCATGTCATTAACTGTATCCTGCTGAGATCAAGCAGCACGCGCGGTAGTGATACCCACGGTCAGGACGTGCAGTACACACAGCTAGGCTAAATAACCAACATGTTGACCTTCTGATCTCTGTTCTCCCTGTAGATCAGTCAAGCCTTGGACCACTGTCACTCTTTGAATATTGCACATCGTGACCTGAAGCCAGAGAACCTTCTCTTCAAGGATAACTCTCTGGTACGTGGCTGGACTATAAAATCATTAGAAAGGTTCTTCAGTAACACCACATAAATCTCTGCCAGTTATTTCAAGCCGATTAATTGTGCATACATTTTAATTTGAAGTAGTAGATCCTATGGCGCAGCTACACACGGTTTTACTGTTGGAGATACAGTAATTTATAGATTAAAATTGAAATTGCAGCTGTTGTCATAGACTTTGAAATCTATACATGCAGTCTGAGTGATATCACAAAAGTATTACATGCTAGAAATCCTATCAAACTCCAAATCCACTGATGTTTTAAAGGAAACTGTTTAATTATGTTCCTGTCGTTTCTGCACATTCACTCCCCAATCTGTGATTCTGTGTTGCTTACAGGATGCACCAGTGAAGTTGTGTGACTTTGGGTTTGCCAAAATTGATCAAGGAGACTTGATGACCCCTCAGTTCACTCCTTACTACGTGGCACCTCAGGTACATAACACTTCTTGCTTTGGAATGTCAACAACTCATTATTAATTGAAGGATTTTTTTCCTTTAATCATTTCTGTTCAGGTACTTGAGGCTCAAAGAAGACACCAGAAAGAAAAGTCTGGAATTATACCTACCTCACCCACTCCTTACACCTATAACAAGGTGAGTAAGTTCAAAGAAGCATTCAAGGTCTGCTTCGACCTTCCCTGTCCTCAATTCAGTGTTGAGTTCTCAAAAGAAACCTTTCCCGTCCTCCAGAGCTGTGACCTGTGGTCTCTTGGTGTGATCATCTACGTAATGCTGTGCGGCTACCCTCCGTTCTACTCCAAGCACCACAGTCGCACTATCCCAAAGGACATGAGGAAGAAGATTATGACCGGCAGCTTCGACTTCCCTGAAGATGAGTGGAGCCAGATCTCCGAGATGGCCAAGGACATTGTACGGAAGTACGTCCTTTTTTTGTTGCTTTTGTGCTCCTCTCTTCCTCCATGTTTTCCCTTCTTCTACACCCACTCATTCCCCGTGTGTGCGCCCTGCAGGCTGCTTAAAGTGAAGCCGGAGGAGAGGCTGACTATTGAAGGAGTGCTGGCTCACCCTTGGCTCAACTGCACTGAGGCCCTGGACAATGTGCTGCCATCTGCCCAGATGATGATGGACAAGGTAACTGGCAACGTAGTGGTTGCTTAGTCACTATAGGAAGCAGAATGCTGGGCCGGTCTGCTTACTGTTTTCTACTGTCTGTCCCAGGCGGTAGTGGCAGGGATCCAGCAGGCTCATGCAGAGCAGTTGGCCAACATGAGGATTCAGGATCTGAACGTCAGCCTGAAGCCCCTAAACTCTGTTAACAACCCAATCCTCAGGAAGCGGAAGCTACTAGGGTACAGTTTCTTTTTTCTTTGTGCAGCCATATAAAATATCGTTCCACTGGCTTAAGTCGCTGTTCTCCTGGATTTCCTGGTCTCTCAGTAGATAGGATGAGTCATTAATGGGTTTTCATGTACATGTTGCAGCCCAAAGCCCAGTGACGGTTTCTTCATTGACCCAGAGAACGGGGGGGAGGACTCTAACGTAGCACTGGAAAAACTAAGAGATGTCATTGCACAGTGTATACTACCACAGGCCGGTCAGTAAACTCTAAACCAGACACACGGGCAGCGTTTCAGTGAAGAAAACGTACTTGCACAAAACCTTTAATGTCTCCTGATGTTATGTTGTCTCGTTACCACAGCCTAAATAAGGTGTGACTACAAACTCATGGCAGGGCACGATGTCTTAAGGGAGGGACTTTCCTCTGATTTCAATGTTTGTGACTTTCAGGAGAGAACGAGGACGAGAAGCTGAATGAGGTGATGTACGATGCCTGGAGATTCAACAGAGACTGTAAGCTGCTGAGAGACGGCCTGCAGGGGCTCAGCTGGGACGGTCAGTATCACTGTGTTCATTCGGCAGATCCCTTGTTCAAATCAGATCATTTCTTTCCTCGCGTGTTTCTCAGGCCTTCACCACCAGCTTTCTTTTTTCCAGGACGGGCTTTCTGTGATAAAGTTGATCGCTTGAAGTTGGCTGAAATAGTGAAACAGGCCATTGCAGAGAAAACGAATCTTGAAGAATCTCATTAGCAAACGCTGTCTTTCTATCTTCTTTTTATATTGTTTATTATGATCCTTTTTAACCCATATCTGCTTTTTTATGTCAAATGATTCCCAATTTTTTCCATTAATTCACCTGCAAGACCTATTGTACAGCTGTAGATAATATTTCAGAGAGGACCTATTGGTACTATGATTTCTTTTTAAATGGACACTTACAAAGAACATGGGGGAAAAATATATTTTCATTTTTGCAAAAAAGAAAAAAGAAGAAAAATCCATGAAAGAAATTATTTTCTGGGAGGGACTTTTTATCAGCTGCTTGTCCAAGATGTTATACGTTTTATCCCGGTTATTTCATTTTATGCTATTTTATTTCTTTTAACCATAAGAGTTGTATTTATTTAAAAGAGAGCATTATTGCATTATTTTATACCTGGCGTGTGTAGCCTGGCAGTGGGCTGTAAAGTTGAGAGAACCTGTCCACGATGTGACTTTGTTCTTCCACAATCTTTGAAACTCAGACTGTGTTTAAATTATATGAAAATTAGTTTTTTGCTGCTTATGCTCAGCCTGATTGTTTTACAGTGGTCGAGGCAGAGTGAAAATTGAGGTTTTAAAAAGGTGTCAAAATAGGAAATATGCAGCCTCAAATGTGTTTTTCTTGGAACTTCTAGGAGACAGCACTTCCTGACTCAACTATATACTGCATGTTTTGACAGGAACCTGAACCAAAAGTCAGAGACTTTATCTGTGTTACTGTCTTCCTTAGAACGCGGTCTAACAGCAGCCGGCAGGAGTTTAGACTTATGGTCCAGACTGACGTTTCACTCTCAGCTGGAATCATGTAGGTTCCACTGCCTCCTGGTTGCATCATTTGCATGATGTGCTGAGTCTGTTTGTCCGCTCCTGAAGTTTGTGTTTGGGAAGTAAAACAAACTATTTCGCAGATTTCCATCAGCGCTTTTGTACATCTACACACACTTAGGTCATAAGTTCGGCCTTTGTTTAATGTTGATCTGTGAAGTAGATTCAATCTCAGCTGCTTTGATGTGAAGTTGTATCTGCTGGATTTCAGACCATGCTCCGTTAATATTTAATTTCTGTTAAAGTATCGTTGCTTTCTCCTTGAGCCAACAAAAACACAAGAACTACATTTTTGGTGCAATGCAGTTGATAGGAGATTCTTATCAGCAGGAAGGTTTTAGCATCTGTAAACGGGCCTGATGAGGTTTCAGTCTCGCAAAACTTGAATGTGCAATAGGGCAATAATTGAATCATGCATTCATGATTAATGGATGCACACGTTAATGAGATGCTATATATCAGTCTATCAGTATTACTGTAACAGCTTAGTCTTATTTTTAATGGTCTGAATAGCAGTGAGCGCTCCCTCCCTGTGCTCGTCCTCATCTTTAATTGTAAAGGTTATCATATCGGTAATTAGCCTGAGTTAAAGTCTCACTAGTGCTGTAGACATATCTGATTACTTCTTCAAAGACGTGATTGATGTTCTGGCTATTTTCTACTAAACTGTGCTCAGATGGCTCAAAGTGGATTCTCATTTCATACTATTTCTAACCCAGAAAAATTCAGCTCCCCTTTGATTAAGTCTTGCACAGAATTCTTTCTGTAAACATACTTTCATGTCAAACTAACTACTGGTCCTAATTAAAAAAGTATTTATTCACACTATGAAACATTGGTGCAACATGTTGTGTCTTTAGTTGTGTTTATTTTGACAAACTGAATGATTGTTTCTTTGTGGGTTTAAAATTTTCTACTTCCTCCTACATGAATATTTAAAAAGAGGCTAAAACGGGGCTCTTTTTGAAGCCACATGATAATAACAATATGTAAACAGAACTTTTTCACATCATTTGTAACAGAACTGTTGTTTCTATACATTTCTTACTAAGCGTTAATGTGGTGAAGCTGCGTTTAAGCTACATGAAGTGATTCTGAGTTAACAGAATCTGATGACAGTTTCCCTTAAAGTATTGCTTAAAACCTGAATGACAAACACACTTTCCAAAGGCCTTATTGTTTCATGGCTAAATTGTTATGCTCCAACGTGCCTTGTTGATGGGGCAGCATCTTCACCTTGAACTGCTTTCGTTAGGATGACGATAAACCTGTCACAGAGTCACAGTGACTGAGCTGTGTTTCAATGAGAGGAGCTTCAGCTGGTCATTCCTCAGCACTGGGAATAAATATGGGAATGTTGCTGAAAACATCCTATCTTCTGCAGAAGATGCTAAATAGTATTGATTGCTGCCCCAATTATTCTGGTTATTTGTTTATCAAGTGCACAGAATCATCAGAGCTCCTCAAAGTAAAATCTAAAGCTACTGTTTAGTTGTACAGTGTGTCTCTATGTACAACAGCGTGTCATTATTTTGTGTCTATTTGTATCTGGAGGCCTTCCTCTCTTCCCCACTCATACCTCATTTATATCCTCTGCCCCGAGAGGCCGCGCATCTATTAGCGTTTTTCTGCCTAACGATGAGCGCGTCTGGGCAGTCGCACAGTTGCTCGGTTTAACAAAAACCACAGAGGAAGACGCTGCCCAACCCCCCCCCCGCACCCACTTTGAGCATGCGCCTCTGCAGGTTGACCCAGCTGTAGACCAATTTCACAAATATATTGAGTAGCTTCCCCTTTTCACTTATTTCCTCTTAGGTGCTGATTGAGAAGATTTCACATTTTATACAAAGAAACAAAATGTTCACTCGTTCAGTACCAGCTTATTAAGATGACCTAAAAGGTGGAGATGGCCTAGTCAGCACTTCTGCGTTTGATAAATACTAGTTGCTTCCATTTCTGCTGTATGTGCACTGAACGTATGAAGATGTGGGGGTTTTATCTTGTGTTCTTTGGGTCTGGCTTTAAACTCTGATGTAAAGAGAAAGAAATTTTCTACCCTAATTAATCATTCCTGTTAACGCTGATAAGCCAGGGAGAAATGTTAAGGATAACAATGATGACAGAACCTTTTCTCTGCTTTACCAGTCTGTTCCATTTTTCTGGCTAGGCAGTGTAGCATGCATGAAATCCCTGGTAAAGGCCTTGCTGTTTCTGTCAACATTGATTTTTTTTCTGCCCTCTTTGGAATGTCATCAACTTGTTGACTTTGTAATAAAGAAAATTCTTTGACTTTTGAACATGTTGTTTGCAATTTATTTTCATCTTTAAAAAGAAAGAAGCAGTCCAACATTTTAGGTTTGTATTTTATTGCAGATTGAAATCACAGCAGATAGAAATCATCTTAAATCTCACATACTTATACTCTTACACACGTTTCAGGCACTTTTAATATAATTTGTTTGAAAGCAGCAATAAAACCAAAAATGTGCTCCCAGAATGGAAATCAAACCGGCAAAAGCTCGAAAGATTAAGGAATAATAACCTCTGTTCCACAGAGACTTCGACTGAATTGATGTTTAATGGCGGTGGAAATGCTATTACATAGACCTAAATGAATGTAGTACAGAGAATAACAGCCGAGTGTCACAGTGCGAAGACGGCAGATGAGTTATGCCCTTTTCCCCAGTGAATCCAATTTATGCACGATCGAGACCCTTAACATGACGGAACCGGTACCACGGGTCAGTCTTTGGGTCCCTAAATGCAAGGTTTATAAATGTGACAGAGCACCAAGCTGGGAGAGAAATTAATACCTGTAGTTCTGTTATTTTAATGATATTGATAAAATATTTGGAGGCAGATCAATGTTTTAATCCACACTGGCACATTTTAATTTCCAGGTTACATTGGTTGAACATGCTTTGTATATTTGGAATGCGTTTGGTCCATTGTTACACTACTGCACGTCCTCTACCCTCAGCTCCCAGTGTGCAACAGACGCTCCAAGTCCTTACATGTATAAATGCACTTGGCGAAGCGGCTGAGTCGCGCTGCGCATTCATTCAATGCCGTAGAATTCACACTGGCGCGACGCACAGGGCTTCGGAACAGAGTTCGCACAAAATAACGGGGCTAAAATGGAGTTACAGCGGGAAACAGGGCGGCAAATCCATTTTAGGTCCGTAATAAAACTCTACAAGCTTCACAACCCTCTCCCAAAAACCCAGTGGAGGACAGTGACGAACTCCCAACCCGGCAGCTCAGTCCGAGTCCTCGTCGTCCAAATACTCTTCAGCGTTGCTGTGTGTGCGCGTGACAGCTGCAACGAGAGGGAACAGTTCACCATGGAGGCAGCACGGACGCTGTGTGTGTGTGTGTGTGTGTGTGCTCTACTTACTGTTCCCCTGCTTCCGTTTGAGAAGCGAGGCACACAGGGCGTTGGTGGCCATTTCCACGGCCAGCTTTTTCTCATTGTTCCTGACGTCTATCCTCGCATCTGAAACAAACATGTTCACACTAAAAATCTAGAAGCTACACATGGAGAGACACAAACAGAAGCAAGGAGGAAAAGGTTTGCATGTTTCACACACAATCACTGTGCAGTCAGAAGGCAGTTGTTTCCTCAAATGGAAACTGCACATTGTGGTATTATGTTATGGGCTTTGTCAGTTCCTCTTTTTATGTAACATTAAAATACACACTATTAGGAGTCCAAACAGAAAAGGTGGACCATATAGATACTCACTCTTGTTCAGCAACATTTCCACAATGTCAGAGTAACCTTTCCAGGCAGCAGCGTGCAGAGCTGTGTCCCCGAGTTTATTCTGAAACACAACACATCATCATCATCATCACTGACCAACGCCCTGACATGCACTAAGACGTGTGATCACACCTTCAGTTGTGGCCTAAAGCATCATCAACTGTTCAATTTTTGCATTTCAAATAAGAGACTGTTCGGTTACATTGCATCATGTAACACACTAATCTATTTATTGTACTGTTCAGCTCATGCTTTGTTGTTGTTCAATGCTGTTGTGTTTTAAGCTTTACTTGCTTCTGCAGCATTAGATTCACCCATTTAAACAAATAACCCGATACAGAGACTTTCATCTACTCCACTAATCCTTGATGCAGGTCCGGTTAAGGACAGTGTAAGTTTAGCAGGGCTCGATACGACCGAGCCTTCTTTCTGTGGCTGCAGAGGTCACTTTAATTCCCACATTCACATCACCCTGCCAGTCTTGTTGTGGTAAAATCCAGGCTTGCCTGAATAGGTTTCTACTCCTCACCTGCTGGTTGAGCTCCACACCGGACTGGCTGAGCAACAGCTCCACAACATCTGATACGAGACCAAAAAAGGAGAAGCCGTGTAAAGGCATGCTGTGCACATAATATATATACAGGGGAGTCTCTAAAAACATATACTTTGTAGAAATGCACGGATCCACGTTACCTTTATGTCCTCCGTGGCATGCCCAGTAGAGGGCGGTGTTTCCTGCCTTATCCAGACCATTAATTCCAACCCTGTTCTCCAGACATTCCCTCAGCCAACTCATGTTCCCTGTTTAAACAAAGGTCCACCCAAAGCACACATGGAGTAAAGGTTAGTGGTGATGAAAACAGTAAGCAAAGGTAAAGAAGAAAAGTCAATTAACTAAAAACACAAAAAGGTGAAAACACACCTCGTTTGGCTGCTTCGTGCATGGGGTTGTCGATTGACTCTGCCTGCTCAGCCACTGCAGAAAGCAACAGGACAATTAGTGAAGTCATGACGCAGTAACACACAGATGAGGCAGTCGTCCAGGCCCCTAAAGTCCTGGATGTCACACAGCGGGGCCTCGACCTGTGGTGTGACACTGTGTTCTGTGGCTGTGGTCATAATGTTCCCTCTCCTCACTCGTCACCACATGCATGTAATGAAACTCAAAGTTTGTCTTCCATTCTCCTGCACCCACCATAGTTACTTGGAATTAGCCCTGTCCGTCCTCTGCACGTCCCCTTCCACCAGTTAGTGTCGCTCTGAGGACAATGACGACATTTTTCGTTATTACAGAAGCGTTTTCAAAGAAAATTGGAGAAATGAAGAAGTACGACAAACGGGAAACAACCGACTACAGGTGGCACAGGGAAATTAAAGAGTCAAACGGAATCAAACATAAAGACAAAGTGAGGATTTTCTTACTGTGTCTGAGATGTACAAAATGTCTCCTTCTTCAAAGTACAGCTCGTCGGGCTGGAAAATAAAATGTCGCTGTTACTGTTGGCAAAATGAATCACAGCTTAATGTGTTGACATCTGTGCTTCCTCTCACACCTTTCCTTCCGTTTCTGACTTTCCCTTTTCTCCAGTGTTTACTACCAAACCAAACAATGTTTTTTTATAAAGCTACTTTTGTGTTTTTATAAAAGTGCATTCTCACAATGTAGCTTTAAATATGAGCTCAAACTCAAACAACCCTGAGAGAATGATGCCACTGTTTTCCCTTTAAACATCAAACTAATTATGAGCCAAAAAAAACACACATACCGTTCTGGGGTCAAAGGTGAACAATGCTCTGAACACCTTGACTTGGCCTGGAGGGGAGAAATCACACAGAGTGTGTGTTAGAGGAAGTGTGTCAGTGGTTCAGTTCTCCTCATCCATCGGTGTGACGCCACACATGCCGCCAGCTCATATCACGGCGTCGGGGGTCAACTGCCCGTACATACACAAACAGACACGCACAGACGCACAAACACAGCGCCAGCCCTGAGGAGCTTCAGGCCTGGAGGGAGCGCTGCCGCTGGAATGCCACCAGTGTGGTTGTGGCCTTAACGGAGGCCAGCGACAGAGGCCTTGAAGCCACGTTTCAACCATGCTGGGATGAAGATGCTTTCAGGGGCCCCACGTTCAGCGTGGTTTTTCACCAACGCCGCCGTGTCTCGGAGTCGTCCCCGCACGCTGACAGGCCGACGCGCTGCACCGCTGTGGCCCCCTGCGCCTAGCACACTGCCCCAGTGTCTGTGAATGACAGGGGTCGGGTTGCAGCACAAGCGCGGCTCTGTTCGCTGCAGGCCCCATCACGCCGCCTAAAACACACAGGAGCCTGTGTGGACTAGTTCTGGTTCCCCTGTCAGCAGCAGGCAAGAATTTCTCCAAGCTTAAAAATATCATCGGGACAAGGATTGACCTTGAGAATAAAAGAGTGTCAGTATCTTTTGTCAGTTGGAGGGTTTGTGATGATTCCCTGCTGTGACGCCTGTTTGAAAATCTGAGGAGCACAGTGGAAGTTTACCAACAGAGAATGAAGATTCCGATGCTGATTCTACACATGAAACGCACCGCAGTCAGTCGCTGGAAAGTCAGCGTTGGGGTGAAGAGAAACTACAGAGTAAGGGAGCGGTGTCAACCACAACTCGGCCGATGCTGCAGTCGCAGAGCTGTAAAGTCCACGGTCACGCTTCAGCTTACGACAAAGCTAGTTGGTTTTAGTACAGCTACACTTAAATAAATATTTAATCACATCTGTAAAAAAAAAAAAACGTGCAACAAAAAGCCAGTGTTTTACACTCACATACGTATTTATAGAAATGACAAATGGTAAATAAAACATCCAAAGGGTTGGAATGTTGATTATTCTTTTCAGATTTAATTTAATTTTTGATACCTGACTCGTGCCACAGATGCCAGACCTCAGCTATAAACTGAATACCTGCAGATTTTGGGGGATCTTTAAATTTGGATCACACAAGCGCCCGTGCCTTTATTTGTGTTCGTGTAATGGTCTGATGTTTGGGCCGACTTCCACCTGCTGTAAATCAAACTACTGGACTCAGATTAGCATCACACTGAGATTAGGAGAAGTTTGGGCCGCTGTAATGGACCGTGCGGAGTCATTATCGCGTAGGGTTCCTGAAAGCTGCTGAATGAATGACGGCTGTTGTGACTGATGTAAATGGGGAAGCCAGAGGCCTGCTGCCCGGAGAGGAGCCCCCTGTCAGCCAGACACCTTCACGGCGCCGCTGTCGCCCCGCTCCTCCGGTGATCGTGGTGCGTTTACGGTCGTTCTATCGCCTGGTCATTCCAAACCCCCAGACACACGGCTGAAATTAACTCCGGTGCGTTCGCCGTCCGTGAAGCTCGCATCGCCAACAAGGTGTGTTGTGCTGTGTTGTGTTGTGTTGTGTTGTGTTGTGTTGTGTTGTGTTGTGTTGACCTCACGTAAGACGCGGACAAGTTTCACATTAAAGACGTCGCGCCGCCGGTCTTACCTGGCTTGGCCGGCTTAGGAGGAGGCTTCGACATTTTCGAGGCTCGAAGATAGAAGTAAACCCGAACGCGCCGTGTGGTTTGACGCCGGATCGTCGCTAAACTGGACTACACTTCGCTCGCGCTGCCAATGAGGAAGTTGAGCGAGGCGGCGGAAAAGTTAGCGAGCGCATGCGCAAACACGAAGGCACGCGTATTCTATTCTATTCTATTCTATTCTATTCTATTCTATTCTATTCTATTCTATTCTATTCTATTCTATTCTAATTATTAATTTCAATTATTTCTGTGTCAAACAACTGTTCACATTACTTTTGTGTTTATTATCTTTTTAACCTTTTTCTTAAATCAGTTTTTGTAAATTACTATAACAAACGAATAAATTAACAAATTTGGTAATATATTTGCAATTTTTTTATTATTCGCCTTTTAGTCACCATTCTCTCTTACATTTCACAGCAGTAGAACAAGAATGGGCAGGTTGTCAGTGACGTAGACTCTCGTTCGGCCAATCACGAGCGCCGGACAGCGGAAACGGGAGAGAGGGGCCAAAGAGTTGTAGCACTGCCTTGTGACACGCGTTCAAGCTGCTCAGTTATGTGTTTGTCTTGTGCTTTTTGTGTTTTATGGTTCAGCAATTGTGCAGTGAGCTACACAGCAAACAAATGAAGGCTCTGATTGTAGGAGTAGGAGGGTAAGTAGGTTGTGAGGACTGAAGGTGTTTGCAAAACCTTTCAGTGGAATCGGTTTGAGACCCCTTATCTATTGGACTTCAGTTACTTTTGCATGTCCATGTTTTATGTGAATATGCATTAATCTTTCTTAATTTAACCAACCAGCCAGATTTATATTCTGAAATGTGTCCTTTAGGTTTATTATGTATGAAAGAAACACATTTAGTTCATAATAGTTTCATAAAAGGTGGTGATACAACACTACACATATATGTAGTGGATACAGCAGCACACATTTAGTCAAATGCAGCACGTGACAGCCGTGAGGCAACAAAGAGTCATAAGAGTGGGTTTTAATGTCACTCAATTCCTGAGTCAAAGTGAGAAAACTGACATTTTGTGTCACGGGGCCAGTCAGCTCTCCTAGTGCTTTGTGTTGTTGTTGTGGTTAACTAATTCTGGTTTTCTTTCACGACTTTCCCCGCTGCCCCCAGTGTGACCAACGGTGGAAAATCGACTCTCGCCCAGAGTCTTCAGCAGCAGATTCCCAACAGCTGCATTATTGCACAGGATTCATATTTTAAGGCAAAATCTTTAAAGCACACTAGTGATTTGACACTTTCAATGACAGACTGTGATTCAGTGGTCACAGTGCACACTTTTTTTTATTCAGGATGAGTCTGTGGTGCCAGAGGACAGCAATGGATTTAAGCAATATGACAGTAAGAACACCTTTTAATTATGTTTACAACTTGAGGAGGTTGTAAAATTTCTACACTACACACTACAACAAAAAAAGCTTATTTTAGGAGAACAGTCAAACGTTTGTGTGCATGAGTAAAGTTTATGCTCACTCCCCTCATCTGCTCTCTGTCTTAAGCACTCGACGCTCTCCACATGGACACAATGATGGGTGTGGTGGACTCATGGCAAAGAGATCCCGAACTGTTCCTGAGGCAGCACCAGAACCCAGAGAACGCGGCACCGGCAGACGACAGGAAGGTGTTCGTGCTGATAGTGGAGGGTTTCCTCATTTTTAACTACAGGTCCATAATTTGTGGTGTTTATTTCACTTAACATTCTTAGTAGCAAACTCTGTCTTACTTAGTTATCCCTTTAATTGTGCAATTAAATATAGACTGTTTGTGTTTTACCTTCCAGGCCTTTAAACGAGTTGTTTGACAAAAGATACTTCATGGAAATACCCTACGATGTCTGCAGAAGACGACGAAGGTATCACATCATCTGTTCTGTTCTTACACGTTAGCTCACATTAAACAACAATAAACCAAAACTAAGCAGTGTTCTTACCTGTGCTGCCGCCGTTGCCCACAGTTTGAGGGTGTACTCGCCGCCCGACCCTCCTGGATACTTTGACGGACACGTGTGGCCGAGGTACCTACAGAACCGAAAGGAAATGGAGAACACGGTCTCGGAAATTGGTGAGATTCCAATCAGCGACGCTATGTACTGTATGCAGCAGATGTTTTAGCGGGGTTGTTTGGTATTTGTTTTGTTTCAGTATTTCTAGATGGACTGAAGTCAAAGGAAGAGCTTTTGGCTGCTGTGTACAAAGATGTTTGTCAAGAAATAAAAAGTCTGAGAGGTAACTTACAGTATGGACCAGGTTCCTGCTTTTGGCATATGATACATATATATATTTGAGTCCACACCGACGTCCAAGGCCAACAAACTGAACGGTGTATGTTTTGTTTACAGAGAGAGACTGAGGTGGTGGAGCTGCAGGATGCTGCCCTAGATGTCCGAACGAACGTGGAGCGTCAAACCACAAGTTGCCTTAATGCTTAAAAATGATTTTAACTGATGCTGAAGCACCAGGAACTGGACAGAAGCAGCTACAATCTTATGACACAAATAACCAACATTTAAAAGACCAGTATTATAAAGTAATAATAAGTTCTCTTAATAGACAAATGAGCTCTGAGATTATTATTATTTAGTACAGCTGACGCGTGATATATTTTAGTGTTTCACATCTCGCCATGTTTTGTACAAAACTGAGCTTACATCACTGCTAAAAGTATGTTTTAATATTTGCAGTGTAAATATTATAAACTGTTGTATGATTTTTGCCTATTGTAATTTCTTTAAGCAGAATTTCGCAACCGACCACACATAATGTCTGATATCAACCTGTCTCCATCTTGTGGCTGATGCTGAAACGCCATAGACAGAGCAGTGGCTGACTCGGTTAACAGGGCACAAACACCACGGTGAGAACAGTCACAACCTTTTAGAAAAGGAATCATGCTTTATGCTGTGAAGTCCGAGTCCTTGTGTGACAGAGCAAGGGTGACTTCATGCCACACAGAATTACAGGAAACCCTCAGAAGTGGTGAACACTTACTACAATAAGCCCACAGCTCTTCCCCTTCTTAAAATAGCAGCGTCGTTATCAAAGCAAAACCTGTTTGAACTGAGAGCCGGCTCCTTAACGATCTTGGGGAAGTTATGCCCTATTGCAAAAGTCACGCCCGGCCGCCGAGGCCGCGTGCTCTCCCGCACTATAAGACTTTCAGCAAAAACTCCGAGCCGTCAGCAGATTCTTGGTGTTTGCCTCAGCAGTCATCCTGCCTGACCGGCATGTGCAGTGTGGAAGTTATGACATGTGAATCTGGGCATTCCTCACTTCCCTGTACCGACTATATAACAGCTGCAGCTCCCTTCAGAGGACACTGCCTTCCGACAGCCTCGCGCGACGCCAGCTGTGATCGGTCAGTGGAAGCCGAGGTGACAACATGTCCGGCGCTGTCTGTTCAGCACTGCTGTGCTTATTTTCTGTCTGCTGCTTCCATTGCAGTGAAGCTATGCCGACAACAGTCAACCCGGAGCCTGTGAATGACCGACCCGTGATCGGTGAGTCTTTATGGTTTGCTGTGGAGTTTGCAGCAGATTTGAACTCCACTTTGTTTCCAATACCGCTGCATTGTCTGTTGCAGGCGTCTTGACCCAGCTAGTTAGCGATGAGGTCATGAAACCCTTTGGCAAGGCCTACATCCCTTCCTCTTACGTAAAATACCTGGAGTCTGGGGGCAGCAGAGTGATGCCTATTCGGTGGGTTCAGTCCTTCAATAGGTGTCTTATTCCACGTAATCGGAATTTTATAGGAAAAACAGCCCAAATGCTCAGTGAGTTCAGTGTCAGAATTTACAGCTTCAATTCTGCTTTTGTTAAAGAAGCACCAGGACTATTATCAAACACCTGTTTTTCCTGTTGCTGGTACTTCCTTGTTCTGAGAACCAAAGTATTGCATTAAGGCAGCGCCTGGTTTTGCGTTGCAGACTGACGCTCACTACGGCCGAATATGAGGACATCTTCAAGAAGATAAACGGGTGAGCCGTGCTGCGTTCAGGCGCTCCTCCGCCGTCCGCCCGTGCCCGCTCTCACCCTGTCGTGTCTGTTCAGGCTGATCTTTATTGGCGGAGTTGCGGATCTGCAGACGTCGCGTTACGCCCAGGTGGCGAAGGTCTTCTACAACCTCGCCGTGCAGGTGAGTGCTTCAAAATAAAAGCCCCGATGCGTCCGCTCGTGCCTGACGCGCCGGTGTCTGTGTGGACGCTCCAGGCCAACGACGCAGGCGACGTCTTCCCCATCTGGGGCACGTGCATGGGCATGCAGCTGCTGACGGTGCTGGTGGCTGGAGAAAACCTGCTGGCGAAGACCACCGCGGAGAACGTAGCCATGCCGCTCAACCTCACCGCAGGTCGCACAGTTCACGAGCGCAGCCTCATCGTCTGTTCAGGTGTGATGCGCGCGCCGACTCGCACCATTTGACGTCAGTAAAGGTGTGTTTGGGCCTTGTGTTCCAGAGGGCCGCTCCAGTCGGATGTTTCGGGATTTCCCCGAGGAGCTGATGAAGGCCGTGACGCGGGAGCCTCTGACCGGCAACTTCCACCGCTTCGGCGTCAAAGTGGAGGTGGCGTAAATCCCTGCGCTGTCCAGTGTCACCGTGCAGAATTTCACTTCCCCTGTTCCTGAGAGTCGCTGGTCTCGTTTCGACAGTGACGAACGTGCTTCTTGAGGCTTCTGTTTCACACTCCTTTCCAAACAGGCTGCAGATGCAGCATTAATTCACTTAATCCCCTAGCGCGGCCACGACTCTGTCCACAGTCAAAGATCTCACACAGAGGAAAACGCATGTGAAAAGAAAGCACAAGACACAACACGGGGCTTTTACAGCGCGTTCATAGCTCCTGTCCTGCTCCCGCAGACCTTCCAGGAGAACGAGAAGCTGCGCGGGTTCTTCTCCCTGCTGTCCACCAACGTCGCCGAGAACGGAGCCCACTTCGTCTCGACCATAGAAGGTGACGCCGTCTTCGTCCTAACTGTCCGTGCTCCACAACTCCGTAACTCACTGTGCCCCGTGCTACTGTACGCAGCCAAGCGCTACCCCTTCTACGGAGTCCAGTGGCACCCGGAAGTGAACCGCTTCCAGTGGGACCCCAAGGCCAACTTCCCGCACTCGGCGCACGCCGTGCAGCTGTCGTCTCTGCTGGCCGACTTCTTTGTTAATGAAGGTCAGATGACAGATGCAGAAGTTGAACGCTTCCTCCTGTGACTGTGTATCATGCATGCGTTGACATTAATCAACTAACCTCATCATATGTATTGATGTGTTCCATTGGGTCTTGGTCTCTTGACGTCTTGCTTTAGGAAGGAGAAGTTTACATCACTTCGATGACCCTGAGGAAGAGGCCTCTTCGCTGATTTACAACTACACGCCCGTCTATGCTGCAAACTTCACAACGTATCAGCAGATCTATTTCTTCTGAGCCCCCGGCGTTCGTCCCGTGTGCGTGGACCTGTTTACGCTGTCTGCTCGCTCCACCTAACAGACATTCTGAAGCCTCCGATCAAATCTCACCATCTTTCTCTGAGGACCGCTAGCGCCTTGTTTCAGAAAGCCAAGGACTCGTACCTGCATCCGCCTCAATGTCCTCTCTGTGGACTTGCTGAACTCTTTCCACTGTTCCAGATGACGGCGCCTGAAAAGAGCTGGAAACCGAAGCTATAAGAACAGTGCCATTTGACATGTGTCTAAAAACAGCTGTTTCGTAGGAGGTCTCTGGTGCTGTTCTCTGTGATTAGATCCCTCCCTGAACATCCTTGGTTCCACAGGACGGGGAATGAAATGAATGCTCTGCTCTGCTCTTTGCAATAAATTCGTTCTGAATAAAGTGTTTTATATAAAATGTGCCCTCTGCCCTCCGATTTCATTGCAATAAAGGAATAAGAAACAAGGGCACGATGCTGCAGCTCTAAATGACAGCATGCGTCTATTTTAGGCTTCGTTGGGCACATTGTTTGGAGGCATTGTTCAACAAATGCTATTTTAGTCAGACCAAACTAATGTTTAGTTCAGGGGTTCTATTTAGTTCTTCATAGTGCGTGAAGGAGAGAAGTTCGACCCACGATCTCTATCTCGGCGCGGATTTAATTAAACCCTAATTAATGGTTGCCTATTGGGACAAACACGTACAGTAAGTGCCGTTCGACCGGGAGGCGGCGACCCACGGACGCTCAACGCGCGGGGCGTCGAAGCGCACGCGGACCCAGGCGGGCTCGCGATTGGTCCGTGCACACGTCAGCAGCGCGTGCGCAGGGTGTGGGCGGGACCGGGGGGGGGGGGGCAGCCGAGCCCGTGCTCCACTTTCCCCTCTCACACAGATGCCGTAGCTGGGTCAGTGTCGCACGCTACGTCTGGCGAACAAGAGCCGCGGCGGGTACCGGATCCGGACGGGCGTCTCTGCGCGGTGGACCGACAGGACAGGCATGGGCCAGGGCGCGCGCAGCGTGACATAGCCCCCCGCCTCAGCCCCTCGCCTCCAGCCTCCGCTCGGTTTGTCCTTCGCAACCCTTTTTCCGGGCGCTGTTGCGTCGCGCGCCCTCCACGCCGCTCGCGCACGGTCGCTGCCTCCGCTTGTTGCGCTGCTGCCGGTGCTGCGCAGGCGGCGGCGCCCCGTCGGACATCACGAATCGGCTCCCGCTGGCGAGGACTCCCTGTGGTGCATTGATGCACCCGTTTCAGTGGTGTAACGGTGAGCAGGCATGTTCCGTGCTGTTTGTCTGGGCGTGTGTGATGTTGTGATGAGCGGAGCGAGGCTGGGACCGAAACATGATCAGCCCTGCTGGGACTTTAGTCCAGACTTCAGGCACTTTAAAGCGTCCTGTCCTCATTCGGGACCTCTGAAGCTCTAAAGACTCTGAACCTCAAGTCGATTCACAATCTGTTAATTGACAGATGACTAATTGGCAGCTTTAAGTATCCATTCCAGTCACTTCTGAAGTCCCAAGTATTGCTTGTTTGCATCATATATGTCAAACATTTTCACAGTATTCTTTTATTTAATAGAGAACATGTTGCAAAAGTGATTCCTTTGTACTTGGTACCTATCAATAGATCCCTTTATTGCAAAGACATACACACAAGCCCCATCATTGTGCTGTTTGTGTCCAATCTGACCCCTCTCTTAATCTTGTTTACACCGAGTGACTCTGATCAGCGTCTTTTCTCGCTTTCATTCTTCCTGACCAATAATCTCCAGACATGGTCGCGTGGCGACTAGGTATTTGCGTGACGAGGCGCGTCGTGGCGCTTGGACGCCGCGAGCCCCTTCTTCTCGGTGGGAAATCACGTCCACGGTGAGACCCGGTGGAGATGGAGCGCCGGCGCTCTCTTTTCCTGTGACTTTGCATGTTTGAGAAGCAGCAGCCTCCCGTCGGTGGTGTTCAGAGAAGAACAATTAGCCCCTTTGTGCCGCGACTCCCTTGCTATTCATATGGGACACACACACACACACACACACACACTCACACACACAGTGACATTCTGCTGCAGAAGTGAAGCCGTATCAGGCAGCTGCAGCTCAGCGTCTGCTCTGTTTGCAGCGTGTCTGAGGTCGTGGCCATTTGTTCCCAGTGTTTATATGCGACGCATGTACAACATGTAGTAATTCCAGCCCTGTGTTGTTGTTTTTTTCTCAACCTACTTTCCTCTTGAAAACCAGCACCGGCCACGGAGGCAGGCTCGAGTGTTCCCCCCCATGTGAACCGCTAAATATTTGATGGGAACTTCTGTCTTTAGTGCAGGCAACCGCTTTGTGTGGAGACGTGTATATAGGACACAAGCCCGGCAGGCATCTCGTCGGAGCTGTCAGCGACGCTGCTCCAGTCGAGGTACTTTACAGCGCCGACAAATCACACAGGGACTTTCCTGCCTCTCAACAGCACAATAATGTGTCTGGCAGCTGAAACCCAACGTGACAGATACAGATGACTGGCTCTGTCCTCCTAATACGCTCCTCCGCTAACTAGCCCCCATCCCTCCGCAGCATCTGCTTCTCCCGGTGCCATGGCAACGGGGCAACCTCCCGATTGAGCCGATATATAGGTCAGTAGCCGTGCGGGGCTACACCCAAAGCCAACGTAGCTGCGTGCCTCCCGTCCACACAAAGGTGGTGGAGGAGGACGCGGCTCCTGCAGACGGCGACGACAGAGAATGGCCTAGATTTGCTGTGTGAGTCTGCTGCTGCCTCACAGGTGATGTGTGCCGTCAGCTGTGATATGAATGCAGGATGAGGGACCTTTCCTCCGCCGTCTCGCTGATGGTCTGACAAAGAGAACGCGAGGCCCGGTGGTCACCGACGTTACGTTCGCGGTTATTTTCTTGGACTTTAGACACAAAGAGGGTTTTTTCTTTACCCGCTTCCATTGTGTTGTTCATGGGGAAGGCAAAGTGAAAGGCATTCAATTCACAAAAGCACCATCAAATGAGCCGATCTTTATATTACAGCTACTGTATATGAGGGCAAAAGAACCGCATGTGACATTTTACATGAATAAAAAGGCTTTTAGATAAAATAAGGCCAGACCAGGTTCATAGAATATTGCAAAACTAATGTAAAATAGTTGTTTTTAAATAGTTACTCTATGTGCTTTTGTTTATGAGGGGGTTTTATTAAATAATCAGTTAAATAAATGTAGGTTTTATTTATTTTAATTTCATTTAGAAATAATTAAACCAAAAGGCCCATTTCCACCTATTATCCCCTGTTACACATCAAGAAGTCAGTCACGTACAGTCAGACGCCTGTGACGCCTACCGATAGAAGGTGAATGAGCTGCAGCCACTGGGTTTTGGGCCACTGTGGGCCGGGCCGCCGGGTCTCGGGCCGCCGGGTCTCGGGCCGCCGGGTCTCGGGCCGCCGGGTCTCGGGCCGCCGGGTCTCGGGGCCCCGGGTCTTGGGCCGCCGGGTCTCGGGCCGCCGGGTCTCAGGCTGCCGGGTCTCGGGCCGCCGGGTCTCGGGCCGCCGGGTCTCGGGGCCCCGGGTCTTGGGCCGCCGGGTCTCGGGCCGCCAGCAGAGAGGCAGGGAGATATTGATCCTCTCACGTCGCAGCTTCCAGTGAGGCGGGAGAAATGTCAGACACAAATGCCAAGGCGTTACTTTCCCGCAGAGGTGAATAGAAATATCACGATCGATCAAAGAGCAAACGCCTCCCAAGACGAGGGAGGAGAAACTGGTAAATGGCTCCATTCGTCCATCTGTCTGTGCACTGGGCCATCTGTGGAGGCCGTCCACACCTTTTGCAGCCGTCCCAGTCCGTGTCTGTGTGACTCCATCTGTTTGCCTTTATCTCTCCATCTCTGCTTGTCCATGCGTCTCTCCTCCGTGCGTCTGTACTTCTGATGCCTAAATCAGCGCTTTCAACTCCCGGTTCACTCACGACTGGGTTACTGTGACCCTGATCTCACAAAGCCCGCCCTCCCATGCAGATACCGACTTCTCGTTACTCATAGGCACAAAACGCACGCGTGCATGTTTGTTTTTATTTGTGAACGGAGCCGCGGACGCATCCCATCACATGCCATAAGCTGAACGCATACTGTCATCGGTCCCACGTCTCGCCACATTTGTTCCCCAGCCTTCACCCTCCCCCTCCTCCGTCGCTGACCTTGACTGCAGACAGCAGCGCTACAGTGATAATCTATTTCACGGTAAAACAAACACACACAGCACCATCTGTTTGGATTCGAGCACGCCGCAAAGGTCCCCTGAAAGCTCTCAGCTGGAGACACAAAAACATGGGGCGGCTGCGTTTTCTCAGCCAGCGATGGTGAATCGCCCTCGTGTTGAACTGTGGGATTTTGATCTGATTTCATGAGGCTGTTTTAAGCTACTACGTTCTGATCTACAAACACGTTGCTTTAAGATTGTTTTACTTGTTTACATCTAACACTGATAAGGAATCACCAGAAGTGGTCACAGCTGCAGGTTCGAGCCCCAGCGCAGTTACTTTAAGTTATTATCTGACTTCTGTTCTCGTCTGAGCTGAATTCTTTGTCTAAACCTGCTTTTTCAGGGTGCTTCTGTGGTCTGGGACTGGTTTACTCCAACAAGTCGTGCACCATGCCGCCCATCACCTTCCAGGACCTGCCGCTGAACATCTACATGGTCATCTTCGGGACAGGCATCTTTGTCTTCATCCTCAGCCTCATTTTCTGCTGTTACTTCATCAGGTGAGAGGCAACGCGAGTAGAAATGTGTGGTTAAAAACAAGACGTGGGAAACAACAGTCAGGCAGGAAAGGCAGGATTAAGAGATAAACCACTGGAAGAAGATCCTAATGAAGGTACTGAGCGTTTTCTGGCCAGCTGCTGGAAACCACCCACGTCCTTCGTGCGGTCAAGTGGAGGTCAGATCACAATCCCACAAAAAAAAAATGTTTGTTTGTGAGAGAACGGAGACAACTTCCTCTGGAGGAACCCATGAGCTCATCGGTCCAAATGGATCAAACCTGAGTCAGTCAGAGTCGACAAGCTGTGAAAAAATGCCTTGTTCACATCCAAACTATGAGCCAAGAGTTGGAGGTTAAAACAAGGTGTCTGAATATATGGTTTACAGTTTGAACCCAGCGTCTGCTTCTCTCTAGTGAGTCTAGTGTAGCTGCTGTTATTTGTATTCCGTATCATAATCATAATTATTTTTAGTTATGCCACATACTTTCCGGCCTCCAGGTGAATGTTAGGTTGTAAAGTTAATCAAATAGGATAAAGTAATATTTAGACCTGATGGTCATGCTTGATGAAAATTCAAGGCCTCATCCTGAGGGAGAGGCGAGTTTGTTTACTGAGCTTCACGTCCAGTAGCCGTTGGCCCATGTTGGTGGTGGACCAGCGGATGAATATTGTCTCCCCACAGTGGGGAGGCTGTGTGCGTGGGTAAGGAACACAGCGAGGGAGGCGAGGAGCTGTAAAAATAGAGGAGCAGGCTGACCTCTGCCGCTGTTGACAGTCAACTCCCTGATGAGCTGAGGAGACGTTTACGTCTGAAGGACGGGATGTGAGGCAACAGGAAGCTGCCGCCACAATGTGTGCGGACAGGCCGAGCGGCGGAGAGTCGGCGCGTGTGGGACGCGCACACCCCACGGCGGCGGCGGAAACCTCCCCAGGAAGCACCCACACCTGCAGCCCGGCTCGGCTGTTCACTCTGCGTGTCCACGGGCCGCGTCCGTGCAGCCGCTAAATAAGATTTAGCACCCGGCCAAATTGTCTGCGCCGCGAAAATGTCAGAGGGTTTAAAAAGGCGCGCGTGCTGCCCACAGCGCAAGTGGAAATGTCAGGAGACGGACGCGCGGCGGTGATTGCGGATCCGGGGGCGCCTCCAGCTGGATTCGGTGCTTGGAGCAAATGAAATGATCTACGTCGAGATCGTTTTACCTGGATTTGAGTTTGTTGTTAACCAGTCGCAATCTGGACGATCACCATTGGAAAGAGCGTCTGAGAGTTGCGTTGGTAAAGTAATAGTGTTGATAACATGCGCGTTTGGTGAAGGATGTCTTGCTTGGCCTGAACTCGCCTCCTAATTGATCAGCTCCGAGAGAAAAGCTTGATCCTTCCTGATTCTCTTAAAGCACTCACCTATGAATCACATCCAGTGAGTCATTTCCTTTGGGCCCTATTAACATACTGAAGGTAGTCTTGGGTGGTGAGAGTGTGATTGCGGGTTTATTTATGGAGCTGGTGAATCATCAGAAGAATACTGAGTGATGAATGCCACTTTCTGCTGGGGACAGGTTTTCTTGCTGTCTATGAGGGAGCTTGTGATTTTAAGATTACAGCAGAACCTCCTTTAATCACATGTTTTCCAGAACGCTGGTTAGGGTTCGCTGAGCAGGTGTGATCATACGAGGGCGACAGGAGCACGCAGCGAAGTAAATCTGTAATTATACCCCGCGCTGCTTCAGGTTCTATTAGGGTGAAGGCCTGATAGAACGACCCGCGTGATGAGCTTTGCCCAAATGAATTCACTGACTAATTTAATTGAG
Source organism: Betta splendens (assembly GCF_900634795.4). Taxonomy (NCBI): domain Eukaryota; kingdom Metazoa; phylum Chordata; class Actinopteri; order Anabantiformes; family Osphronemidae; genus Betta; species Betta splendens. The sequence continues at coordinate 24,683,882 of NC_040889.2, read as the reverse complement.
TCAACGATCCCCGAGGCTGAACTTGCGAGATCGCCTGGGAGCCGCGTCCCACCGGAGACCGCAGCGGTGGGGGATTTCTGAACCGCGTTATGTAAGCCTGCTCCCGCTCACGCCTGTTTGCCAGCTCGCATTCCAGCAACCTCCACATTCACCACCAAAGGGCCGGCGGAGGTCGGGTCGCGTTGGGTCGAAGTGCTCCGTAAAGCGGTGGCAGCCGAAGACAGTTCCTGCTGCTTTCCAGTATAGAATGAATGGAGCTGATTCCCTGCAGAGGACGTCCCAACACTTAGAGTCCTCGTGTGGGTGGAAGGAGTTATGAGGGGTTAGAGCAGCTGAAGTGAGCCGCTGAGTGATTGAGTGATGGCCCCCTTTCACCCACTTCTTCATTCTCAGGCCCCGGACGGCACATGTGGACCGCGTATCCTTGCATTGTTCTGCTCCGAGACTGTTCGCTCCCCGTCAGCGTCAACAATAAACAGGGCCACAAACGCACGGGGCGGCTGTCACTTCCTCACTTTAAGGCTCGTCAGGACCACCGGTCCCGAGAGCGACCGCTCGCCGTTCGCTGAACCAGCGCCGTTTCAGACCCAAAAACGCAGACGGGGCAGAAAACGTTTGAGTCTATGTTTAGTGTGAGTAAAAAAAACTAAACACGGGAGGCTAAAAATAAGCACATGAGCAGACTCAGCTCGCCGAGCGATAAAGATCTGCTCTCCATTGTTGGTCTGGGGCGGTGCAGGGATTCAAAGAGGCAACATGCTCATTAACAGTGTGTGTGTGTGTGTGTGTGTGTGTGTGTGTGCGTGTGCGCGCGTGTGTGTGCGTGTGTGCGTGCGTGCATGCGTGCGTGTGTGTGTGTGTGTGTTCCAGGGTAATGTGTCCACAGGTGTCGCAGCTCCAGTAACCTTCCATTTAAAGCAGCTCAGGTTAAACAGCGCCTTTTTGTGCTGTACTTACATGTAATTGTGCAGATTAAAGCTCTACACAAACAATATAAGCATCTTATTAAAGCGTGATGCACAATGGCGCCAACACAACCACGAAAAACAAGAAAACACGGACGAAGATGAACGGACGGATGGAAGCATAATTGTATGATATTATGAAACGTGTGAATATGCTGCATGATGAGCGGTGCTGCTGTTGTCGTGCTTTCGTTTCTGGTCTCTCCCAACCTCCTTTTTTTGTTTGTTTTTTGTCTTTAGCTGCTAAACTGAGTGTTTTCATGCTGGTGCTAAGTGGGCAGCGTGCAGGAAGCGTTCACAGCCTGCTCCAGCTGAAACAATGAGAACACTGACATGACATGAATAACAGCGAGGCTGCAGGCCAGACAGTGGCGGCGCGAGCTGAAATGAAGCCGCGCAGAGATGCTTGGTCCTAAACGTTCACACACGACGCATGAATATCGATTAAAGCAGCTTCATGGCCGTGACGTCATTACCTGCTTATGAACGAGTCGGACGCTTAAATGTCATCACAGTTTAATTCTGTTCTGGGCTCATTGTTGTCACATCCTGACCATCGGCCTTCTGTGCCTGCTCCCCTGGGCGGTGAAGTAGAAGAAACAATACTACAATGTAAAAACAAGATCTAATGAGTCAAACATGGATCCATGTTTCTGCATATTTAGAAGGTGGAACACATGGTACAGAGTAGAACAGACACGGACCTGGAAACTTGATGGATGGTTATAAACCATGTTATTTATTTAGTTTTCTTCATTCATTTCCAGCAAACTGCGACACCAGGCGCAGAGTGAGCGGTTTGGATACAGAGAGGTAGGACTGAGGTCACGACTCGGCCGGTTTGAAGGTATGAGTGAAAAGTAAACAGTCTCAAACACTGTTTTTGTCACTGCTACAGGTAGTTTTAAAAGGAGACCCGAAGAAGTTGAACCTGCACGGGGTAAGAAGTGTTTCACTACTTTTCTGTACTTGTCGGTGAATCGGCAGCTCGGAGCTGTTGACTCTTGATCGCTTAATAAAGTGGATGCCCTGTCTGTCTCTCACTCACGCAGCAGACGTGCGCCGTGTGTCTGGAGGACTTCAAAGTGAAAGACGAGTTGGGAGTGTTGCCATGCCAACATGCTTTCCACAGGAAGTGAGTACAGGAGAGTCTTTCCTCGCTCATGTCACCACTTTAAACCTCTCTGGTCTGATTTGAGATGATCGGATGTTACACAAGTTGGTCGACCACCATAATGGAGTCCAGACAGTTTGGATAATTCACAAGCCGGTTTTCTTCCCTCTGTGATGTGTCTCCTCCTCAGGTGTCTGGTGAAGTGGCTGGAGGTGCGCTGCGTCTGCCCAATGTGCAACAAACCCATAGCTGGCCCCCCTGAGCAGCACCACAGCATAGGCACTCTGCTGGATGAACTGGTGTAACGTCTAAGCACCCGCCAGCCTGGCCAGGACGCCGGCACCTGGCAAAACCTGCTAGTGCGAAGGGGGTGGGGGTGGGGGTGGGGGGCGGCACCGTTCTGCTGTTAGCACGCAGCAAAACACCAACATGATCATGGTTAAATCGAGGTAACCTAGTTACCACCTGCTGGAGAACTAACGAGGATGCTGTTGCCTGGCAACCGTATCCGACATGGCAACACGACACCTTGTGGCGTCTGAGGGATTATCTCCAGCCACCCACACATCACTCCACCACTCTTCTTTCAACACCCCCCCCCCCCCCCCCCCCCCCCCCCCCCTTTCCCCCCATCTTCCTTAGTGAGGTCAATGGCACCACTCGAGTGGAAGAGAAGCAGCTTTTCTCACAGCGACGTGCTGTGTGGGCGCCTCGGATCCCCTCCGAGCGCTACGTGTCACCGGAGGCATCGATAGGAACACGTATTAGTAGTGGTGAAGCTTACTGAAACTCCTGTGCCTCTAAAGCTCATTCGGAGCAGAGATTTGGGGGAAGTCCACGCACAATTAGATCCTCTCTTCTGAGCATGGTCTGCAGTCGCATCAGGACACAGTGACAGTACAGTAAACAAAGTAGAGCGGAGAGAGAATGAGACAGTAGCAAAGGCAGAAAGCTTTGATTAAAAGCACTTTTAAGTAACTTTTTTGATGACACTTGGCCTTTCTTATATGTAGATTGTAAATTGGTAAAAAGGAGGAAATAAGGAAGATTCATGTTCCGTCTGTAACCCAGATACGTTTCTTGTATCAGACTAATCGGTCTCGCCATCGTCTCGTCTTTCTCACAAACCAGCAGATAGTCGCTCAGATGTTTAACTGACACTGATGTGTAAGATCCAGGTTCGTGCCCACGTAATAACAGCATACTGTACCTGCCGCAGACGTTTTCCCACCGGGATGTTTCATTGTGTGTTTCTTTTTTTTATGTGTCGTTAGAACTATCAGCCACTTGCACCTGCACTGGAAGGACGTCTACTTCCTGTCACTGTACAAGTTTGGATCTTTGTTGAAATTCGTCGTTGCTTACGTTTGAAATAACAGTGATGCTGCTTTGCCCAGAGATAAAAGGAGGAGCAGCGCAGACGCCCGACGTCTGAATTCATCCGGGCAACAGCTACGTCTCACACTCACTGTTTATTGTCAGTGGTTCTGTTTGACATTGACTGTGATTTTTTAACGAGTCAGAAAGCGAATCACTGCCTAAATTGAGGACCGAAATCGCAAAGCACATAGTCCAGACCCAGCAGCCTTTGCACTAGAATTAAAAGCCAAGAACACACACACACACACACACACACACACACACACACACACACACACACACGGCTGTTGAAATCACACGTGCCAAGAACATTTGAATAACGTCTCTACGGTTGCGTTTTTATCACACGAGAGTAATGTTCACACAGATTCTGGTCACATTCCACATTTTGTAATTGAACAGGTGTAAATGAGTCCAACAAAATAAACACAGTTGTCTGTTTGTTCAGCCTCTCTGCTTCATTGCTTTAAAAGTCGATGTTTAAAAGTCGATGGTTTGGCGCCACCTTGAGGCCAATGGTACAGATTCACATTCAGTCAAACCATACAATAAATCTGTTACCTATAATAATCATGGGTGGATTAGAGCGAATTTTGTTTATCCTCTACTTTTGTATTTTTTCTTTTCCATCATTTTTAATCTCTGACCTCCCTATGACGGTTTTCACCCGGGGCCTCTTGCAGATTGCACCCCTTGGGACCCGTTGCCCCATTCTGTAATATAAATCTAAGTTTTCTGTTTCTTGTGGCCTTTATGAATAATATTCCTTTAGTCATGTCATTAGTATTATTATTAATAATGGTGAGATAGACAGTGATGTGTTACGTTAGTGACTGATAGGAAAAAGATGTAAGAAGTAGTCAGAGCTCGACATCCAAGTGAAAACAAGCTCCATCTGTACGTTGCCTCATTAAATGTGCGAGACCCCGTCCTATTGGTGGGATCCTCCTGGCACCTAGCTACTTTCCCACAACAGATTGCAGGTGGCAGAGCATCGCAGTCTGAAGGGCATTTCCTACTCGGACTGCCTTTTAATTAGACTTAAGGGCAGAGCGGAGCCTCGCAGGACCTGAAAGGGAATTCAGGGCCGAGGCAGATGGTGCGAATGGCAGCTCCAATGGAAAGTGAGCGATGGAGGGGAGTGGAGGAGAGAAGTCAGGAGGGAGGTGCTGGGAAAAGGTGGAGACTGAGAGGGGCAGGGATGGAGGCGAGCAGAGGAGGTGCTCAGTGGAGACGCTTCAAGCCAACTTTTGAACACTAGCACGTATTTGACCTGCAGACATAAGGTTTGTACACAAAGCCTGCGAGAGAGAAGCATGATTTGACTTCACAACACTCGGTGAGTATCTCATTTATACAATAGATGCTGTGTCCTAACTACAGGGTCAATGGGAGTAAATGGTGCTGTGTGGGCATGTTTTGCATGTTTCTAGTGGTGGTTTGAGTTTTTAAGTTAGACCTATGATGCAGTGCATAAATCTGCTAATCTGGGCTGTAGTGACTTGGATGAGACTACGATGGAGCCTTGCAGTCGTTCTGCACGAGTTACAACCGTTTAAAACTAAAACCACCGGTGTAACATTTAGCTAAGACACGTTAATTGTTTAATGTACACATGAACGTGAAGTATTATAATAAAGCGTTAATGTTCAAGTTTTCGGTTTGCTGGCAAATAAATGTATTATGAACACATGGATACATGCATATGTAATTGCTGGTACAAATCCCCTCATACGCACACGCACACACACACACACACACACACACACACTGCTTGGGTGGACCTGGAAACATAAGCAAGTCTTTCATGAAATCAGCCTCTACCTGAGCAATAAAGAGCCAACTGTGCTGTGAATAAACTGATGATGGCAGTGCACTAACACACACACACACACACACACACAAACACACACACACTGGGTGGAAGGACACACAGAGGAATGCTTGTTTCTGTCACAGCGCTGTTGCACTCGCACTGAATGCGGCGTCAGGTCATTTTACATTTAACCACGAGAACTGGTGGAGAAATTCGCTGCACAGGAAACATTGATTAGGACTGATTAGTTATCAGATATAATATAATAATAGATATATTCACATATATTCAGATATAGAATATCTGAATATATCTGAATAGATATATTCAAAACTGGTCTCGCCACGAATGAACAAATGTGAGAATGGTTCTGAAACATCGGATCAGAATTCTATCTTTGGTTCAGTTGCCCCGAGTTTGTGTCATGACACCATAGGCTCTAATAAAGCACCACAAAAGGCCAGATGTGTGTGTGTGGCAGCTCCGGCTTTCTGTCAGCGACGGAGTGATGCCAGCATATGACCGCCCCACCAGTGACCGCCCGGACACCGTGGGACGATGCTGCCTGTGGCTGTGAGACGTGACGGGCGGAAACAGGCTTCTTCAAACTCCAATGCGGCGACGTGGCTGTGAGGCCTCAGGAGCGGTTCCAGAGAGATGCTGAGGCGGCGGCTTGTGGCCCTGGCGGCGCTGGGCCTCTGCGGCTGCCTGTCGCTGCTGCACCTCCGGGCCTGCGGACCGGCGGCCCGCGGCGGCCCGCGGCCCCCGCCGTGGCCGGCGGGCGCCGCCAGCAGGGAGGGCGTCATGGCGCTGCTGCAGGAGAGGGAGGACTCCCACCGCCATTACATCAACAGCCTGACCAAGCAGATAGCGCAGCTGAAGGAGGCGCTGCAGGAGCGGACGCGGCAGCTGGAGGAGTCGCTGGACGCGGCCAGGACCAGGGGCGTGCTGCCGCGGGGGCTGGAGAGCCTGCACAAGACCCCCTCGCAGGCCGACCTGAAGGTGGGTGTCACGCGCACGCGCCACGCGCACAGACGGGAGGTCAACGTTTCACCGTGTCCCGCAGGAGTTCTTCCGCGCGCAGCTGAACCAGGCGGAGGTGAGCGCGGGCGCGCGGCAGCCCGACGAGTACGCCGTCATTCCTTATGACACGTTCACGCTGCACAGGTGAGCGAGAAGTCGCCCCCCCCCCCCCCCCACGTGGCCCGCCTCTCAGGCGCTCCTCTAACCTCACGCGACGCTCTGACGTCAGGGTGTACCAGCTGGAGACGGGCCTGACCCGGCACCCGGAGGAGAGGCCGGTGAGGAGGGACCGCAGGGACGCGCTGGTGGGCACGGTGGAGACGGCGCTGCACGTGCTGAACGGACCTCGTCCGCACGCGGACGGCAGCCGCAGGAAGCACGCGTACTCCCCGGCAGACTTCGTGGAGGGCGAGCACCGTTTATATTGTCGTCGCCGTGGCCGTTGACCAACGCGTCGTTGTCCCGGTGTAACGCGTTGTGTGTGCGTCGCAGGCCTGAGCCGCACAGAGCGGGACAGGGGGAGCGTCTACGAGCTGACCTTCAGGGGCGACGGCCCGCGCGACTTCACCCAGCTCGTGTTCTTCCGGCCGTTCGGGCCGGTGATGAAGGTGAGGAGCGAGCGCGTGGACACCGGCAGCATGCTCGTCAACATCATCGTGCCGCTCTCCGGGAGGTCCGACGCGTTCCGGCAGTTCATCAGCAGCTTCAGGTGCCAGCGGCCTCTTTTTGAGTTCAATATGTGCGCGTGTCCTCTACGATGCACGAGCCTCTGCGTTTTTCCTCAGGGAGGTGTGTATCCAGCAGGACGGCCGGGTTCATCTCACTGTGGTCTACTTCGGTCGGGACCAGATAGAGCAGGTCAAAGCCATGCTGGACCAGACGACCAGGTAACGGAGGTGTTCGTGGGTGGAAATGGTCTCCTGCTCCCAGGTGTTTCACGAACCCACATTTCTTCCCGTCCGCCAGAGAGACCCAGTTCCGGGGCTTCACTCTGGTCCAGCTGCACGAGGAGTTTTCCCGTGGGCGGGGCTTAGAAGTCGGGGCCAGGGCGTGGAGGCGGAGCCACAACGTCCTGCTCTTCTTCTGTGACGTGGACGTCCACTTCACGGCCGACTTCCTGACCTCGTGTCGTCTCAACACAGAGCCCGGTGAGACGAGGGGGGGCGTAAAACACTGGCAACACACACACCAGACGCTGACTCACATTCATGTTACAGCAAGAACAAAAATGATATGTGCGTGCGATAACGGAAACACCAGAGTGTCTGAAACAGGGGAGTTCCTACACTGTTTACTGTCTGAGGACAAACATTACCCTCAACTAACATCCCTTTGTTCCGCTCTCTAGGCAAGAAAGTCTATTACCCAGTGCTCTTCAGCCAGTACAACCCGTCCGTCATCTACAGCAACCAGACCCGTCCGCCTCCTGTTAAACAACAACTGGTAGGTGACGCACGCTCCCACAGCCGAGTGTCGTCCAGATGTGACGATGGGACTGAGCTCCAGATGTTCCCTCTGTCTCAGGTGATGACGAAGGAGGCCGGATTCTGGAGAGACTTTGGGTTCGGCATGACCTGCCAGTACAGGTCGGATTTCATCAACATCGGTAACGACGCCCGGCTCGTCATTATGTCCGACATTCGTTCGAAGTCATAGACAAGTATTTCATAACATACGCATTCGACTCATCGGGGAGAAATCCACAACACTGACTGATGCGTGGGTTTTGGGACCTGTGATTTGACCTCTTCCCAGGTGGCTTCGACCGCGGCATCAAAGGCTGGGGCCTGGAGGACGTTCACCTCTACAGGAAGTACCTCCACAGCAAGCTGATGGTGATCCGCTCGCCGTCCCGCGGCCTCTTCCACCTGTGGCACGAGAAGAGCTGCGCGCACGAGCTCCCCCCGGACAAGTTCAAGATGTGCATGCAGACCAAGGCCATGAGCGAGGCCTCGCACGGCCAGCTGGGGGCGCTCTTCTTCAAACCGCAGATCCAGGCGCATTTAAACGCCCACGGACGCATGAAATGAGAAACACGGGACACTGTGCTTGTTAAAGCCACTCAAGCATTGCTAAGAAATAGACAAAAAAAGGGTTTTAATCCACTGGAACAACACCCCGCAAGAAAATGACTTCAAGATGAATTGTGTTTAGGTTTTTTTTGTGAGATAATAAAAGTGTGAAGGACACAGTCGGAGTTGGTTTCTTGGTTTTTCTCTTGTAGTTATTTTTGTCTGTCTTTGTGGTTTTCAAACCAGACGTTGTACATGTATAACTTTAATTGAACCCACTGTTAACTATTTTTTTCTCTGAACATCAGGGTACACACATTGTATGTGCCCTGTTCTCTCCTGATCCTTGCTTTCTAAAGGTTTAAAAGACTGGACTGCTTTATTATAGGAGCAGACCGCACCCTAGAGTCATTCCACTGTCCTTCCTCCTATTATGTCTCTGTCCAAAGGTTAAAATGACACAAATGTACTCACTTCTCTACTCTGTCCTTTTATTTCTTCTACTTTTTCTACTTCTGCTCAGTGACTACTGTGACACTGGCTCTAAGCTTCTGTACAACACAATGGGCCTAAATTGGATGAGTGTAGCGTTCAAACACATTCCTGCACAGCTGGCCCGTGTTTAATCTCTGCAGTTCATTAATGAGGAGACGTCTATTAACAGTGACAGTGATTCAACCTCGCTACTTGTGCGGACTCAGGGAGGAGGAGCAGCCCCGCATCAGGCGACAGCCCGGAAACTCCCGCAGCCACTTCCCCGGCCGGTGATGCATTCACTTACACCTCGGAGGTTCAAGCCCCACGTACCCCAAACCTGCCCTGTGAAAACTTTTTTCAGTTTAAAGTATTTTTAAATTATTTTAAGTAAAATTAAAATTGAGATTTTAAACACGACTGTCTGAAGTCGCTTCCTCGCTGTAGACTGTATCATCACGCTTGTGTTCCTGCTGATTCATTGTTCTATTACTAAATGGGCCAGTTGGACACAGGCCAGCAGGTGTCTGGGCTAATGCTACAACAATGTTAATAACGTTAGATGGCTGCTAATGCACGTCTTTTAACAAACCAAAAATCCACAAAGAAATTCAAAATTATACAGAGTCATAGCTTTTATTTTCCTAATGTTTTAATACATTATTTATAATTAGACATTTTTTCTTAATTTAAATTATAAGCTAATTATCTAAGATGCCTGTCACTTCCCCTAACCACACCCTTTGTTCCACTCCAGCGGCTCAGATTGCGCAGGAGGGGGGAAGAAGGCAGGCTTCCAGCAGCGAACACTACAAATGTGCTCACTGTCCGTGAAGGCAGCGCCGATGACACGGGGAGAGGAGCGCCCGTGTCCGATCTCAGCTGAGCTCTTTATTATTATGAGCTGAAGAAATCCCGCTGTGCTATGATGGTTTGTGCGCAGTGGAACGGGTGAGCGGCCCTTGACGTGTGTGGTGGTGTTAGACTAGATTCAGCCCGTAGTTGAGTGTTTTCTTCGGACTAGAGCGTGGTTTAATCCCCGTAGCTCCCGGCTCGGTCCTCGGAGTTGCTGCTTGGACAATGACACTGGTGTGTTTCTAATTTTGTGCTGGAATAGCGAGACATGTGCGCCAGAAAGGCTGCGTCTCGTCTCGCCTAAAAGCGGCCGGCGCGGCCCGGAGCGACTCTTTTTTACTCAGACTGAGACCGGAGGAGGAAAAGGAAGACGCACCATGTTCGAGTCCTCGGGAGTCCCCCTCATCCTGCTGGACATTACCTGTCTCACCCTCGGTATGTAAACCTCTCCCTTCCCCCGAGGGACCTTTTGATCCGTCTGGTGCGTTTATCGCGCGTCGCAGCTCGTTAAAGCGAACTTTCTGTGGTCAAACGGCAGCAAATTAACATACTTATGCAATAGTTTTCGAGAGAACACACAACATCTCGTTTTTTAGGCAAATCCTTTCCTCATCTATTTGCATAAACATCACGAAGGCTTGAGGTTAGAGCAACCGGGCAGGAAGGTGGAAAAGGAGCAACAAAGTCCCACCCTGTGTGTGTGTTTTTTCCATGCAAACCTGTATTTTTAGCGCAGAGAGTAAATCATGGCGCAAAAAAAAAAAAAGTGCGGCAGGACTGTTTGAAAGCTGTAAAAGTGACCTTTGGCCTGGACGGGACAGTCAGAGGGTCAGTTTGATAGCTGCCATGTTGGATAAAGACAGACTGCTTTAGACTCTGAGCCCCAGAAATCCTCTGCTGTGGTTAATCTGCACTGAGTCACTCTGCTTTGTCTCGTGCTCAGCGTAAACCGCACTGGAAAATAACATGTCTGCTCAATTTCCAGCCCAAGGTCTAATTATGAGTCACGCTCCCATCTCTGTTCTCTGAGCTGATGACACCAGAGACACTGGGAGATCTTACTTTCTCTTGCTCCCCATTTCCTCCTTTCCTCAGTCTCATTGTATAATAAATTATTTACAGCCGTAATATTTGCATACTACACCATCAGCAGCTTTCACAATCAGTCTTTTCACTCTGTCCTGGGCTGGGTCGGAACCAGCGGGGCCAAACAACGGCTCCGTGACTCATTGCGCCCAGAGGCACGAAGGTCTCAGCGATCCCACTTGAAGGGGCGTGTACGGATGAGAGAGATATGAGGAGAACGCGCGTTCAACATTATTAAGGACGCGTTGCGTAGCTGAATGAGTGAACCTCCCCCTCCTCCCTCCCTCCCTCCCTCCCTCTCTCAGTGGGACTCCCGTTCTTCATCCTCACGCCGCGGCACAGCCCGTTCAAGCGGGGCTTCTTCTGCGACGACGAGTCCATCCGCTACCCCCTCAAGGAGGACACCATCTCCTACCAGCTGCTGGGGGGGGTCATGATCCCCTTCACGCTCATCGTGGTAAACCCCAGTGTCGCCGCGGAAACCGGCCGCCGCCGCGCCGCGCCGCTGACCCGTGTCTTGTGCTGCAGATCGCCTGCGGCGAGTTCCTGTCCGTTTACCTGTGCCGCGTCAAGCACCAGTCGCTGGGGACCAGGTACGCGGCGTGCGTGTACAAGGCCGTGGGCAGCTACGCGTTCGGCGCCGCCGCCAGCCAGTCCCTCACGGACATAGCCAAGTACTCCATCGGGCGCCTGCGGCCGCACTTCCTGGCCGTGTGCCGGCCGGCCTGGGAGCGCGTCAACTGCAAAGCCGGGGGGTACGTGGAGAACTTCACCTGCAACGGAGACAAGTTCCTGGTGGACGAGGCCAGGTAGGAGGCGACACTCCACTCAGGTCTGTGTGATGATAATGAAATAATAATAAGCTCCTCTCATTGGCAGACTGTCCTTCTACTCTGGTCACTCCTCCTTCTCCATGTACTGCATGCTCTTCCTTGTAGTAAGTACCTGTTTTACAGTAAACCTAAATATGAGCAGGTTTTTTTTAACACACTACTTCTGGTTGACTGCATATTCACGGCTTCACGAGTCAATTTGCTTTAACAGAACCTCGCTGGCCGCCGGCAGCTGTTGTGTGTCAACACTGGCGTGGATGCTGTAAACTTTGTCTCGTTGAGCCCGCAGCTTTTCCCGTTCCCTACTATTTGCTCCCTCTCTCCCGCCGCAGCTCTACATCCAGGCCCGGCTGAGGGCGCGGTGGTCCAGGCTGCTCCGGCCCACCATCCAGTTCTTCCTGATCGCCACCGCCGTGTACGTGGGCCTGTCCCGCGTGTCCGACTACAAGCACCACTGGAGCGACGTGCTCGCCGGCCTGCTGCAGGGAGCCGCCGTGGCCGTTTTCACCGTGAGTCCCTGAACGCACCCAATAAAGATGCTGAACCCGCCTCTGTTTAAATGGCGCCTTCCTTCTTTCTTTGCAGGTTTCCTGCGTGTCCAACTGGTTCACGCAGCCAGTGGACCCAGTGGTGTCCCAGCAGGAGGAGGCGTCGCCCACCAGTTTACAGGAAAACCCCTCCAACGCCAACCACTACGGCACCACGGACTGAACCCGGCGCCGGGGGCGGGTCCGCGTCAGGAAGCGCCACTCGCCTGCAGGCTTGAGCCGCTGCCTGTGGTGTGAACTGTAACCTGCAGGAATGCACCGCAGGCAGCGAGTACGCGCACTTTACTGAGCGACGAAGGCGAAGAGTTGCTGCCTTGTTTTGTCTTCATCCCAACGCCGTTAATCATGGAATGACAGAGACGACCCAGCAGCCTTTGAAACCTTCTCCTGTCTGCTTTTCTTTCTCGTTTTTTACGCTTGTCGCACTGTGGCTAGTAGCGTACGTTGGTCAGATGCTGCCGCCGTGAATGAATGAAATTCCTTCTCCGCCTGAATAGAATGGGCTCCTGTGTGCGCGCTGCAGGCAGCCTGGTAGAGAGCCTGGCACCTGTGAAGCAGAAAACCTGGGCTGTCGCTCCACACCAGATCCAGAGTCAGCTCACAGACTGTACGTTGTGCTGACCTCGCTGCAGCCTGTGCGCTGCTACCGGCTTAAATACAATGAATCAAAATGTCGTGAGGGGGAATTATTACTGTTAAAAAGGACTGGTGTTGCATGTGAATGCTGCATGGCTGCGTTTCAGAACAACGGGGGGGGGGTTTAGTGCCGGAGGGCGTGAAGGACGCATGAGCTCTGAAAGAAAAGCGTTCGCTCTGTGTCTACGCAGACGCGGGGGCCATTGAAGCCCCTCCTGACGCCTCTGGACCTGTTTGTTATCAGGAACGCTGCGTTTAAGCACACGCAGCGCTTTGATAAGCAGTTCACCACAGCTCTGGGGTCAGAGGTCAGCTCGTCTTCGGTTGCGCTCTGTTGTCTTGGATAAAGCTCTGCTGTTCCCAGGCTCAGTCCCTTTCTGCGCTTGGATTCTCATGCCATAACTGTGTAATGTAAAAACCTGCTGTTGTCTCTCTGTTGACCCTGTTGAGCAAGTGCAGAACGTAGGTGTTGCCTAACTCAGGTCACTCTATCTGCTCATTTTGCAACACGCCTTCTGAATCTACAGCTAAGTGCTCAGTTTAATCATATTATATGCGGATGGAAAAGTCATTGGGGAAAAACTATGCATTTACCACTAATATATGAAACCTGTCATTACAGAAATGAGTAGCTGAAAATTAGGAGGGACTTTACCATTATGGGACTAGATATCATGGATTTTCTGCTGTTTCTCATGAAAATATACAGTATCATCATTCCTATTCTTTTTCTTGTGAAAATTCAACAGACAATACACGAAGTCTAAAATCACCACTTGTGCCTCGCTCGCGTTGTTTGTTGCTTGACACAGCTCTCTCTTGTTGTCACGCTGACTTCCACAATAGTCCTCACTGAAAGCAGCTCCATTCACTCCATCACATGTCTGACTTTATCTTGCCAGGCAGTGATGCAGCTGGAGAAACAAGAGACTCAGCATGCACTGGGCCACAGCTCTTAAAGAACGACACTGGTGCAATTATCTCATTTCATAAATTGAATTTTCCTCCCACGAGACCTTGTATTGATGCTCACAGAGAGGCGGTCTGCCGTCCTGCTCTCCCAGACACCACCATCAGCAGAATTCCTCTGTCAGACTGCTGGAAAATTAACAAACACAACAAATAAAGCAGGGAAGTGAGCTTGTGTGTGTTCATGAATATGTGAAAGTGAAATGTTAGAAGTCAATTCTGCTTCCGTAGCATGAAACCAACAAGCAAGAAAACTTGACCTCAAAGAAGAGGAAGGAAAATGATATAAGCCGTGTGAAAATGAGGTTTAACTGAACACACAGCGGCCGTTTGGCCCTTCGTTTTGCTTTCATCCAGATTTCAAGAACATGGTACGAAGGGCTCAGCTCAAAAATCCATAAAGAAACTAAAGAAGGGCATGTGAGCCAAACAGAAAAGTGAGATTCCGATTAGCCGAGAGTTACACAGCGGTTTGCAAGCAAACAGAAAGAAGACAACAGTCCCAGAGGCACAAACTTCTGCTGTCACAAACAAAAATAATTGACTATCAGCAAAAACATTAAAGCTGTTCTATTAAACAAATTTGAAAACATCGCCAAAATAAACTGAAGAGCATCATAGGTTCTTATTATAAATGTTTACAAGGACCTACCACAGAGCAACTGAAGCCTTACCCTGTTTGACCTGAGAAGCTTTGTGGCCACCTGCTGGACAGGAAACACACCAAGGCTGAAAACGCTGTGACAAATGTTAAGAGGTTCTTTTATGCACAGTTCAATTGGTTAAAGATTGAAAAGTTAGCTTTTATGAAAAAAAAAACACAAAAAATATGTTTGTATATCTGACAGATCAGATATCAGCAAGAACTACAAAAGATTAGTCTAGAACATGAAAGGAGACAAGACAAAAAGATTAAGTTGTGATGGCATCACTTAATTTATTACCACAGTAATAAACAATTCAACCCATTCATATCAGTTGACAAGCTGCTTTTAGAATTATTACAGCCTCTGGAAGCGGTTGGTAACAAAACACACTTGTCATTATCAACCCAAACTAATTAATTTGCCCCTTTTTGAAATGTACTGCTTCTACAAGTCATTACAGCACAATACATTGTTTAGTGTTTGCATGTTAACTACAGACATGACTGCCAGAGCTGAAATCTGCAGTGGGCACCAACCTAAACATACTGTAGTGAAGAGCAATTTCAAGACTTTTACAGCACAGTAGGGTTGTAAAATGTTTTATTTTCAGAAATCTGTACATGGAGGTTTTGGCCTTCAGTGTGTTCACACAAGCATAATGGGGACACAGACAGGTAGCTCACTGAAGAACAAGAAGTGCTATCCATTACTCAAAACTGGACAGGAAGTTCAGTACAATCTGTTTCAGTTTGGCATCGGATGCCTCTGAGATCTTGCCATCAGCCCTGAAATGAACAAACAAGTCAGTCAGAATAAAATTTGTTAACTAGAAACCCTGACAGGTTGTTGCTGTCGTGGCAAGAACTATAGTCTTACTTGATTGCGGTAAGCAGGTCCTGGTGCTGGCTGAGGATGTGCTGCAGGAAAGCCTTCTCAAACTTTGTGATCTTGCTGGGCTCCATCTTGTCCAGATGACCTCTGACACCAGCATAGATGACTGCAACCTGCTCCTCAATGGCCATAGGAGCTGGTAGACACAAGCATTAGAAATGAAAAATCCTTTATTTTGTAGCATACTCGATACAATGCTATAGATAGCCACTTACAGTACTGTCCCTGCTTGAGCAGCTCAGTGAGCCTAACACCCCTGTTAAGGAGCTGCTGGGTAGCAGCATCCAAGTCAGAACCAAACTGGGCAAAAGCGGCCACCTCACGGTACTGAGCCAGCTCCAGTTTCATGGTACCAGCCACCTATAAAAGCAGAGAGAAGAAAAAAGCACTGTGTCAGACTGTTTGATTGAAGGTCTACTCCTCGTGAAATGCTAATTTTCTGAACCAGATGTTACCTGCTTCATGGCCCTGGTCTGGGCAGCAGAACCTACTCTGGACACAGACAGACCCACATTGATAGCGGGGCGGATACCCTTGTAGAACAGCTCAGTCTCCAAGAAGATCTGCAGTGAACAGATAAAGCCGATTTAATAGAGCCCTATTGAAGTAGAGCAGTGGCAGCAAACAGCACCAACTTTAAAACAAACCTGTCCGTCTGTGATGGAGATGACGTTGGTTGGGATGTAAGCAGACACATCACCAGCCTGAGTCTCAATAACAGGGAGAGCAGTGAGGGAGCCGCCACCAAAGTTGTCGTTCATCTTGGCAGCTCTCTCCAGCAGACGGGAGTGAAGGTAGAACACATCACCAGGGTAGGCCTCACGACCAGGAGGACGACGCAGCAGCAGTGACATCTGACGGTAGGCAACGGCCTGAGAAAGGAGGAGTTAACATTGAGTGAAAATATTCTCCAGATTTAGTTAACTGCATTTAAAAAACTAGAAAGAACAGAAAGTGGATTTAAAAAACAAAAATTACTATGTGACATGTTTCCCTTCACCTGTTTGGACAGATCATCATAGATGATCAAGGCATGTTTGCCATTGTCTCTGAAATACTCTCCCATGGAGCAACCAGAGTATGGAGCCAGGTACTGCAAGGGGGCAGCATCAGAAGCAGTGGCAGAGACCACGATGGTGTACTTCATGGCATCAGCGTCGGTCAACCTCTTCACCAGCTGAGCCACAGTGGACCTCTTCTGTCCAATGGCAACATAGATACAGTACAGCTTCTTCTTCTCGTCAGTTCCATCGTTGAATCGCTTTTGATTAATGATCGTGTCGATGGCAATGGCAGTTTTGCTAGAAGAAAGAAGAAAATTAGTTTGAAATTTAATAATTTTGTATAAATAGAAACTTGAAAAACAAATAATAAAATACAAATCTTAGTATTTACCCAGTCTGCCTGTCACCAATGATCAGCTCACGCTGTCCTCTGCCAATGGGCACCAGGCTGTCCACAGCCTTGATCCCAGTTTGCATTGGCTCCCTCACAGAGATACGGGGAATGATACCAGGGGCCTTCAGGCCCACACGCCTACGAGTCTTGGAGCCCAAAGGGCCCTGAAAAACAATGTGCATTCATAGGATGACTTCTTATTAAGATGCTGTAATCAAGAAGTGGTAATGGGTAAAAGCAATTGGTTGCCCAGTTTAAGTACCATTTCAAAATCATGTTTAATTTACCTTTCCATCAATGGCATTTCCCAGAGCATCCACTACACGACCAAGCAGCTCCTCACCAACAGGAACATCCACAATGGCTCCAGTTCTCTTCACAATGTCACCCTCCTTGATCAGTTTGTCGTTACCGAACACTACAACACCAACGTTGTCTGGCTCCAAATTCAAAGACATGCCCTTGAAGAAAATGTACAAATTGATATTTTAGGGCACTTTATAAAAGAAAAAACAAAAAAAGACTTAAAATGGAAAGTTTAACTTTTTTTGGAAACTAATGTTTTTTCCTACTTCTAACACTACCTAGAAAACCTACTTTCAGTCCAGAAGAGAATTCCACCATCTCTTCTGCCTGGACATTCCTCAGCCCGTACACTCTGGCAATACCATCACCAATGGACAGGACACGGCCGGTCTCCTCCAGGTCCGCGGAGGTGTCAGCTCCCAAGATCTTCTCCTCCAGGATTGAAGACACCTCTGCTGTTCCTGTGATAGCACACAAATTTTAGAAGCTCATTCGAGACAATTAACTTAAAACATTTAAACTGTCTATATACACCTATATCCACATCAGAATAATCCACACAGTTCACTTAAAGCAGGACCTTCATCTCCACAATGAAAGCTAATTTGTTCCCACAGAAAGGTTTGTGGACAAATAAATGACCTAGTCTATCAAAGTCTTAATTTCAAGGAATAAATTGACTTAATGAATTGACATTATCAGTTCAACAGAGAGAACCTTAGTGTGACCATGATCCATCGCCTGTGTGTTGTCACTAAAATATAGCGCTTGTGTTGTTTTGGTCGTACCTGTCTTCTGCAGCCATGGTCTGTGTGTGTGGAGGTGGTTGACCCCAACACAGGCAGCCGGCACAGCCTTGGACACCTGAAATCAGAGAGACGGTTTTATAAAAGCTGTCGGAAAAAACCAAAACTTACTAGAAACTTAACAGAGAACGCTGTAAAATGTGCATCACGAACATCCAAGCTGGCGTCAGGCTGTGTCGCTGAGAGGACATGCGCTGTCAGAACTCCTGACCTTCACAGCGTGGCTGAATACGCCGCTCGTTCGTAGCTAGCATTAGCTTCGTACCTAGCTAACGTTGGTTCCACTTGCTGCAGAACGAAGGCTGTACTTTCGCAAGGGCAAGCGGACAATGACTTCTAATTTATCACGGTCGAGATTTCTAATGAGCATAAACCTTCAGGGCAAATTCATAACCGTTAAAAGCCGCAGACACACGTTAGCCAGCGGCCTGCGTCGTTAACATTACGTTACCCTTCACGGCAGGAAGGCCCACACAAGATTAAATACATTCACCGCAAAATATATATAGGATATAATTATTTTAACAAAAATACTTACAAAACCAGCCCTTCTGGGCAGGGCTCTGGCCAAAGCTGCTGCAACTCTCACGGATAGCATTGTCTCGGGTTGACCTGTCCTCCACTAGCGGCGACGACCTGCCTGTGAGTGGACGTAATGGCTGAATGAACTCTTCTTCTTTTTATGGCGACTGGTGCAACGTTTCCTGTTTCCACGCTCAACTCTGCCACCTACTGGCAAGAACACGATACAACTCAGACATGTACGAGTATAATATGTATGAACAATGAACTGTAGGCAAAAGATTATTATTTTGTTCTTATGATAATACATTTCTATGGCTACGTGTGTAAATATAATTTACACACCCTCTGGGGTTTCTATTATAATTGCATTGCTATGTGCAGACTATTATTTTCTATTCCATGAAAGCACTCCTACATTTTCTCTTCGTGTGGAGCCAGAATGTGGGACTTCTCCTGCCTGCTGAGTTTTTTTAATTTCTGAACTTATCACAGTTTCATGCATTTTAATGACGGAAATCTTTTTTCCATCGTTTTTGAAACTCCTGGATGACATGATTAATGACGCCATTGTTAATGTAATTTAAGGATTCTACAGTGACAATGATTTATTTTCAGAAATGCTGAATGAGAGGAATTTGGATTTGATACCATTATGCCTTTTCATTTTGGCCCTGAATCATGGCAGGCTCTATCATATTCATGCAGTTGCTTGTTCGTGTGTTCTATAGTCAACTAGACTTTTCATAAAACACTATCAGTGAATCCTGAATGACAACATCAACAGTAACATTATTAATCACATCATTATTGATGCTGTTTGATAATTGGACTTCATAATTTGACATTGAATTTTATGTCCTTTGTGATCACGTTCACGTGTTATTGTGACCATAATCTTTGCTTATAAACCACACAACATTAACTAACCCGTGTAAAGCAAATCAAGCTGAACTAATATGATTTACAACTAATCTGCGTGGCAGTGCTATAAAGGGGTATCACTGTTATTACAGTATCACCGTACACCGGACCGCGCTAGACTCCTACTCTGGCCACTTGCTGCAGCAACGTCGCCCCCTGTCGGTGCGGTCACGGAAGGACACGTTCGCTTTTACAAACGACAGCCGCGTCAGTCAGACAGTCGCTCCGCTCCGCTCGGTCTGCCCGTGGTGCTAACCAGCCTGCAACAACCAGCCGCCTGAATGTAGGTCCGCATGGGCTGTTACTGCGCCGTCTCTACACACAACCCAGCGGAATCATAAGATAAGGATCCCAGGATGGTGTTAGTGCATGTCGGATATCTGGTTCTTCCCGTATTCGGCTCAGTAAGAAACAGAGGTACGGTATTAATATTCACATCGATCCAAAAACATGTGCCCTGTTTATCTTAATATTCACTGCAGCTGTTGGCTAGCTAGCTGGAGCTTAGCCGCTGGGTTAGCTCGCGTTAGCTAGCTTGAACGAACGTCAAAATTAGCCGCCTAACTACTCGCAACGCGGCGCTAATTTAATTGGGATTAATTGTCGGCTGACGTAAACTATCGAATAATGCAATGTCCCGTGTGTAAATGCGCATAATTCATGCACAGACACCGCCTCTGAGCATAAGCTAACTGGCTCGTTGGATCCGGCTATGTCTTGGAACGGAAATATTTGCCACAAAGGATTCCACATGGACGAGGCGTGCAGTCCAAATAGCGCCTGCCATAAACACATTCCTGCACAGACGCTCGATTGTAATGCGATTAATTTCCCCCCCGCGCGACTCACAATCGAATACTTTCACGGTGTTTTATTCCGCTCGTGGCGCTTTGCACCGTATTTGCACTGTAGAAAAAATACCGCAAAATAGACGTAGCCTCTCCAGCCAGTCAGCTTATCTGTGCCTGGATGATGTCATTTGAAGATCATTCGCTTTTGCCTGCGCTCCCCGTTTTCTCCGACGCGATTTCAACCGCTTAGGCGCCCCGTTCATCGGCACGCGCGCGTCTGCTTGCGAGTGTGGAGCCATCAACGCATCCATCGCCCCTTTATTTGCTAATTGGCATTTCGGCAGCTGTTTGTTTGATGCTGCCGAACTGCAACGAGACCCGCGTATGCGGTCACACTCGAACAATAATAAAGCTCCAGTGTATCATTAATTTTATAACAGTGGCATCAGTGATTTCATTGTGCTTTTATTTCTGTTCTTATTTCCCTGTTTCATAGTATGGAGGCTGGCTCTACATTCTGCATTTATCAGATCTTTGTCGTCCCCCCCATTGTGTAGCTAATGATCATCTGCTGCTGTGTGGTGTGGCGTGGCCTCTGCCTGTTCTCTGCATTTAGCTGTATTGTGAATCCCTTCTTCATTTCCTCTTTCCATCAGAAGACGACATTGGTATTAAAAAGCACCCCCCCTTTCTAAGATGTATTCAGCCATAGACTCTTCATGTTAAGCAGACTAAAACAGTAGCTAACACCTAGAGCAAAGCACCCTTTTGTCATTTTTTCTGTCAGATTGCTGTAGCAATGAGTGAACATTTTAGCTCCTTCTTAGATATCAGTTGAATGTCATTGTGTACCTCCCATCCAGTCTTGATAGACAACATGCTGTAAATTCCTGTAAAGTGGATACATTTTGCATGATCTCAAATACCGCACTGCATTTTGAACACCAGAATTCGGCTCATCTTCCTTCTCTTCACACAAGGTGCAATGTACATGATTAAAGTTGTCGCCAATTGACTCGGAGCATGCGGATTGGACTCATATGCATGCGCCCTTCTCATGGATAAATGGAACTATTTAGCAGACGCTCTAATGTGGTCACTAGAAGCGAAGGTACACTGCACCTGCACACAACAACCTGCCATAACTGTCTCCATTTTTGTGTAATCCTTTTGTTCCCTTTGCAAATTTCAAGCTTTGAATCACACTGAATTGTCAGGGGCGTTTGCCCTGTAAAAGGGCAAGTCAAACTAAACGTCAAAGCAAGCAAAACACGCTCACTGGTGGTTCATCACTTCCCAATTTCCCCACTAACATAAGGCCAAAATGCTATCCATTTCACAGGGATGCCTATTTTCCTGCACTGCTAAAGAGATCCTCTATTAGTAATAACGTCTTTATTGTTTGGTTGTGGTCTCTCTTTACCTTTTGTTCTGGTAATAGTACTTTCAATGCATGGTCACATTTATGATTCATAATTTTTGTTTTTGTTTTTCTACATTGACTAGTAAAAAAGATCCAATGTAATCTTTCTGTAGTAAAGATGTACCCTGCTGTACTGGAATCATGTGCTGTAGCCAACACGTCTGCTCATTGGATGCCGCTTTTGTTCTTTTTAACCCTATATGGAGCATGGTGGGCCTTGCCTTTAGTCTATGTTGTTTATTTTTGTTGCATGGATTTATACTATTATTACAACAAACAAGAAAGGAAACACAAATTCCACATTTACTAATATCTTTCAATAAAGAATATAGTGTTTTTCCTAACCTTCAGTGTGCTTCTTGCTGATTTCCATTTATTGTCCTCCCTCTCCCTTGTCCCTACCTGCCCCCCCTCCCCTCCAACCACCCCCCACCCACCTCCTCTCCCGCTGTGACAAAGATAGACAATTTCCACGCTTCCTCCATCACCGAGCCTGAATGAGTCTATCTGCTGTCATTCATGATGATCGTTTTCACTGAGGCGCTTGGAAACGCAGTGTGCTGCTTGCTGGTCTAGACTTGAGCCTTTGACCCACGGCAGCAAGGTCACCTCTTGTCTGCCTGGTAACACCCACAACCCGTCAGCCTGAAATTATTGCTGGAAGGTCATTCAGCTGCTTTTTTTCTCTGGCTGCGTTTCAAATCATGCTGCGTTTCTCAAGCGCGCTCGTAGTAAATGCAATGTAGACGTTGCCTATTTTCCCATGATTTCTCAGAACGACCCCACTGATCACACCAGATTTCATGTCTTTTACACTGTCTGCGCAGACTGAACTTGCAACTGTACTGGATTTTTTAAGTCTTTTATAAAAGCTGCACATTTTTAGTCTATTACATGTAGATCTAACTGCTTCAGTATTTGCTACATGGACAAGACAGCACAATACACAGTTGCTACAAAAAGTATTCATTCCCTTTTTGCATATTTGTGTGTTGCACGTTTATTTATAAATTTCTTCCCATAATGATCTTAAATAGTTCATTGTCTTGGACAAGGTCCTCAAAGCTTTACAAATAGTTTATGCCCTGATCTGTGCATGGCCACGTAATATTTTAAACAGAGCTGAGCTCTTTGTCTGTTTTTTCTTGCTAACCTCTACAGTTTTGTACAATGACATACATTAACTCTGCCATTAATTCTGCTTTTAAGATGATCAGGCGTCCCTTAAGAAGTGGCCAGTGATGTTTCCAAACCAGAATTGGTAGAAAAGTTTGGTTCGTCATTGTGGCTGATTGGGCGGTAATGAGGAAAATTGCAGAGCTGCAAAATGTGCAAAAATGGATAAAGAATGAACACTTTTCATACCAATCTTGTAAACTACAGGCCCACTGGCCGTTTTCAAGCCTGCGCACAGAAGTCAAAGCGTATTGCTTCACAGCAAAACTTTATCTCCCTGTTGAGTCTTAACAGCAGTCTGTTCCATGCAGTTGCCAAATAGCTGTGGTTGGAGAGAGTTAAAAAAAAGCATCCCAGCTATTTCCTCTGACTGGAGAAGAACAAGTCGAGCTCACTGTGTGTAACTCACACAAAAGGAGTCGGTTGCACAGATACACAATAATGTGAATTTATGACCTGGTGTCAGTTATGGGATTGAAACAGTTGTTCTGTAAGGTTGCACAGGTAGAGACTGAACAGTTTATTCTCCATTTACCAGACAGCCATGTAATGATGGTTTATCTCTGCGTGCCCTGAGCCGCTGTCATGTGCAGAATTTACAACGACTAAGCTGCGTTGAAGTTCATCTGTTCTGGTCCAGTTGCCTTGTCTGTGAATCAGAAGACCGGGAGTCGATCCAGAGGTCGGAAATGCAATAAACGAAATGAAAGCTCACATTTGGGTGCACATCAGTAAAGGGTCATGTTCATGGTATTTTTCACCCTAGGTAAGAGGTAGGGCTTCATTAACATGCTTTATCATGCACACACGCAGTCACACATTTCACCCACTATTAATTCCAGCTCACGTCCAGCATCAGGCGCCTGACGGCTTCTCCTTATTCTCCACAGGATCCCATTTCAACCGGCAACAGCAACAGCAGCAGCACAGCCATGCTACCTCTTGCCGGCACTTCCAGTTAGGTCCTCAGGCCCCGCTGCCCATGGACTTCCCCATGCCCCACCCAGGGCAGCCGCAGTCAGGCATTAACCCCCACCTGGCCCCCCCCAGCCACCAGCATGGCCCCCCACTCCACCCGCCCCTCAACCCCATGCCCGCCCCACAGTTCCAGGACATCCCCGCCCCCCCCTTCCTACCTCAGGCATTACACCAGCAATACCTCCTCCAGCAGCAGATCCTCGAGGCCCAGCACCGACACATCCTGCCGCCCTCCAGGTAGCCAGCAGGGTCTGCAGAGACGGCCACAGGCCGCAGACCGCTTCGTTTTTGCCGTATCTTTCCCGGGATGTTTTCAAACGCTTGGTTTGTCTTGGCAGACGCACCCCAGAGAGAGTCCCCCACCAGCCCCACAGACTGCGGCCTGGCTACGAGTTTGCTCCCCCCCTTCACGTCCCCCCTCAGCCGGTGGTGCAGCAACCTCGCTACCTGGCCGAGGGCACAGACTGGTGAGCACTGTTAGAAACATCTTCTGTAACCTCTGTTATTACCGTTTCAACCTTCTTCCTGTTTATTAATTTATTTTAGCTGTTTACAGATTCCTCCATTTTATTCCATCCACCTTCAGCTGGCTCAGCTACTAAACTCGCTGAGCTGTGTCATCATCCTTTCATGCCTCTCTAAGAAGGAGAGACTGGTTTGATGCCTCGTGTTGACTGGTTGCTTGTTGCTTTCAGGGATCTAAGTGTGGATGCTGGGCTGCCTCCCCACCAGTATCACATCCATCCGCTGCCGCAGCACTATCAGCACTACTTGACCTCTCCTAGGATGCACCACTTCCCTAGAAACAACGCCTCAACGCAAGTGGTGAGCACGCGGTGAACTCCCGGACCTCCGGGCCGTTCCCTCCGGGTCCCTGAGACTGATCTCGATACCCGGCAACCAGGGTTGACCTGTTTTCTCCTCTCACCAACTACCGCCTCTTTTATCTGTCATCCCCCAGGTCGTCCACGAGATCAGAAACTACCCGTATCCCCAGCTGCACTTGCTGGCTCTGCAGAGTCTCAACCCCTCCCGCCACGCGTCCGCCGTTCGAGAGAGCTACGAGGTCGGTGCAAGCGCTTCCTCCCTGTGCTGCGCAGACACACCCGTCCACACTCATTTATCATTGTATTCTCTGTGACCAATGCTCTGGACAGGCTTCAGTGTGTAACTGATTCCCTTATTTCCAATTACTCTGGGCTCCAGATGCTTCGAATCATCCAGCTGCTCTTAATCTCCAGACATTTGTTTTCATTTGAACAAGATGCAGTTCTTCTCCGCTCGAAGCACCAGACTTGATATATATCTTATCAAAACATGCCACACTCTGTCTTCTGCATTTGAATATTTTATCACGCATAACATTTCTTCTCTCCTATTTTTAAATAGAAAGACAAATCCATATGTTTTGCCTTTGCAGGAGCTCCTGCAGCTGGAGGACAGACTTGGCAGCGTAAACCGCGGAGCAGTTCAAACCACCATAGAGAGATTCACCTTCCCCCACAAATACAAAAAGGTAAAACGGTTGAGTTCACGAGCGATGAACCCATTTGATGTGGTCGGGTACAGAGACACTGGGCAGGAAATAAGTGGAGTTGGATGCAAAAGACGGGAATGAGGAAGGGTCGAGGAGATGAAAGCGGGACGGGTTCAAAGGTCAAACTCATTTCCGCCGGCGGATTTAGTGACACGGGTCTGCAGTGAGCACAGCTCAAGGCGAGCGATGACTCATCCAGCAGATGCCAACGTGGAGTGAATTTTAAAACACCGTCTACGCTGAATATGACCCGAATAGTCTGGGAAAAAAAAGTCAAATCATTTAGTGTGCCGCGAGTGTGAGGAGGTAATTGAGCCTGTTCCGTTCCTGGTGGGTTTTTGTCTGTGACGCATGGTTATGTGAGCCTTTTCATTTTTGTCCTGGCTGACTCAGAGGAGCCGTCGACGCTCGCTAATTAAAGGTTGTTTGCCTTCTCCCCGATGCAGAGAATACCACAGGACCTGAAGATGTGTCTGGATGACGAGGAGCTGGACACTGATGAGAAGTGCACCATCTGTCTGTCGATGCTGGAGGACGGAGAGGATGTCAGGTACTCGCACAATAATGGAGAGCCGTGCCTGTCTCTGTGGACTGTCTCCTGGTCCTCCGCTTTGGGCCACACTACTGTTTCAACAACTGCTCAAATAATTGCCCAGACATTTTGTCCGGTCGTACGCGGTCCCCAGACGAACGTCCTGCTGACAGAGGCCGTGGTCCCTTTTATTTTTGGCTTTAAGTGAAATGCTCTGACGGCTGTTTGAAGGATTTCCATGAAGGTTTGGACAGAAATCTGTTGTTCCCAGACGTTCTGTGTCACCCTGAGCTTGACAGTTATGGGTTTTAGTGAAATGCCATTAAATTTCCTTTGGCTGCTTGTTGCTACATCCTCTTTCATGTTTCTTATCCGTTGAGGTTTGCATTTGCTTCAAGACTCCATTTGTGACAATATGTAGCATCTACAGTGCAGATGTGCGCTGGGCACAACATCTGTACCCACGGCTGTGGGCTTTCCTTCCTCAGTCCAGCAGGGTCATTTCTCGTTTGTTCACCCTTTTTCAGGACGGATGCACAGTCACAGTCTAAGCAGGTTTTTTTTAAACCCTAACTCGCTTTTGCCACATGAGTTCAAAGCATCTGGACTGAAAATCCGATCACAGGATTTCTTCCGCTGCCTCTCCTTGAAAACTACTGCCCCCAAGGCAACATTAGCATTTCACAAAATCTTATGATGTGTGTCCAGCGCTGTGATCTGTGCCACTGGCAAAGTGACTGAGCAAGTTATTTTACTCGCTAAGAAAGAAGGGGTGGCCAGAAAACAAAGGCTTCTCCTGGGTCAGGTGGTTCTGGTTCAGTCAAATCCATCTAAAACTGTGATGTATATACACACCTGAAGGTTTACGCAGCCTGTTATAATAGTGAGCAGTAAATTTTTTCTTCCCCTGAAACCAAGGGTTTGTGTCCAAAATCCAACTAATGTTATTAATAGAAATGCTCACTTCTAGCAGCAGGTGCAGTTTAACCACAGAATAAGTGAAATCACAAGGTGTCATTCGACACACATTCTGACGTTATAAGAACCACAGTCAGACAACTGGATCTATTCTTGGCAGCGCCAGGACTCTGGAAGTGACAGGACCCATAAATTACAAGTATATGGGAGTTTTAAGGAGTCTCAACTTGGTGGAAGCAAACACAGTAACCACAGCGGTCAGTCTCTTCTGTGGTCCAGTCGATATTATCACATTATTGTCACTTCCCACTGTCCAAGAAGCCTCTCCTGACCGCCACTGTTTTGTGCTTCCAGGAGATTACCCTGCATGCACCTCTTCCATCAGGCATGTGTGGACCAGTGGTTGGCTACCAGCAGGAAATGCCCCATCTGCAGAGTGGACATTGAAACCCAGCTGACCCCCGACAGTTGATGGCTCATGACGACTCCCGCAGCTTCGGATCTGGTCTTGTTAAGTCTCCATCGCCTCCCCTCTGGGGGTGGGGGGGCGGAGCTCTGCCAAACACCCCTTCTTCCCCTCTGCACCTTCTGAGTCAGCTGCGGTGAGGGGGGGGGGGTCAACAAAGCACACTCACCTACAACACTGAGGGATGGGGGTTGACGCACAGACGGGTGGACTGGACGTTGGGCGTGTGCACTTATGCTGGACGTGAACGGTAGGAGTAGACACATGTGGACAGATGTGCTGAGGTTTTACACGATTCTGTCAGATTGTGTACCTTACGTACATGTCTCCATGCAGCCACTGAGGAGAGCGGACTCTGACTACCAACCTCCCCAGCTCAGTGCGGTGTATTAAGGTCATTTCTCTGCCACTATATCTAAACCCTTTCCCCATAGGCCTGTGAAAAATCCTTTAAGCTGCACTCTGCCCAAGCCCTCAGCACATCTGTACAGAACATTATCAAATGATTAGCATGAGGTTGTTTGGTGTGAACTCTTGTAGCTGAACGCTTGTGGTGTAATGGAGTATAGTACTGACTAAGTATTTACAGAGTAACAGTGTTGTGTAGCAAAGCAAAAAGCCTTTTGAAAAACGTGTTTGTGAAAAATAAACCTGCAGAGACGGCGAATACAGCTCTACCAGTCAGAATATTCAGTGTGTTTAATCGTAGGCAGCGAGAGGGAAGAGCTAGTCGTGTAAAAAAAAATAAAAGGCCAAAAAAACATCCCTCTTCCTTGTGTAACCTGGTTTTGGATTTACAGTTAGTAGACGCCATCAGAGTTGATGCTGAACCCGCTAATTGCCGGCATGGCTTCCAGTGATCTGTGTAGTGTCGTAGTCGGGCCTCTTTAACCCAGAGCAGAGGCTCCAGATGTGCATGCTGCTGTATGGCAGGCTTGGGCTGTGTCGTTAACATTGTGGAGCAGTAGAAGCAGGGACTGTGTCTGTGCATGTGAACCGTATACTATGACTCTGATGATGCCGCTCATTCATAGAGGAGGACAAGAATGCACCCCCCCCCTCCCCCACCCACTCATCCCGAGGAGACCAAAGTTGCCCTTAGACACCGATCTGAGACAAATGTAGCGTCTCTCTCTCCCGACTTGTCGCGATTGGGATTCAAAGAGCTGCCGGCGGATCCGTGTCTAACGGCAACTCGCTCATGGTGACGATCATGAGGGGCCGGCATGGGCTTGTGGAGTCTTGCCATCAGAGTGAAGACATTCTGACATTACCTATTACCAGAACCTTATTGCCTATCGAACAAGCACATGTGATTTATATATACAGTGAATCGCCTCCGTTGTGTATCGGCTCCGTTTCATTTCAATCTGAGTTGCTCCCACTGTTTGATTAAAAAGACTGTGTCTGGTGTTACAGGGAAAATACCAACAAATAGTTTGCCTGTGATCTGTGCTAGAATGTGTACGAGCGTCCCCTCCCCCCTCTCCCCATGGTAGTAGTGTATGGTATTGCTAGAACTGTGATACATTCAGTGATAGAAGCCGTTTTCTCTTTATCATGCATGAACCATGTTGGCGTAGTTCACTTGAAGGAGGGTGAAAGGGAGAAAAAGCCATCCATTTGAAAAATACCAAACAATTCTTCTTAACATTAATTTTATTTCGATTGTCTTTTTCTTCCATTTGTTTTTCTTTTCTTACTTGTGTTTTTCTTTTTGTTCGTTTTTTGCTCACATGCCAATCTGGACATGGTACTAATATGCCGAGTCCTTGTCCATTTTAACCATAGTGAAGAAAACGCTGCAATGCTGCAAAAACATATTTATTGTTGTTACAATGTAGCTTGTGTTTTGTAAATGCACTATAATATGGAGTTGCCTGATTTTCGGTTTGGTGGCGTGGGTTCTTCTTGTCCTAGATTTTGTGTTTCTTATCAGTTCCGAGTATTTTCATGCTTCCTTGTGTATTAATGGAGGATAACTTGACTGTTTGTGTTGCATTTTTTTTTCTTTATGTATGAAACCTCCATCCAAAAAACTACAGATGGATGAAAATGGAGGTTTTGCTAGTTCACATAGAATGCTGTGATTAAAGATGCCTTAAGTATTTAACAATCATTATTTATTACTAACTGTAGCTAGCTAGCTATCGTGGTGGAATATTTAATGTCTCTATCTCATAACTTTGCAATTTAATCAATATATTTATTTAAAATAACACAAAATATAAAAAAAAGAATACCTCATTATGCATTGGTCGGTGGGGATGCTTTTGCATGCAGTCTGTGTTTTCTTTTTCAAAGGAGGAAAAAAAAAGAATCTCGTTGAGAAACTGACTGGTGGTGTCTCCCAACACGTTTTCTAGCCAGCATGGTGCTGTTGATCTGGATTACATTCCATTCATTTCATCTCCTGATTTGCTTTCTTTCATCGCCCCTGCTTTGCTGTGCAGCAGGCGACGGGGGCACGTTCCTCTTTTGTCTTAGTGCGGCGCCGCATTGATCTCACGTTTGATGTACGATACTGCTTCGCTTTGCCGCATTCATTCGCACTTGATTTTCAGATGTTGCGCTTTTTTTGCTTTGATTCCGTTCTTGACTGTATTCATGACACTCATCATATCTCGATCGCAGCCTAGTGCTTATTGTTTTAGGACCCACTCAAACTGTATTATTTGTCTCTGTGTATTGCTGGCAGTTGCTTTGTGTGGGATGTTGGGAAGTATCTAACATGCTAACTTGAGCCATTCATCTTATTGAGCAAATTTTCTGGTGTACTGTGGTTATACAATATAGATAGCGTGTGTTACACCTGGGTATAATAAGCTAATTGCGTTTTCGGTGTGCATTTCTTATTAACACTATACTAATCCTGCAAATGACTATAACATGTATCTGATTGGACTGAAGCAGGCTAGTCTTACTATTAATACTCTTTCATTTCGTGCTCTCACTGGCCTTACCCTATGCCCTCCACAGTGTACCCCATTACTCCAGAGCGAACTGGACAGTAGCCATAGTATTAACTCAAGCTGATGAACCGGAATGAACAGTAGAAGTTAAAGCACAAGCTTTTTAATGCATGTCCTTCTCAGGTTTTCCTATGTGTATGTGGGAGTAGCTCTGTAGATGTGTTTAATATGATGCTGTACCTTCTTGAATATTTCAGATGTTTCTTTGCTGCTGAAAAAATGTTGATTATTAACCTGCCAGTGAAAAAGGGAAGTGGCCATCTTTGTACAACACACTGCTGTTTTGCTGTAACCGCGCAATGTTTTATGATCTTGAGTATTTTATAGAAAAGTAGAAGTATGTATCAATAATATGAAAGCAATAGCTAAATCATAATGAAGAATAACATGATCAGTGAATATTGTGGAAAATCTTTAGATTCACTCTGGGTGGATTTTGTACTGTATTTATTACTAATGATGATGCAAAAAGTTGCATAGCTTAACCCAAACTGTTCTGTCTCTTTTTTATTTATTGTCTTGTATATGATCTTTTTGTATGTGTTTTTCAATAAACTGCCTAAAATGCTGACAACTAGAACTCTAAGTTTGTTTTTTTCCTGCATCGCTAGATCAGCATTGGTACATTAGTCAACATTTCCAACCACATATACTGGCACAGATCTAATGATGTGAAATGTGCTGTGATACTGGGGTGAGGTTCAACTCATTATTATAACACACTGCTTAAAACCTCACATCGCTGTCACGTAGAGGCCTGAGGTTTAAACAATACAAAACAAACCACTCATAAATTAAGAAAAAACTCCCCAAAAAATCTGTAATCAAGTCTTTCAATTTGAATAGAAAGACGTTTTATCATGGCTTGTTCTGACCCTAAATACATGGCACAAATTTAACAACACTGCTGTTGTTGTTTGAATGCTGACATAATGTCCACAAAGCTTGTCTAGTGCTTGAACAGCATCTTTAAACTGTTGCTAAGAGACATCCCCACCCCTCCTCTCTCGTCCTAATAACTGGGGTAGAGCACGCGCTGAATCTGCCCGTCGGCCTTGCGGTGGTCCAGCCACTTGCCGCACTTGAAGATGGTTGTGACCGAGTTGGCCGTGTTGGTCACCTCCACGCACTCCAAAAACCAGCCCACGTTGGAGCCGCTGTTGTCGTGCTCCACTTTGAGCCGCAGCAGCTCCCCGAGGTCCAGCATCTCCAGGACGAAGCGGTCCGTTCGGCCCCTCTCGAAGAGGTTGCGGAACTTGTGGCGCAGGTGCCGCTTGCCCGAGTCACCGTTCACACCGTAGAGGGTGGTGAAGACGTTGGCGTCCGTGCCGGCGGACTTGAAGTCCCCCGTGATGACTATGATTTCGTACTTCACAGGAACCAGGTTGCGGACTTTGCTTGCGAAGCTCTCGATGGACTTATAGCACTCGAACGTCAGGAACTGGTCTTTTTTGGCTGCTAAGGGGATCTGCGCGTCACAGTGGAAGAAATACCTGGAGAGGAGACACAGCAGCACTATCAGCTTAGTGTTTTCTATACCATCGAACGCTGTAAATGAGCATGAGCGACTCTTACTTGTTTCCCAGCTCCTTTTCTGTTACCTCCACCTCTAAAACGTGCCAGAAGGCCTCATTCTTGACTTTTTTGCCATCTTTCGTGATGTGGCCGAGGCAGATGCCAGCGATCTCCCCCACGTGCTTAGATGAAAACTCAAACGTGTCAGTGGCGCCGCTGTGGAAAGGTCGAAATAAGTTCTATTAGCAACAACGTTTTTCAAGGCGTCTCACGGGACGAGCTCTGCTGAGAGTTGGGACGTGGTGAACAGAGAGAGTGAAGATAAAAGAAGGTAGAGTACAAAAGACGCAGGAGGGAGATTATGTAAGGCCACAGTTTCAGCGTGAGACCGAGCATCTAGACTCCCTCTGCAGACCTACCACAGGAACTTCTTCTTCTTATTTTCCAGGACAAACTCCTTGGAACGTGCTTTCCTTCCTTCTAACACGATCCAGGCATTTTCGGTGGTGGAGGCGTCGTCTGTGTTAGCAGTTGTTGTGGCAATTTCATATTCTGGGACAATGCAGAGAGACAGTTGCACTATAATCACTTCACATCTGCCAAATGGATGTAATTAGCTGAAAGCCATTCATCTCTGACAATTAGATAGCTTGTAATTAGGCCCACAGCGTTCCATTTTTACTAACTGGTTTTGTCACTGAGGTCTATGGAGTCGTTATTGGCACAGGCCAGCTCCCTTATAATCTGCCCGTCGTCTTCATTTTAGCCAACCACCGGTCACAGGGGAACCGGAAGTTCTGATCCATGGCCTCATCTTTCACGTCTATGTACTCCAGGTGCCAACCAGGAGCAGGGCCTGTTAACAGCAAGTGGTGTTTGCTTTGAATCTGTCTCACCATTTAACAATTTAAAACTTGAATTTGAAGAATTTTAATCTCGGTTCAGTTGTTATGGATCTACTTTCTCTCCCTCTCCTCACCTTTGTTATCATGCCACACTCGGACCTTGGACAGTTTGCCCAGACTGAGCACGTCTGGAAATCTGAACACATCCTTCGTTTTACGCTCAAACTTGTTCCTGTTGGTGCTCTCCTTCAGGTGCAGCGTCCCAGTGTCTCCGTACTCCCCGAACACGATCACAAACACGTTGGCATCGGTCCCGCCACCTAAAATAGTAGAAAAACGAAATGGCATCACCAGGTTTTGTATTTGTAAGTGAACATTATAATGAAAGAAGCAGTTCCAATGTGTAAAAGTCATAAACCAAAGCCACACGACTCACCTCCAACATCACTGGTCTGGACTTGGATGATGTAGGATGTTCTCTCCACCATCTCCTCCTCATCCACCATGGCTGCCAGCTCACACACCTTGGTCCTCTTTGGCCCTTTGGTCTTTGACAGCCAGTTCTCATAGGTAAACATGTATGTATCCTCTGTTGTCAGGTTGCGCATCACGATCTGAAAGTATTTAAGACACATTTCTGGTCAAATTCTTCATGTTGATAAATGTTACATTGACAGCAGGCGTCTTTGCATTACATTGTCGAGGAACCAGTCGGGGCGACTACCGCGGCCGTCGATCCGAACTCGGATCTTTTTGAGAGGAGCGATATCATCTATTTCCAGGGTGAATGTGTCCTCTTGGCCTCTTTCAAACCTAAATGGACACAATGTACTGTGCAATAAGCTATGTTGTAAAAGCAACCGAACATAGAATTGTTAAGTGCATTTTGAAAATATGCTTATTAGCTTCTTTGTCTCATGACTCATGAATGTACCTGTTCCTATAATTAAAACTGCATATAAATGGTCTGACCTATCCTCATTTTTAGGTAGCAGCATTTCCTCTGTGCTCCCATTGGCCCCGAACACAGTGAGGAAGATGTTGGTGTCAGTCCCTGCATACTGGGTGTCACCCGTGACGACTGTGGCTGAATAAACAACCTGCATTATAATTCATAACACAGACATAAAAGAGACAAATTCAGCGTCTCAAACACGAACCGAATGTTTTCCAAGATCTCATACTGAAGGCGCAGTGACTCACTTTGCGGGTAATGTTGATCGTGCTGGAGTCTAATACATTGAACAGTCTGGCAGTCAGACCATCTCCCCTGTCTTTCGCCAGCCAGCACTTACATGGAAAGATGTACTTGATACCTTTGGTTGGCACGGCAACCGACAGCTCATCCACCAACCAGCAACTCTCTGGTGTGACACCGTTATGCCCGAGCTGAGGAAGAGGCGAAGAGAGGAGAGAGGGGGAGACAGGAAGGGAGAATGAAACATGATTAATTGTGTGTTTTAGTTTGATCAGTCAGAGGCCAGTGCC
The DNA here is from genome assembly GCF_900634795.4 of Betta splendens. Classification (NCBI taxonomy): domain Eukaryota; kingdom Metazoa; phylum Chordata; class Actinopteri; order Anabantiformes; family Osphronemidae; genus Betta; species Betta splendens. The sequence continues at coordinate 24,650,036 of NC_040889.2, read as the reverse complement.
AAAATTAATTGCTGCTGAACTATACTGGTTTGGTTTAAATTTTCAACACTGGTGTATCTGAGTAGGCAGCAGGAAGCAGACAGCCTCACAGATTTAGCTACAGAGACAGTCCCAGATTCTCACTTCCACCCTCTTGATCTCTCCTACGTCAGTTCCATAACACACAAAGTGGTCCATGCTGCCGGCAAAGAAGGATTTCTTTCCCTCCGGCAGATCCAGCCACAGCCGGTCTGTCTCGACGTCATTAGGGCCGAGGATAATCACGTAGACCCTGGCTGTAGTGCTGGCATCGCGGTCCATCCCCGTGGTCAGGGTGAAGTGATAGGGAATGACTGGGCGAGAGGGAGCAATTGGCTGTACTCACGTTACGGACCTCACAAATGTGTTGAACGTGCTTGTGAGAGAGCGAAGTGGTTTAGTGGACTTACTGGGACCCTCCTCCACCACTGCCACCTTTTTCTTCTTTTTCTTCTTGTTGGCGTTTTTGTCCAGCCCCTGCTTGGCCTGAGCAATCTTCTTAGAATATGGATCAGTGTTTCTGTCACCTTCATACCCCTAAATAGGACACGTGACAATAATCAACAGGTTTCTGCAGCATCACGATCCACACAAAAATGACTATGAATAAGTGTGCTGAGGTCTAGACTGTGAATCAGTGTCTGAGTCTTTATAAATGTGCTTTTTAAGAATTAAATGAGAAAAAACCTTGACATAGAAGGTCCTCTCAATACGTTTATCCTCCCTCTTCTTTGACAGCCAGCGTTCACACAGAAACATATACACCTCTTCTGTTTCCACATCCAGCACCTCCACCTGGTCCAGGTACCAATCCGCTCCGATCATTGAGTTGTCATGACGGATGTATATTTTAAACACTTGTCCCAGATCCACAGCCTCGATAGAGAACTTGTCCACCTGAGGGGCGGAGACAGTGAATCACAGGTTCAAAGTTATACACAGCAGCAGGAATCTGACATGGTGTGTTACACCTTTGCCCACATACTGATCCTCTCTCAAACTTGTTCTTGCTGTTCTCAGATTTGGCAAGTTTGCGCTCCCCTGTGTCTCCCAGGTCTCCGTAGATAGTTAGAAAAACATTGGCATCAGTTCCTGCCCTGTGCATGTCACCCGTCCTGACAGACACTGTGTACGTGTGAGCTGCGGAAATAAAATGAAACAGAGGAAAGTATTAACTGAAGTACAAGTATCTTAAAATAGCATTTCAGTAAGTGCACCTATAAAGCATCCCAGCACTAAAAATCAGGGCAATCAGTCGTACTTTCCAGAGCATCCTCCACTTCTGTCTCAGTGGTCTTCAGCGTCCCATCCCTGAGAAGCTTCTGTGTGATGATGTCTGAGGGGACGAGCTCCCGCACCGTCTCCCCATCATCTTCAGACTTAGCCAGCCAGCGCTCACATGGGAAAATGGTCGTCTCAGAACCCTGCCATTAAAACATTAATTATTCAAATTATTACTGAATTATGAATGTGTTGATCATTAAATTACACCATGTACAGTATAAGGACTTGCTTACACTTAATGATGCTCTTATCTACTCAGGTGTAATCTTAAGCCTTTTTATACCTTCCCTTTCCGGAGCTGTCGCCTGATCTCTACTCTGTCGAGGTGCCACCCTGGGTTGATGCCCCTGTTGTCGTGTCCGATCCGGATCTTCTCTATAATGTCACCCACGTCCTCCAACTGGGTGAAAGAGAGACCAGTCTCTACAAGGCCGGAGCCAGCGTCTTAGAGGATCTACAGGCAAAGTGCACACTCCACCTCCACAATGAACATGTCCTCAGCTCCTCTCTCAAAGTACAGCCGCCGCTCTCGCTTGTTGACACACAGGTGCTTCTGCAGGGTACACACTCCCTTCTGTCCATACAGGGTCACAAACACGTCAGCGTCCGTTCCCGCGGCAAACACGTCGCTGGTGAATATCTTGATCTCATAAGGCACAACTGAAAAATTATAAAACATCACAGGTGACATAAAAGCTACAAATAATCTGACAAACTGTGTTTTGGATTTAATTAGAGGAGGAAAAAAAACCTTTTGGCTCTTAAGGTTGTCCAACAACACAAGATAAGTAGTACTTGCGATATGGCCAGCAGTAAGTTTATCATTCATCATATTATATGATTAAAAACCCAGTGTAGCACAAGGCATTAGTAAAATCAAACCTTACAGTAAAAAAACATCCCCATGGATGATGTGCTGTGGCCTCTTTCATGTCTAAGTCAGTACTGTGAGTGGCCTCCTGACGTTTAAAAGCACAGCCCCACAGTAACAGCTCTCACAAGCACCATTCTCCACATACAGTAAAGGCCCTTAAAGGCATATTACTGCCAACGCTGCTCCGCTTCCAGCACAGTAAAATTAGCATAAAGCTTCATTCACTGCATTGCTGATCTCACTAATGGAGTGCTCCTTCCACAGCGGTTCACTCACATGGGGTGTAGAACTCAGTTTGTAGATCAGCGGGATAGAGGTCCCTCATAGTTGCACCATCGTCCTCTCCTTTATCCAACCACCGGCCACACGGGAAGCAGAGTCTCTGACCCTGTGACGGAGCGTCGATCTTCACCCAGTCTAAAAACCAACCAGACGAAGGACCTGACAATGGAAAGAGTCATGGTTTGAATTATTGTACCACTTTAAATAGAAGCTGCTCCACGAAGCCTTTCATGTCACACCTGAGTTGTCGTGGCCAATTCGTATCTTCTCCAGGTCGCCCAAGTCGACCGCCTCCACGGTGAACTCATTGATCATCCCCTGTTCAAACTTGTTCTTGTAATGTTTACAAGCCTTTAGGTTGATGACGCCTGTGAGTGACACGGATATTCAATAAAAATAGTTAGCCAGTAACAGTAGCATGAGGCTGCCACAGTGAAGCCGTTACGTAGGTGAGGTAGTTTCTAACCCGTGTCGTCATTTTCTCCAAACAGGATCGCAAAGACATTGGCATCAGTTCCAGCGTGCTTCTTTTCTCCGGTTTTTACCTTAATAGTGTATGTAGTGGACATGGCTGAAAGACAAATTAATTAGTGAAGATAAAATTATCTCATCTTCATAATAGTGCAAGTCATTTTTTTGGATCGTCCACTCCTTTCACCACCACTTATATAAATACTTATATAAAAACGCAGCTTCACTAAGACATGAGGCAGTTTTAAAGCCGTGTTACATTTCTGCTCCAGCCCCAGAGTGGGGCCGCCCCCCTCGTCGTCCTCATCCTTCCTCATGAAGGCCTCGTCCACAGGCACCAGCTCTCTCGCTATCTGCCCGTCGTCTTCATCCACTGCCAGCCAGCGGGTGCAAGGGAAATAATACCTGCAGGCCCAAGAAAAGCCTCTGAGCAGCGGTTTCACACCAGTGTCATTTCTTTGAGGGGAACAGAGGAGAGAAACCTTGTATGTGGGTTGCACCTACGTTGTATCATCCTTTGTGTCCACTATCTCAACGCGATCTAGATACCAGGATGAATGAGAGTGACTGTTGTCATGACGGATTCGTAGCTTTTTCAGAGGACCCAGATCAATAGCTGTCACAATGAACACGTCCTCCTGCAAAACACAGCAAGCAGTGATACCAACACTTCACAGTTGAAGTGAGGACAGTTAATGCAGAGGTTTATGTTATTTCATCAGTCCACTCTTTCCTTGTTTATCAGAAACAACATCTGGGGTTGTTTTTCTAAGTAGTACTTCTCCCTGACAGGCTATTGTTCCTCATCCTCATTATCTGTGGACAGGTGTTTTAAGCCCCTCAGAACAACGTGTGTTGTTGAATGAATAATTCACAGGTTGGTTTTAAGCAATGAGTAAAAGTAGGACGGGTTCAGTGCTACAGAGGGCTCCTTAGTGCTGCTCTTGGTCACAGCTGGCTTGCCTGCAGAGCCGTTTGTAATCCTACCAGAATACACTCCCACCCACACCTCAGCGCAAGGCTCATGTTGCGTGGAAGTGGTTGAGACTTTGACTAACTGCTGGTTAATATTCAGCAACAGCTCCTTCCAGAGAAGAGGATAAAACCGAACAGACCAAATTTATGTTTTGCTTGTTTTTTGCTATAGGCTCCAACATGCACAGCTTTGCTCGTGCAGGCTTTTAAAACCCAGTTCCCTTCCTCCGCCAGGCAGATTTTAGCGGCCAGTCGTCATCTCCTTGTTTCACCCATCATACCTGGCCGCGCTCAAATTTGTTGAGGTTGTCGGAGTTACTCAGGAGCCGCTCTCCAGTGTCTCCGTTTTCCCCATAAATATTAACGAAGACCTTGGCGTCGGTCCCAGCTCCAAGCATGTCACCAGTGAAGACGCACACTTCATATGTGTTGACTGTCAAGACAATAGAAAGCATGAAGCCCTGTATGCGGGTCAGCGAACATAAAGGATTCTGCCCAGCTGTACTGACCTTCCAGCTCCTCCGCGTTCTCAGGCAGCAGCTCCACCACCAGCTCTCCATCCTCCTCTCCCTTGGCCAGCCAGCGGGAACAGGGAAAGTGGTAAGTCAGGACCACTTCCCGCATCTCCTCTCCTTCCTCATCCTCATCTTCCTCGTCCTTCTTCTTCTTCTTTTTCTTCTTCTTGTCTTCCTTTTTCTTTTCCTTCGGCACCAACGCCAGAATTAGGTGCTTGACGTCGACTGTCTCCAGAAACCAGCCAGAGCCAATCCCCGAGTCGTCGTGGCCGATGCGGATCTTGAAGACAGTACCCACATCTCTGCCCTCCACCTAGAGAGCAGTGGCAATACTTTACCCACAGGTAACATTTGAGCATTTAAAAAGGCACTAGATTTTACAAACAAAATGCATTAAATACAAGCTTTGATACCTTGAATATATCTGTGGTGTTCCGCTCAAAACTGTTGGATCTGCTCTTGAGCGTGATCATCTCTGTCTTGCCCTTGTCCCCATAGATCTGGATGAATACGTTGGCATTGGTGCCAGCAAATGTTACATCCCCGGTGACTATTGTTATTTCATAGTTAATCACTGAAAAATAAAGATGAAACTCTGTGGTAGGAATTACATACAGCACATATGTCAGTGGAGATTCTCCGTCATACAGGTGAAAAAAAAATCTTTTTCAGTCAGACTGAAGAAGCCACCTGGATTGGTGGTGAAACGTTTCTATTGAAAACAAGAAATCCAGCTGACATGACTCAACCTTCAGAACATACCACATATGTGTACATGTCTTACAATAACACACAAACATTTCTTGAGAAAATGAGACGGAATCTATATTTGTTTAGCAGTTATATACCCTACGTAGAGTGTTAATGCGATTGTACCTACATTTTTCCATGTCCAGGATCTCGCTTGGATAAATCTCCAGTTCTGTTTTGCCATCTGCTTCATCCTCACACAGCCAGCGGTGACTGGGGAACATGTAGCGCTGTCCATGGACCGGAACCATAATCTGAACGCTGTCCAAGAACCAGCCAGCACGCATGCCCTCGTTGGTGTGGCCGATCATAAGACGGTTTATCTGAAAAAAAGGGGAACAATCAACTTATTATATCAATTTTCTGTACAATAAACTAATATTTATCGTGTGGTTTATATTTTAGCACAACACTCCATAAGAACCTATGAGAAAAATGCCTTCACCAGAGTAAATCTAAACATCTCACAGTATTAAAATTAAGTAGGAGAAATAAAGAAAGAGAAAGTAGTAGTAGAAAGAAAGTTTCTACCCTGACCTGGCCAATATCAAGCGTTTCCAATTTGAAGATGTCGATGCGGCCTGTCTCAAAGTAGTTTCCAAGATTGTTGGTGGAGACCACCAGCATCATTTTCCCAGTGTCCCCTTTGTCTCCGTAGAGCTTGACGAACACGTTGGAGTCTGAGCTGCCACCAGGGATGTCGCCCGTCTTCACCGCGATGAGATAATCCACATCTGATGCACGGAAGAAAACCTGGGTGTTAGAATCCAACAGCACAGGCCGACCCGTAAATATCAAAATAAATGAGTGTGGCACCTACTGTAAAGACGCTGCCCATCTGAGAACGGCACCAGCTCTCTGACAATCTGTCCATCATCCTCATTGCGGTCAAGCCACCTGCAAAATACATGCGATCATCAAAATGTATCACACCACATGATACATCTATGGTTGAAACAGCTGCACATATGTCTTTTTTAATATCACACTGAGGCAAATGCACCTGTTGCAGGGAAACTCCACAGCCTGGGTCTCAGCTTGGCCCTCCTCTCTTACAACCACTTTGTCGAGGAACCAGCCACAGCCTCCACCTTTGCCATCATGTCCAATCCTCACCCGGCGGATCTGCCCAATGGCCACTGCCTCCACTATGAACTCATCCAACTGGAAAGAGAAGTCACATTTTAATGTCTGCTTAACAGAAATAGTATTTGCTGTACACACACACACACACACACACACACACACACACACACACACACCACAACATATCCTTTAATTAGCAGCCTTCTCACTGTCATCCACGGGTCCTTGATTGACAGAGAGGACCGAGTCTGCAGATTTTTTTTCTTAGATTTCGTTAAGCTCTGTGAAAAGCAGCAGTGCGACAAATGTACCCACATTTCCCTTCTCAAATTTGTTGACGTTGTTTTTACAGTTGATCAGCTGCCGATCTCCAGTGTCCCCCTGGCTGCCAATCAGATTAAGGAAAACCGAGGCATCTGTTCCGCTGCCGCTGACAGTCCCCGTGCAAACTGTTATTCTGTATTTGACAACTGCAGAATGGAAGCACACATTTGGGTTTCACGTTTCCTCTCTATATTTGGAAAGCACTTATTCTCCATACAGGTATGTACAGTACAGTACGTACTAGGCAGGGACTCAGCGATTAGGTCTCCAGTAGCAGGAAGCTCCCTCACAACTTCATTATCATCCTCACTAATGTCCAGCCAGCGCTCACAAGGAAATGTATACTTTTCCTTTGTTAATGTTTTCATTAGAGTCGCCTTAATATAGAAATACAAAAAATGTCAGAATAGACGTTCCGTATGAACAGGAGTGCTTATTAACCTGTTTTCACCTTGCTGAGATGCCATCCTGCAAATGAACTTCTCTTCTCATGCCAGATTCGAAGTTTGGTCAGTTTTCCTAAGTCAGGCAGCTCAACCTGTGAGATCAAATTAAGAAACACATTACTTTGACACTCATTTACAGACTCGGTAATTGTGTGTCAATGGATTATGGGGAGCTTACGATAAACTTGTCCACCTGTCCCTGTTCAAAATTGTCCGTCTTGTTGTCCAGTTTGATTTCGTCGGACTTGCCCTTCTCTCCATAAACCTGGAAGGAGACGTCTGCATCGGTTCCTGCACTGGGCAAGTCTGACGTCCAGATCCACAAAGACCAAGGGTGCTCTGAGGAGGATCAAAACCACCTGCTTAACCCATCCCATTGTGTGGTACAAATGTATGTAGACATGGAAATTAGGATAATGCATGCATTATTTTGTCCAGTCGAGCTTTGCGCAGCACATGGAGATCCTGGATTTCATTTTACAAGCATTAGGGAAAATAGCACATTAAAATTAGAAAGCAATGTGAAGGGCTGCCTGCTGAGTCATTATGCAAATGTGAGGAGTTTTGCATGTTTTGGTTTGAGTGTTGCAGGTGAAAGCATTGAGTGCTGCTGCTGACCAACCATAATTACTGACTTACTCTTCTGCCTCTTCTGCCTGAGTGAGACCATCTCATACAGCTCTCTCTCTATCAGTCCGTCTCCCTCTTTGTCATCCAGCCACTTGCTGCATGGAAACGTCTGCTCTATCCCTGTGAACGGACAGTACACCACAACCTGCGAAAAAAAAACATGGATTCAGCTGAGTGCATACACAGCAGCACAGCATACCAGACTAGTGTTCAATAACGCATAATCACACCTTCTCACAGAACCAACCGGCGCTGACCCCGTCGTTGTCATGTCCAATGGTGACTCTGCTGAGGGGACTGAGGAGTGCAGCAATCTCAACGTTAAAAATGTCCGTGCGGTCCCGCTCAAAGTGCCCTCCTTCCAAAAACACCTGAAACATTCTGGTGGTAAGTTACATCACGCTTGGCCTTGGGCTTTATGCGATTTGTCTCCAACAAATACAAACTCATTATTACTGCTGCAGTCATTATTTGAATTTGATTTCCCTTTTGAAATATCTCCTTATTACCTTGCCACTGTTCTTTATGCCTTTGGAGCCGTGCATCACAATGTGGATCTTGGAGTTGGTCCCAGCACCTCGGATGTTCCCTGTCACAATCTGGACGTTGTACACAATACCTACCGGGTACAGTTACATGTCAGGCTACCGGAGGCTCTGCCAGAGGGCCACTATGGTTCAGAGCCTTGAGCAACCAGATCAGCTACATCCAGGCACTGCTAGTCAATCCCGAGAGTTACCCATCATACAACGGGCCTCTGACAAGCTGGACAGATGTTAGTGGACCACTAAAACAAATCATTTGGTCAAACAGCAACATAATAAATGGTATTCCTGTGGGGGAAATTATAGATAACATTTCTGTAATGTTATGTATGTGAGTTTTTCCTCACCTGTGGGCTGACTGGCCCCTACCAGAATATCCCTCTGGATCTTCCCATCATCCTCATCAATGGCAAACCAACGACTGATGGGAAATTCATACACAACTTTGTTTCCCAGATCGTCCACAATCACCTTGATCCGAAGGAAAAAATAAAAAATAAGAGCATGATCTGTGCTGAAAGAGAACATGGTGGTGCTGATGTCAGTAAACCTGGTCAAACTCATGACTGGAATGCAGAGACAGACCAGCGACATGAGGGCTTTCTTTCATTACCACACGTGAAATACAAACAGGATATAATTCTTTAATGCTGTGACTGCTGATCTTTAGTGTCAGTCTGTGCTGCAGTAACCAACAAATCTACCGACCCGCCTGTTTGCTGTAAGCCAATCCTTTAATGGGGCCTGGTTTCCCTTTACACTGACGCTAGAATGACAGCGTGTATGCGATGTGTGTGCGTGCGTGAGGGGGTGCACGCGTGCATCTGAATTAACTCATCTCTCACTGTGCTCACTGTATGTGTGGAAGGAGCAGTGACACCAATCCCGCTTGAGAAGACCGAGAGGAAATAAGAGGCTCACATGTCTTAAGTACCTTAAGTAGAGTGACGTACAGTAGGAGGCTAAGAAAGAGTTCTGTTTCAAGATGAGGTAATCCAGAAAGAAAACGCTACACGTGATGTAAAAATCAGGTCTATGTGTTCACCTTGTCCACAAACCACCCTGCTGAGGAGCCTTTGTTGTTGTGCCCAATGGTGATCTTCCTAACTTTGCCCAAGTTTGGCGCGTCAATGGTGAACTTGTCCTCTGTGCCCTTCTCAAAGTTGTTCTTGTCACTGTCCAGACGCCTCTCACCTAAAATGAAACGATTGGCAGGTTTCATCAGCTCAACTAAAAGGAAGCAGCATCAGGAAAATTGACCATTTTACCACATCCACTGTAGGTGAGTAAACATGTGGAGCTGTTGGCGTACCAGAGTCTCCAGATTCCCCAAAGATGTTGATGAAGACGTCCGCGTCTGTTCCGCTGCCTTTCACATCCGCCGTGAAAACACTCACTACATATTTATTATCTGAAAAATAAGCACCACATCGTTAAAGGTTCAATTTAGCAAATAACCTGCCCAAAACTTTATCATATGCTGTACAACTGCCCTAAAATACAAAGGAATAACATGGCGGATTGTAAATTATTTAACTTTAATTTTAAGTGTACATACATTTGGGCATGTCCATGGGGTCCATGCTGCCCAGCAGGTCTCTGATATAAAGGCCGTCTCCCTCCTCCTTACTGAGCCAGTTGTTACAGGCAAAGTAAAACCTCATATGTGGCCTAATTACATCTGTCACCACCACCCGGTCCAGGAACCAGCTGGGGTTCATGCCAGTGTTGTCATGCTCGATCCTACAGCGACAGAAGAAGGAAATCTCAATAAATTAGTTTAACGCTCGTGCAAACCAAATCAGGGGAGAAAACAAATCTCCTCACATGTGACCGAAAGTAAACAATGTCTGCCCCTGAGGGCAGAAGACTGTTAATATTTGATCTGTGCTATTCGAAACAGCAGGAGGAAAATATCCAACATGAAACCAGAAATCCCGTCTGGATCAGAGATGAGGTGTACCTTATCTTTTTCAGCGGTCCCACATTGTGGGTTCTAATTCTGAACACGTCCGTTTTAGCCCTTTCGAAGGCTGTGCGACTCCTGAAATCAGGAGACGGTGAAGTTTTACAAGCCAGCTCATCACAATCACAACTTCAAAACAAAGACGGGCGAATCAAAAGGAAAACCAGCAGGAGCAAACAAACAAATCCCATCACGCAAAGGTTCATGCAAATCAGAATCACAGCGTCACTGAAATAAAAGTAATTACCTTTTCTCAGTGCTGTTGAACACAAAAAAACAGTAGGTTTTAGTGGAATGTAAAGAACATATCTATTCAAACATGGAGTCAGTCTGGGTTTGTAAAGTTCAGTGCAACAGTGACTTTGACATGGCGCTCCTGCATCTATTCTCTAATCATTCACACTATTGCACTATTGTGAAGCCGACCTACTTGCTGGCCAGGTGCATTTTGGGAGTATTGCCATAGTCTCCAAAGAACGTGACGAAGACGTTGGCGTCGGTGCCTGCTCCTCGTTCGTCCCCGGTGACGGTCACCACCTCATAGACTGGAGGAAGGAAACAGGCAGTAAAGCGTACGGTCCGATCACGGGCGACGCAAAGAACAAACGTCCAACAGAACGTCATCCCAGCCGCTTTTCGAGCAGATCACCTTTCTTTTTGTGATACTCGTCCTCGTAGTTCTCCACCTTTTCCGGCTCGTAGTTGCGGAGCTCGCTCTCATAGATCTCCACGTAGTTCTCCACCTTCTTCTTCTTGCCTTTCGTCTTCTTTCCGTCTTCGTCACTGTCTCCCTTCACTGAACTTTTCTTTTTCTTGTCCTTTTTCTTCTTTTTCCCTTCCTCCTCGTCCCCCGCCGCCTGTTCCTCCCCCTTCTTGGACTTTTTGTCTTCATCTTTGGATTTCTTCGCCTTCGACCCCATCCTGTCTTTGCCGGAGGACTTCTTAGAACCTTTCTTACTGGTTTCAATCACATCCGGCAGCCTTTCCTTCCTCTTTGTAGCCTTGGAGTTGTTGTTTTCTTCATCATCAGTATTGTGTGACTCATCACTTAGCTCATCCTCGCTCTCTTTACCTCTCTTCTTCTTCTTGTTTTCGACCTTTTCTTTCTTGCTTCTTTCTTTCTTGCTGCTCTTTACATTAGAACCCGATGTGTCCAAATGACCTCCTTCTTCATCGCTGTCTGACTTTTTCCGTTCTTCAGCATCCTCAGACTTGCCCACCTGCTTTCTTTTCCTCTTGGGCTTCGCTTCTTGATCCCCCGAGTCCTCGTCATCCACTTCTTTGGTTTCCTCCCCCACTCTCTGTTTCGTTTTTTTCTTTTTTGTGGGCATCTTTAATTTATTTACTACCTTGTAACCGTAACCGATTGCTGTGTGTCCAGATGAAACTTGATTAAACTGACCTGTGACTGCACAGGAGTGACCAGCTGGCAGGAGCGTTCCCAGTCAGAGCTCCCAGACGGCTGCTTGGCAGGAAGCTGGGGCTGCCCCTACCTGCAAGTTGTCCTGACCTACAGCAGCAGATGGTCTCACCTCATTAAAATGACACTCTAGCTGTTGTCACCTGACCAGAGGGGGAATCCTTTCTAGGAAATGGGAGCTCCTAGAAAAATCCGACTAGTCATTGCAGTTAGTTCATCTACTGAAAGAAAAAAAAACCTGCTGTGGATAATGTGTTTTTTTTTCAAGCTTTTATTTATAATTTGGCAACAGTCACAGCTTCGGGCTTTGGTTGAAGTCTCTCCACGCTTTGCTTGGGCCGTTTATCCCATTTCTATCAGCAGATCCTCTCAAGCCTTCCTTCAGTGCGGCGCCTGTGACACTCGGGGGCAGAGATTGGCCCTGGACGAGCTCCGCTAGCGGCCTCAGTGGTCTGCTTGTCGTGTCTGTGCTGCAGAAAGGCGAACCATCCGCCTGTCTCGTATTACGCACACCTGAGGCAGGTGTACTTCATCCTTCCCTCAGGCGGGACCAGTATCGCTGCTGTAGATGCTAGCACCATCCTGGCAATGTGCGTGTGACCCTGAGACCTCATTCTGGGGCCTCTCACATGTCAATACATGTACTTTATATTCAAACTGCCTGTTGGATCCACACTGTGCTAATAAGTAATTTTTTTCAAGCTAGCAGGCTATCACCTGCTAGCTTGTTTTATTCAACCTTTGTACTGACCTCTTGTTAAGCTAATGACAATGCTAGACAGCTGGATATTTCTATAGCGTTAACACATATTTATACATTATTGATGTAACATTACTCTCCGCTGAAGTAAACGAGTGTGAATTTAGCAGATTTTGCTTCATCTGTTCCCAGTGGCTCAACTTACCTGCAACCAGTGCCTCTGCTTCTCTGCTCCCAAACTTTGGGAATCATAGCTCATCCAGGTGTTTGTACCTGTCTCACACATGCATGGTTGGAGCACAGAGTAACACTGCAGTCATCTGGAGGCTAATTATCAACTGTGAATTTACTTAACAGGGTAACGTTACAACTGAAACGACCAGACAAAAGTCAAAAATCAACTCTGCGTGCAATGCTTGTTTCCGCCAGCAGAGGGCGGTATGTTTCTTTGTATTTGTTTGCACACGCCCAGCAGAGAAGCGACACATAAGAGGCTTCTTCCATATTGGAGTTAATTCACAGGTGAATTTATTTAATTAAAATTTTCCCTATGTTGCTTGTTTTATTTTAGTTGTTGTACAGTAAATACATTATAAGAAATCTACTGCTAATTAATTTTTTATTGCAAGTTTTTAACTAATTAGACAAGATACTGACTAACTCCTATGTTGCCTATTGAACATAGAGGAATAAAATATGAAAATTGTGACTTATAATAACAATAACAACAATGATAATAAACACTTCTTTCTGCTGTCTGGCCAAGTATTTTCTTTCCTCTACCTTCAGTCGTGTTTTGCTTGGCTGAAGTGTAGTTGTTTTGCCAAGTATGATGTGCGTGGCCACAATGGATGCTCTTCCTCTTCCTCCGCCTCTCATCTTCCTCTTTCTGTGTCTCCCTCTTACACGCTAACTTAATAATGTGTGATCTACTGATGGATCCACGCTGTCATTTCTG